>NC_066250.1:6837500-7158214 GCF_024542735.1 Bombus huntii | reverse complement strand
CGCTATAATGGATATACCAAACACATTGCCAATCATTTCATTGATTATGAATGAATCACCGCGATAATCACAACCTATGATGCAACATCGCGGCACAGAAGTGCATAAAAGCATAAAGTTCAGTGAAAACTGTAAGAAAAATCGGGAAACGAAGGAGAGGCACGGTTTTACGATACATTTTTCTCGGGAGTGCTTGTGCGTTGTAAGAGCTCGCGGAGTCATTAGCGCGACGGTGTATGCAAAGCGGTCGCTGAAAACCGCTCCGGTCGCGGTGAAACTACTACTTTAGCATAATTCGCGCGGCTCATTTGCGAGCGGTCGTGCGTTCCCTGTTTCCTTTACGCGCGCGTTCCCTTCCCGATTTTCGCGTGTACGCGATCGATCGATCCGCGGTTGCCTGTTATTTCACCGGGAATAACCGTTCTCGAAGAGGCAATTTATCGTCCTATATATCCTCGATGCAGATATAAAAGCAACCACGATACCGTAAAATATAATTAATACACCATTCATCAGAACCAAGAGGTTAACGTTTCGCGAGTGATCAACGATTCTACGCGAGTTTCTGTGAAAAATCGTTTGGTCACGGATCGAAAAGAACTGTGCTAAGCCTCGATGCAGATGAGCGGCGCAGTTGCGATTTCGCTCAGGCGACGATGTATAATTCGATGGGTTTGTGCTTCTAAGATTTGATACAGACGAGCGAGTTTCGTCGCGTGAATGCAGTGTGTTGAATTACGTAGGGAAATATATGTGAGTGAGCGCATTCGCAATAATTTCGCGCGAATTTGCGATGCATAAAAATCGGGAAGCGCGCAGTTCAACATATTTGTATTTACTATATGCCTAGACATATTCGACTGTAACGTGCGAATTTTCCTATTTTTAGCGATTTACGTATAATTCGCTGAATACTAAAAAAGTTGCGTTTATGTACATTGATGTCTATGATAATTTAAGTGACTTCGAAATTTGATAGATATTGCCTGAACACTTTGAATCTAAAATATATATAACTTCTAATCACTGATAAACTTAAAATAATATTTGTGTAAGCATAACAAAAATCCTTTACTTAACTTCTACAGAAAAAATGAAATAAGATATAAAAAATGTATTCCTTAAACAATTATCAGTAATACCGTAGACAAAGGTCAGAAAAGAAAAATCATATATGAAAAAAAAATTCCCAATTTCAGAATTATCTGCGAAGATAAAAATATTCGTTGAAAAATGAAAAAAATAAGAATCCTCATACATATTATCACATGTCCGACAATGAGCGTTATTATATCGCTATATGTGCATTGTTTTCTGTTCGCTAACGTTGCATGCCTGGCAAAAAAACTCTCACGAGAAAAAAACCACTCCTCCGTATCGAGCCTCGTATTTCTAATAACACAATGCACATGACCATGCAATCCAGCTATTCGACGAATAAATCTGTCAAATCTCACACCATCGCCACTAAAAAATCGCAACGTCTCTCTGTGTCCAGCTCTAGCCCTGTCAATGGAATACGAAGTCAAGTCCGAGTGGAAAAACAGCAGAGTTAGAGACGAATAGTTTATCGTCGATCGCAACAGCTAGCCGCGACCGGTGCACTTTGCGTGACGACCATTCGAACCCCACTTTTCTCATTGTCAGCTGGGGGGACGAACCAGGATCCGGTTGAGTGGCAGCCACACGATATCTACGGATGTATCTAAGCCAGAGAAAACACGACTTCCGTGCAAAATCTTCGAACCTACGAGAAGAGAAAAAGGGAAAGAAGAAGAAAATCCATCGTCGCTGCCATCATCATCTATAGAGCAACTTGGAATTTCCATCTTTGAAGATCTGTCGGGTGATCCAATAGTGCTCCAGGTCGGTGTTCCTAATCCTTGTGAAAACAACCGTTTAATACCTAATCCATCACCCTGGCCGTAGACCCCAGAACTCTCTATCCAAAGGGCGCATTGTCTTTGAACCGTTCCGGATTAATTTGACCGGTGGTTGGTCGCTGCCAGGCCCGGTGACTAATGTAGAGTTCGGTAAAGGTAGCCACGCTAATTGGATTCTGGTTCCCGGGATCGTTTGCTTCGTTGCGACTCGACATGGATGGGCTCAACGTCGATGACAAGGCAACGGCCAAACCGAGAAGAAGGCTCGGCCAGGGACGATGTTAATGGACGGTTCATTTGTCGCAACCGATGAGATTGCTCGTTGATATACGGCTACCACCTAACGGTGCACTGTTTGCGCATTGTCGAGTATGAGATCGGTACGGTGGTACACGATTGTGTACACGATATGAGATCGTCCCTTCTTTCGTACTCTCTTGATTCTGACAAGTCGTCGCAAGTAAAGTTTCGGACGACTTCATTAATCCTCCTTGGTTATATGACTGTTCCGATGTCCAATTTCTGATCGATGTTTTTCATGTTTTCGCATGAGATGGGAGTGGAATGGAATTGGGAAAAGAAGATCGAAAGAAGTATAAAATAACATTAAAAAGTTAACAGTTACGATTAACGAAAAGAGATAGCGGTAGAAGGAGTTACGAACTTAGAGTTGTAAAAGTATTTCTTGAAAATTTATATTGCTACATATAGGCTGAATGCATTAAAAGAAAAACTGCGACGCCAGTGTATACAGGGTGGTTGGTAACTGGTGGTACAAGCGGAAAGGGGGTGATTCTACGCGAAAAAAGAAGTCGAAAATATAGAATAAAAATTTTTTTTTCAATTTTCTTTTTTTTTTTTTTAATTTTTCCATCGAGACAACGATCTACAGTGAGATCCGTTATAACGTACCGCACGCGTACCGAGCAAAAATTCAAAGTCGATTTTCTCGAAAACAAAGACTCAAACGAAAAATTTGTATATTGTATATGCATTGACAGAAGTCAAAAGAGAATAATCCACAATGTCGGTAGTTGAATTAAAGATTAAGATCAATTTTAGAACAGACATAGATAGATTTTATAGTTTCATTCCATATGGAAATATATAAATGCAGCTAAACTACGAACAGCTTTTAAAAATAACTTATTAAATGTGAATTACGAAACGTTACACGTGACTCGTAGCATGAAGTTGATGGAATGGTATTCAAATATTTCATATATTTCCTTCTTCTCTAAGCACATTTGACAAGGGTATTAAATTGGAGGTGTCAAGTATTTTGCCAGAAAGGTAGTTGAAAGGAACGACACGCGGCAGGTGGCCAGAGCCCGAGGAGGATGTGCAAACAATAGCGTGCTCCTTTGTAATTAACTCGCGATCGCGATTCTAAAACGATATTTATTATTTAATTAATTCAATCGCTTTCATCAGGCTCCGTGCCTGATTCGCAGAGGATTACGAGCAGCAAAGAGCAACGGGCAAATTCTTTCGTCGCAATTTGTCACACGTGTAAACGAGCTTCTCGTAATGATTAATCACAAACGATCGGCACACGATATGTTCGAATTAACCAATTATCGCTGTACAATTACGACAAATCGCGCGTTACCACGCGGAAGAACGTGTGTAACTTTCTTTAATCGTAAAATACGACAATAAGAACGAAGAAGAAAATGGAAAACGCTTAAGAAAAAGAAAAAGCATTACGATGACCGAGTGATCTACGAGGATCGACGGAGCAATCAATAATCGACGTAGCAACACGTGGCTATCGTTCGATAGATCAATTCTACATTATCGTAACCACTCTCTGAGAACGCTGTTAATGGAGGCAGACATAACGTTACGACACGGCAATCGCGATTTGTCGCCATTCGTTGGAAACACAACGACGA
This sequence comes from Bombus huntii, assembly GCF_024542735.1. Taxonomy (NCBI): domain Eukaryota; kingdom Metazoa; phylum Arthropoda; class Insecta; order Hymenoptera; family Apidae; genus Bombus; species Bombus huntii. The sequence continues at coordinate 7,154,433 of NC_066250.1, read as the reverse complement.
ACTCTCTCCTCGAGCAGAATTTTCTACCACGCTAATCCGGTTCTTACGCGAACTCGTCATAGTTCTATCCTGCTGGGGTCCGTTCTAATGGTTTATGAAAACCGAGCACGAAGAAATTGTCATCCTAATGAGAGAAAATGACCTATAATCTGAACGATTCCGTGGAATCGTGGAACCCATTCGAAAGAACGCATCGTAGAACATTTGCCCATTACCGATCACGGACCCTTGGAAAATACGTTCGTTTCTTCCTTCCCATCGATGGTCAAGTATTCGCAATTTTCCAAATCGAGAGGAAAGGAAGGAAGGGAGAAGAAATTGCCGAGAGTCAGAGCCCTCGATCGTTTTACTGGATTCTTCTATGCAACGATGGGTAAACGTATCGTGTAACGTGCGAATATCTCGAGGGACGAACCCTTTTTTCATATACTTCACCATCGGGGGATTCACCGTTTCCTTTCTATCCATATTTATCTATTTTTTTCCTACTCTCCTAGCAATTTTCGACAAACTCACCGATTCAAGATTACCTATAACCGATATCCCAGTGCTTCGAATTACGGAAGGGGTGGTCCCAAACAGGCGAGAACCTCTCGTGGTTTTCATAATGCAGGAACGTTGGAACGTGCACGTTTGCGGCGGTAAAAGACAGGTGGAAAGAAAGAAGAACCATCGGTCATTATTAATTTACGCGATAGATAGGGTTCGCAAGGGAGGTTGTCGATTGTCCCCTTCAGAAAAGACAGAAGCCTATAGCGAGTTCCCGTAGAGAAGGAAAAACTCGTGTAAATTCCTCTTCAATTAATTTAGGATTTTATCGAGTGTCTTCCGTGTCGGGAATACCGTCGCGTCTAAAGAACTAAATATTGCACGTTTCTATCGACGGCAGCGACGATATCGTCGCTCGTGTTCGCCGACTCGCGGTTGACAGCTTCATCAGCAAAGCGATACGATATACCACTGGTATTTCGAGCAACAATTCTAAAAATGACGCATCGTGCTGATCATTTCTTTTCAATCGTTGTAACGACGAGCTTACTTAGCGAGGAATCGATGCTGATTTTTCTTTCGCGGCACACGGTGAGAAATTCATAGAACGTTTCCCTTTGTATATGTCAGAGAAGCGTCAGGAATAGAGTTGTGGGCATTTGCTAGATCTCCATTGAAATGGCCATCGCTGTGTTATAACGACGGTACGGCCTGATATTACGAGCATGAACACTGCCGATTCGACAATCAACAGCGGCGATTAGGCACTCGCGACGCTAGTGATAATGGTCTCAGGTTCGATAACGAATCCGCGGTCAACGGGAGCATAGATATACTTGCTCTAACTCAAACGTGTACTGATGGTAAGGCGCTATTCCCTTCCTCGATGAGGTCTCAATAAGGAATGAATCTTCGTCCCAGCGACGCCACCGAGACAAACTCTGGTGGGGTGTCTAAGTACACAAGATCCTCGGATCGACGTCGCTGTCGATTGTTCGATTTTGGGACACAAGCTGCCTGTCCGTTTGCAAAAATCTTAATTGCCGGAAAAACCCAGGTTTTATAGCGGGTCCTCGGGCTAACTGGATTTGTGCTGTGTACGTGCCTCAACAGCAGGTATTCATTGTCCGAAGGAATCATTGGCATGGTCAGATACCTCTATGGGTATTTCCTTCAATGAGGGTCATACTATCGCTCCATACCTTTGACCGCGGCTACGTTCGGCGGATGATCGCCTTGAGCCCAAGTTTATTATCACCAATCGCCAACAAGTACAATTGTACAATGAAATAAAATTGTACAATAAAGTTACAACTGTAAACTTTAATTACAATCTTACGGATTTTCCCGAAGTTCCAGAGGGGAGGCTCCGGTGGCCTTTCGTCTCCGACATATATAACAAAATTTGGAAGATTTGAAAGAAGTTGATGGAATTTTGCAATTGCTGATTGAAAATATTCGGAGTACTCTAAACTAATTTTGCAATTCGCAAACCGTTATACGTAGCTAAATAGTTTTACATGTAAGGGTGAAAATTGTGTGAATTTAAAAATAATTGATTACAAAGGACTTTGTAATTATTGATCGAGAATATTAAAAACATTTTGCGAATGTTTCTTTTCTCTGAACACATTGGTGTGTGAATAATTTCATACATAAGACGAAGGTGAAAATATGTACGTGTATCTAACTGTTTGTATTTCAACTGCCTGCATTTACATATTGAATAAAAATTTCTGTGAATTTTTTAGAGAGCCAAGATGATTTATGAGAGAAACAAATTGCAGTTTCACGGAAGTAAAATCTTATCAGAAAAAAAAAAGACAAAGATGAGAAATGCAAAGATGTTTAACGAAATAACAAGCAGCTTTATATATCTAATTGCTTGGCGTTAGCCAATATGTGAATATAAACTAGAAAAAGAGGACAAGATGAAGAAAACATGGATGCATGATTGCATGATGCACAATTGCATATATTGGAATTTAGTTAACTGTATTGAAATATACAGTAAAAACTCGCGTGAACTTCAAAGAAGTTGACGAGGAAAAAACACACGAAGAAGAAGGCGAGGGAAATGTGCAAAGAAACGATGAACAGTTGCGTATCTGACTGCTTGAATATCTAGCGACGCTTTTCGAGGACACAGGGAGGCCGCGACTATTCTCATTCAGCCGGGGGGCTTTTTGTTTCGTTCGTTAGCCGCTTTGCGGGACTTTTTCGGATCCCAAGAGGATTCTCTTTCCTAGTCGTATATCTTATTCCGTTTCTCGGCGTTATTGTGCCTGCCCAGGCCGTCGACCGATCCACTACCTGCTACTCTAGATTCTCTCTTCCGTTTTCGTTTCTTTTTTCGTCGAGCGCCTACCTCGCCAGATGCGAAATCAACGAAAGAAGTTTACGATTTTGACTTGGCGTCCGATCGCCACGCGAACGCGCAACCATAATGTATTTCCAACTATCTGACCTCCCACATGTGAAACGTTTCAGGATTAGATAATGGAACTACCAATTTGTGTTAAAAATATCGCAACATCGCTTCTATGTACTTATCGACGAATTATGCGTGGAATTGTAACGAGTATTCGGTTGAAATACGTTACGAGTGTAATGCGTTTTAAGTAGAATTCTACCGCCGGGATCAGACATCCGACTCTTGGGAAATTTAAAAGTATCGTTATCAGAAAAAGTATCACAATCGAATATAGTAATAGCGATAATTATACGTCTGATAACGATTCTTTAAGGTATTTCTAGTTGATATGGTTTATGAAAATATTCTATTACTTAAAGAACTTTATATTCTAATCTATGCTAATTGCTACTTGCTTTGAAAGACTCACAGCGAATCTATCAATTTAAACTGTTCGACAGTATGGTTATTAGAAAATAGTATAGTAAGCTTCGCTGTAAACCTTCCAACAGCTCTCCGTTCCAAGGAATTACTCATAGAAAATCCCTCTTATACACACTTTAAGCTTTTAAGTCAGCTACTTTGGTAACTTTTAAGATCAGCTGCAAACAAGATTAGAGAAAAGATTCACTGGATTGTCAACGTACAACCATCGCCGTCTTCGTCATAGATCGGCTCCGATTTCCAAGGAACGAGGAGCACAGAATTAAGTTAACTATCTTTATTCTAATAGTAGGAATAAAAAAGGCTGCGAATACATACAGTTAGGGTACTCACCGTCCTTGGGCGGTGAGGGGCACTGGGGCGCGTACGATCCCAGGTGATATCCATAGGCGTTATGCTGGTGCATGGGCGCGAACGGATATCCGGCTAGCGCGGACCTAGGACTGGGGAATCCTGCATCCGCGTGTTGCTGGTTCCCACTGCCTGGTCCGGATGTTTGGTGACTTAGCGCGCCGACTTGATGCGGGAATTGATGAGCACCAGGCACATTGTGTCCTCCGGGATAACCACCACGTAGACTGGCGGGATTATACAGATTATTATGTTGCAATTCGATGAATGCCGATTTTCCACTTTGTGAGACGGGCGTGCTCGATGTTGTACTATCGCCACCGTTTCCACCGGGTGGTCCAGGTGTCACCGAGCCCAATCCCGTGTGATGAAGATGCTGTTCCATGTCGGAACCACCGCCTCCAGCACCTGCACCACCGCCACCGCCACCACCGCCGCCTCCAGACGGTCCACCGCCTCCCGACATACTATTCGGGGTCGGGGTACTAGACGGACAGGGGTCGCCCGCCCCGAATGGGCTCCCCAGGTCCGTGAAGTTGAGCGTCGTCGTGCTGCCCGGACGCTCCACCTTAGTCGCGACGTCGATGCCGCCGCCACAGCCTACGGTTCTCGCGGACAAACTCGCCGACGACGTCGTCGCCGCCGCCGTCGCGCGAACGCCGTACGGGGCCCGAATCTTGGGGCCTCTGTTTCACGTTTCACGACTGGTCACTATCGATTAATGGATCGCTTATCGGTACAATGTTAATTCCCTATAAACAGGCAACATTTGGATATTCCTCATTTACTTCGTTCCAGATCGCGGACGGTTTTAATGGCTTTATCGGTGTTGCTATATTCGATAGATTTATGAGGCGATGATTGATGAGGACTGTTCAAAGGAGTTGATTTAGGTGATCTCTTCACTGCCACTTTAGAACGAACTGTAGTATGATGTTCGAATTGTCACTAGATTTAGTTAATTGTTTCTCTCACGTGTTCACAAATACACTAGTTTTGTAATTCTCCGCCAAGTAGTCTGTATTAGCTCGGTTACAGTTAGATCACTAAGCACTTCACCCGCGTAGCCTTTACGGAACTGAATCCAATTTCATGGATCGTATATTCGAGAAGATGCACCAAAGTCATGCACAGGTAGTTTTGTAAGGGTCAGCCCGATCTACGGTAACGTTCTCCGTGATCGAGTAAACTGCCCATCGGAGTAATGGTTCTTTGCACTGCGACGGAGCGGGCGTTTCACGTTCTTGGTCCCGTCGATCACTGTTCCAACAATCGTCACTGTTAATCACGTTCCGATCGTGCACCACCGCGAGGATAGTCACGATACCGGGCCGAAATCCGTGGTATACGATCGTCCTGGGTATTTGGAGCCACACTTGGGATATCGCACGATCCACGGTTTGGAAATTTGGTCTAGCTTCTCCGACGGAGATCCGGTAATCTGTCGGTCGAAACTGTGGTCCTAGCGTGACAGTACACTCGCGCGAACTGCGTGATTTAATTGTACGTCGCCGATGACACAGAGGCGTGCGCGCGCGCGCACGCTCGCTCTCGTTCAGCGGCAACCAGCAAGTGCTTTTTCCACACGCGCGTATGCCGTGATTATTCGACGCCGATGAGCATCGTGGCTCGGCCGACGTGGTTGTCGACGAGAGAAAACGGTCACGACGATTCGCCGATCACCGTAGGGAAGAAGAAGAAGAAGAAGAAGACGACGACGACCGACGAAGAAGAGAGAAAAGCACACACGCGCGCCTGGCCCAGTAACTGCAGTGCACACCGCGCGGCGCGGACCGGTATAATGATACATAATGAAGCCGAAGCCTCTCCCCGGAGCCCGGTGCGCCGTTTCCGAAAGTCGCCGCGGTGGCGCCACTCAAGGCCACACCCACGTTGGCCGTTAGCGCGCTACGCGATTGGCCGTTCCACCATTCCCCCACTTTGTGTCTGTGACGTCTAGCCGATCGATTGGCTGTACGGAGGCCATTATGGTGTCCGTGTAGGAGTTGACGAAATCGGGCCATGCCCACGGTTTACCGACACCCTCGGGGCACCTTCGCTCGTGGAGGTGTTTTCTCTACCTGTCCGGGGACCCTTTTCGTTCGTAGTGCGCGTACGACGCTGCCACTACTCCTGACAGACTCTGTCGGGGGTATAGCTCCGGTAAAGAAAGCCAGAGACCACGCTCGACCAGCGACGCTTGTATGCATGGAGCGCCGAGTTTCGGGCCGCCGCCGCCGCCGCCAACGACGACAAGAGACTCCCCCGTTCCCCTATCTACCGCCAATTCGATGGGAATCGAGGGTTGAGGGTGACGCTGACATCTGGGACGCGAGTGAATTTCCCTTGCCGAAAGATTGCACGTAGTTTCTGTTTCGCTGCTTCGAATTCGAGTATCTAGTGAAGACTATTCTTCCGCCACTTTTGCGCTATCTATCGTAGAATAATTCGAAAATGATACGATTTGGCTTTTCGAAGTAATCGAACAGGTTATTTATTATTGATATTCGCGATAAAAATTAGAATATACGATATCGCCTATTTCGGATCATGTAGATTGTTTTCTTACGATTTTATGGCTTTTGAGATTACATCTAGACGAAAAACTCGCGAAGATGCAACAAAAAACAGTCGGACGTCAACGTGACAGTTTGGCAACAGACGTCCTTAGCCCCGCCCATTAGCCCACCACGAAAGGAGTGGACCGGTGACGGAGGTGGAATACCTAGGACGACACGTTTTTCCGTTCTCGTGTACACGCAACTCGATTGCTAATTACTCGGTTCCATTTTTCGAGTGAAGCCTTCTACTGAACACATTCGATACTGCAATTTTTCATTAAGGTCGTACACACACGAAGTTTCCTCGAATGGTCATCCACTACGTCGCAGACCCAGACTGATATCGTAACAAATTTTTCTATCTTCTCAAAATAATGTTTTCCTCGCTTCTTTCGCTTGTTTAATATTTTTTTAAAATTTCACAAAACTTTAGAGTTAGAACGTATACGCTGAGGACTGCACGCCGCGAAAAGGCACGGGAACAACGCGTCGAGCCGTGTGACCTAAATTTTCCTCAAAAGATGCTAATCTGGCTGCGGTGGTCGCATTATAGGTAATAGAATTTTTTATCGGAACAATTTCTCGCCGGCTATACAGGAGTTGGTAGCACGGACGCGGAGTAGAAAAAAATTCAGCCAGTGAGCAAATTTCGTAACGCGCTTGGTCTTTTTGCTGATCGTATCTGCGCGAATGCAGCACGGTAGACAGGTGAAGGCGCGGAAAAGGATCAGATCCCATTCGCGGATAATCCGAAGCGTGGTTGTTCGCCCACGAACAACCTTTGTCTCCTTCTTCTGCCCATGCAATTAATTAGTATGCGAATAATCTTCTTTCACCTGCAATTTCGCGACCATATTGGAGAATCGACACGAGTTTTGTCGAAATTGATCAAAGGGTTGATACGGTAGAAGGTTTGGCTATCGGAATATCGATTAAGAGAATAATCGATTAACTAAAACGTTCAGCAGTGGTAAATTTGGAAATGATTTCTTCCAAGAAAGATTGAAAAACAAGAACAGAAACGTAACGAGATTTGGTTGCTATTTTTCTTTTCTTTTTTTTTTTTTTTTTTTTGCATATTCTTATTCGAAAATGTTATTATCGTAAAGTAGCTCACATTTTTGTTCAGAAGCTCTTGTTCTTGTTTGATATTAATATTTCTAAAATAGTCTAGAATGAATGATTGTTTCTCGTATGAAAACAAAGTGATTCCATTTGGTGCATCTCATTCAATCAATGTTTCACTGTATTTCGCAAGCTTTTCACGCATCAAAAATACTACCATAAATCATCAGGTCACGCTTTATCACTCAAATCCCGATATCTTATGAAACGTGTTCGTGTCGTCTTGAAATATCTAGTGAACGACCACAGTGTTACGTGATTGCGACTGGGATGCGCGTTATTGGCGCCCGTTACGGGGCAGGATTAAAGCTGACAAAATCAGGACGACAGCAAACGTCTAATTAAGTCGAAAGTCTTCGAGCGGCTGGGAAACGACACGTTCCACGCCAGCCAGTCCCTTATCTGATCGTTCCTAATCGTCTTCCCAGAATTGACGTTATTTTTTTCATCCGCCACCGTCGGCAATTTTTTTTCCATCCTCACGTTTCCAGAAAACCATTGTTTCCTACATAAGCTTTAACTATGAATGACTCTGGTAAATTTACCCAACCACGTAATCGACTGATCATAATTTTAATTATGCACAAGTAAGATATATCATCGTTATACGTACCTATAGTGATATTATAGGGATGAAAGAACGAGAAAGAAGGAATTAGAATCGGGAGCAAAAATAAAATAGTGTATTTGATAGGTAATGCCACCATGACAGCTAACACGAGGACATTTCTTCGATCGAATGATAATTACACCTAATCAGCATCGCTGGGCACAATTACCGACTATGCAGCGTGTATCGTCTGCAATGATACTAGTTGCCGGATAATATCCCGTTCATTAACATTGCATCACGTTCCAACGGCGCACACCTACTCGATGCTTCAATTACACGAATATTTATTCTTGATGCGATTGCCTGGACGACGTGAGATTAATTACACAATAACCTATCGAGATAGAAAACTATGGAAGAACTAATTTCCGCGTAAACAGCGCCGTGTAAATTGTACGACGATAATGTAGTAAGAAGAACGAATACTTGGGGGTGGTGGAAATTGGATATTTTTCGCCTCGCTTAAAAAAACTCATAGAGAACGTAAAAATATAAAGTTCTTAGTAAAGAAATATATTATGTTCATTTATTGGAAATCTGCAAGTTCGTGCTCTGGGGATAGCGAGCCATCTTAAAAATAATTCGAAGAAACTGTGCACGTGAACAAATTGCGGAATCGAAGAAAACCAAAACAACTATCGCAAGATCGTACTATATCAGAATGGCAACTACACATTGACTTTAATAATACACATACTGCTTTTAATAACCAATTAAAAGGAGATAAAAGAACAGTTCATAAAGGATAAATGCGTAGTTCCAGTTCTAGTATGTAATTATAATTTTAATAATTTTCCACGTATTCGTGAAGCTTGATATTTATTACTACAAGTGGATTAAGAACATTTTCCAATTCCGAGCATCGCCGAAAATGACCACTCTCAAACTCTCAACCGTTCTGTCTGATCCAAGCAAAAGAGAGTAAACGACGTTGGAGGAGGATTTTTAACCAGTAGGTCAAAGGCTCGAGGATAACCAGTGTTCGTTTAAAGGATCCGTTTCACCCATCAATGGTTATAACCGGATGCAAAAATAACCATCGAAGTGCCGGCGGTGGAGTACTTAAAATCGAATTTTTCTACGTCTCCCGAAGAAAATCACTTCCCTCTTGGTAATGCAGGGGTACCGATGCGCCCTCAGGTACGGTACTAGGCCAAAAGAGCGTGGCACGCTCTTACAGCGCGAAATTACATTGGGGGGCTAATTGCACGGCGGCGGTAGCGCAAACACGTGTCATCAGTTGACCACCACCACCAACACCAACACCAACAACACAACGAACCACCACACACTATCATGGTTCGGCATGGCCATCACCATGCAATACCCATGGTGGGTAGCTGCGCGGTCGGTTGTGTACGGTGAATTACGTAATTGAGGTAAATGGCGGCTATCCAGAGTGCGGGGAACTGTGCTAAATAAAATGCCATTCAATTAGGCGACGAGAGGACCCGTGTCGACGTTCCTGCTTCAGCGTTGACTGCCTCCGACTGTGACGAGCCACCGCGCAACTTTCCTAAAGCCGATAGATTCTCCAACCGAAACTTTCTACTTTAAAAGGACCCAGCGATGGTAAGAATCGACGGATAATTGGGCAGACGTAATCAGCACGCCTTGTTGCTTCTCTTTCGAATATATCGGTGAACCTTAGGATTGCTGGTTGTCGTAGAATGTTGAAATGTTTGGGCAAAGTCGAATATGGTAAGTCAGATGGAGTTACGTTCGGTGATTTTGTAGATTCCCATTTGTTTAAGTGGAGAGAAAGGATTTTCAGTGATCCAATAAATATTCGTGTGAGATGTTTCGATGATTATGAATAAGAGGGACGAAGGTTCATGATGATGAAAAGTATGTTGATTATGGTGGATAATCAGGCAGATTTATTTAGCAAATTTTGCCTTTGAAATGTCTAGTTCTCATTGGGAAACTGAAGCAATAGCGTAATTTTACAAGCTTTCAGTATCAGTAGATTTTCTCGTATAAGAGTAACAAGTTCGAAGCAGATAAAGTTTGCAGGTGAATTTTACAAATTACAAGCTGCGATAATTAATTGTTATATTCGGCGTAAAATTGTAAGATTACAGGAACCGTTTGTGCAAGTCAAATCCGCAACTTCAAATTTATCATCTCTCAATCGATTAATGCTATTACAATTAGTAAATTATCGTGCAAGAAAACGTTAACAGAACTTGAAACTACATTGAGGTACATGAATAAAGTCGAACATGAGGATCTTTAAAATCTTTCATTCAAGCAATTTTCCAAGCTTTTAATTTCAATTCCAAGTTTCAGTGGAGAGAAAGGTATCTGAATGCTTCGACGAATTTGCGCGTGAAACGTTTCAAAATTTCTACTTGCTTAAATGGAACGACCGAGGGATGGAGCGAAAAAAATCGACGGCTAGATAGACGATGCTCCATTCAGCGATTTCTTAACACACCTTCCTTTTTTTATGGACCAATTTCGCGATTCTATGTTACGAGAGGGGAAAACAGAGAAGCAGAGAGCCGTTCTCCGAGTGGAAAGTAGAATATAAACAGTGGCGGCGTGGAAACTCGTGCACGAAAATTACACGGCGAAGTGGCGGTTTTATTCTACTCACGGTTCTCGTTTCCCCGGCCAAATCAAAACGACGTAAAAATATTTCTAAATTACAGCGCGAAGTAACACTTTTATCGCCCCGGTGTAATTGCGCTCGCATCTCGCAAAACGAGAACTTTCTCTTGCCTCTACTTTCGCAGTTTCCGCGATCGCCACTTTTCCATTCCTTCTCATTTCCATTCCTGCCGATGATACAACGATCCTGTAACCCGATCGTACAAAAACAAATTTTATAACGTGTCTTTAGACGTCGTCGAATTAACCAGATGAAATCATCCCCCTATTATTGCTACGTTGGTAGGAAGTATGATATAGAAGATAATGTATTAATCCTAAAAGGATGATGAAGAATAATAATCTCAAGAATTTCAGGGAAGCAATTTTTCTATACTTTGCGATTTTTCCACCAGCATTCTCGCTATCTAATATTTCGAAGGCTAGCTAACAGTGATACGAAAGTTTAATTAACACATTAAAGTTATCAAATAAGAAGAAAATGAGATTATGAGAGAACATCACAAAAGATTCGTGCATAAAATTAAGTACGAAGGATACTAATTATAGGATATTAAAGAAAATGAAGTTTTAATGAGTTTAAGAACTCGAGCGAACAAAAACTATCTTAAAGGAATGGGAAAAAATTGTTCTGCCATTTCGAAAAAAAAAAATCAAACTGGTTTTAAATCGTAAAATACAATGAAGAAAGAAGAAAAATTAGATTAATAACTAAAAATGAAAGAATAAGAAATTAAATGAATCTTTAACATCTTTTACTCGAATCCATAAATAAATATGAAAAATTTCCAAATTCTCTAGTCTCGTCTCAGAACAAGATCTTTTTACAATCGCGATTACAAGGGTACGAGCAAACTTCCATCCGATGGCAGATCTCAGAGCACTCCTCGATGCCCGAAGCAGTGACAAGCTCCGATCATAATTTTCGTTCTTTACTGCCAGGCAGTAAAAACCCGGACGAGTATGGGTGGGCGTTGCCCGCAAACATTGCGTTTGACCGTATTCTACGCGGTATTACCCCGTCCAAAATCGTTTCCTATATTTAGCCACGGACCATGTCCCACCCCCACTTTCCAGACACTTCAAACACCGTTCCACGCTTATGAAACTATCGTTGAAATTTATTAAACCACTGAAAAACTCTTTTCTCCATGCAAATAACACGCTATCGAATCTATCTCATAAGAATCAGTCTCATAAGATCGCTGTGAAACAAATTCATTCTATTTTGGAATGCATACACATGCAGTGTCTTATATTATACGTCAGTTTATTTATATTATACGTCATTCTTATTTCTGTCTACTCTTTAACAAATTTTCTGCCGCAAAATTAAGGCACACTAGAAATTTTCCAAAATGCACTATCTTCATAATTCATCTATATTCAATCTATATTTCATAATTCATCTAAGTAAGTCGATCTTCGCTCGCAATCGGTGCTCCAAACCGCTCGACCCTCAGTCAGACGACGGAAGAATTCTCACTTCCACAGTGCCACTTATGAAACTACCTCAAACATCGACAAACCAAATCTATCTCGCATCGCAATCTCTCGTTAAAACAAGTTTATCCTACTTCGAATCGCAGAGAAAAATATTTACACACACATTCGTGCGCGTGTGTATTATTTTTTCCCGAACGCGGCTACCTGGTGCATGCAGGCGTACAGACGTATGCGGGTATGAAATTATAGATCAGGTGCACCAGATCGCTGGAACATCCGGCTCATTAGAATTTCAGTTTCGTTTAACTTGACGAGGTGTACGCAGCTTTGTGGATCTCGGGCCGAGAAATACAAAAAAAGCCGCGCTTTTAAGGAGCACGCACGCCGCGGGGTGAACTCAAACGTCGGTGTCGAGCGAATCGTCTCGTCGATGTTCGATGAACCGAACAGTCGTCACGCGAATGAACTCGAAACTCGCCGATTGAAATTCATTTCCACGGTGACTCGGGGTTAAAGAGCTGCTTGCAGATTTGCGGAATCAGAAAGGGGATGGAACAAAGGGATGTTTGGGTGAGTCTACTGAGAGGAGGGGAAAGGGGGAGGAAATAACGAGCTCGTGGAGGGATGTTAGCCAAGGGAAGGGATGAAAACGTGGATTCGTCTTGGAGAAATGAATGGCGCACTTGTGACGAGAATGTCGATGAGAGTCGAAGATTCATTGAGCTTGTAGAACCTCTAAAGAACGCGTCAATTGATGGATGAATATAAATGTATATATATGTTCTACTTTATTTATAGAAAATATAAGAATCTTATACATACGAGGGATTGATTGCAAGAAAATTATTTAATAAGCTCGAAATTACGGAATAATTTGTAATTTACAACATGTCGATAAATATCTTGGGATTAAAATAATGTAGAATCTGATGAGTAACGTCGTCAGAACGACGCAGAAAAGCGAAGGACGAATCCTAAATTGAATGTTTCTCGTTCACCTCGCTATACAGGTTTTTAATGATCGGCCTAGAAAATCGATCCGATTGGAGATTAACCGACATTTCCCACGTTAGATTCGATCGAGGAAAAAGAAGCAACATCCGCCGGCACCTGTAACCTCTCATTGAAAGGATGTTTCTTGGCTGAGGAACGAACCACACCCTTTACGGTGGCGTTCCTTCATCCCCATTCTAGGCGATCGTCACTTTCTCTGACGTAGCCGATGAAACGCGGCATCCTTTTGTTTCTACCGTCCATTCACCTAAACTGGCAACCACCTCGAGGATCGCCGTTTATTCTCTCCTTTTTCCACGTATCTGGAAGAAGAAGAGGAAAAAAGGAGAAAAATAGAATAACGCGGCGGTATCGAAGGCAAGACTCAAGGAAAAAAGGACAAATGGAATGGAAGGGTAGGAGACAGAGTAGGAAACGGGCCAGTATAATTACAGGGACGATCTTGGCTAAGCTGGATGAGTGACAGTGGAGATCGTCTTTCTCAATCTAGCGGCCCTTCCGTAGAGGAAGTGACATTCTAAAATTAACCTGAAAAATAGTATTTCTCTGTAATATGATTTATTGTAGCTTTTCGAAATGTTCTTAGCTCGTACACTGTAAATTATTTGAAAATTCAGTTACAGACGTACAGATTCTTTTGTCTTTTGGTATAATAACTTTGAATAAATAACCAGATAGAGGAATTTTAGGAATTACTCACTCGTATAATTGGTAAAAAAATTTAAATAAGGTTCTTTATATCCAGTTAAGGAAGGGTAGCTTTATGAGCATAAAAGGCAAGTGAAACTATTATGTTATAAGTGCATTTTACGGTCTATCTTTGCTAAATTCAATATTACAATGAACTAATGTATTAGTGTTCCTATCCTGCGCTACCATCCCAAATATCGATAATGGAACAAAGGATCTCGAATAATTTATGTAAAGTTGTTCAACGTTTTATAGCATTCATTTCTTTGAAGCCACGAAGAGTGACTTTATGACCGCAATACATCAATGTAACTATAAATTAATTAAACATATTAACGTCTCTATTCTTTGCTACTATCCTGCCAATCGATATTCGAGCAGAAAGACTTGGAATAATTTGCGAAAAATTGTTTAAATTTTCAATATCGCCTATTTCCCTGAACCGATGAAGAAAGGGGATGATGACTTTGCGGTTGTGAATCATCAGCATAATCATGGAAAATTAACTGACAAATTTATCAATAGAATCAAGTCCATATTATCAATCAGTAAAGTCAGGCGATACAAATTAGAATAATTTAAAGAAATTGTTTGAATATTTGATATCGACCGCTTCCCTGAATTCAAGAAAGAGGGTGGCTTTGTAACCGTAAATCTTTGTGTTAGCATAACCGTGAAGTAATTAAAAATCAACCTACAAATTTATCAGCTTCATATTACCAAACAATAAAATCAAGTAAAAAGAATTGGAATAATTCACGAAAAGTTGTTGAAACTTTGGATATGATCCATTTTCTCGACTCCGTAAGACGGGAGAAGGGTGGTTCCATGGCCGCGTACAAAAGCGGGAAGACAATGAAGGGCGGAAAAAGGGCGCGCGCGAGGAAAAGAGAAGGCTCCAAGGGAGAGTGTATCGAGAGAGAACGTCAGCTGGCCGCGTTCTCGCGTGACGACTCTCCGAACCGTTGGCTCGGCTCCCTTCGTCGCCGAGGAAGAACCCGCCTCGTGTATCTCTGTCCTTCATTACTATTCCATGTGTCATGGTGGAGAAGTGCACGCTCCCTGAGCGTATACGAACAAGCAACAACAACACGGAAAACTGGCCAACAATCAGGTCGTGTGCGTGCCTAAGCCCGTGCGTGCACGCGCTCGCGCACGACCGAGTCTCTAGTCTCTTCGTCGTGTTCGTTCCCTTTTCCAGGAGAACCGCACGGGTTGTTCTCGCAATGTGCGTGTTTAAGAGAGAGAGCTGTGGCTCTAGCCACGCTAGCCCGCAGCGTTCGATGTCAACTCGTTGCCATGCATCTGCCTAACCGGCCTTCGGCTGTCACGCCATCACCGTGGAGCCGCATGATCTCGACGTGTTGCCCTTGTTCAGCCCTGGTTTCGAACTGGTATCGTTGCGCTGAGATCACGAGATCGATGGCGCGAACGTTTGCCGATCCTGGGTGTTGCTGGTCCGTGTGTAAGTTCTACTTCAGCTTAGATAGTGTTGAATTGGATGAAATTTGTTCTAGAAAAGATACCATGGATTGTATTTCAGATCCACATATCGATTGACCTAAGATTGATTTCCAGAAAATGAAATCCCAAGGAAGAGAGTAAATGCTATTGAATTGGATGAAACTTGATTTATGGAAAATACAACGAAATGCGTTTCGGTATCTGAGATTAACTGCCAAAAAGTGAAGTATGTAGAAATATACAATACCAGAGAAGAGGATATTCATTTTTATATATTTCATGGGGTTTTCCGATTCGACAAAATTCTACGTTATGAAATTCTGTTACACATAGGTATATAACTGTCGAAACCAATAAGGATATAAGATGTTTTCAATGGGAATGATTTTTCGACGTTTTACCAGCATCGTAGTCGGATGATTTAGGAACCAAACGACACATACGATCGGTATGCGCGCAATATATTTTAATTCAACTTACATCGCATACAACGTATTCAGCGTACTTAACACACCTCATATATTCAATGCACATAATCTATTTAAAATTCTAACTAAATCCAACCAGTATTTAACCAGTTTTTAACACAGTTAAATTATGTCATAAACAATGAAAAATTCACTGCTACTGTAACAACCAGTTTGATAGCTTTCGACTAAAGATCTTCGAGTAAAATATTTTCAAGAGAATAACTTCAACGTCAGTATGTGCGAAGTAGCGTAAAAGGAGCAACAGTTAGCAGAGTATGAAGTCATCCCATCAGGTGGTCCAAGATCGTTGCACGGTACCGTTGATTGGCACGCAGCAGCAAGTGTAGAGAATCGCTGCAGGCAGAAGGGAAAGAAGCGCGAAGAATCGTCGCGAGGGGAACGTCGAGGGTAAAAGGAACTGCGTGGAGGGTTAATCCTGTTGGACCCTAACCATAGAATCTCTGTAGCATTTCTCTCTTTCCCTTTTCTCCTATAACATAATTGGCCCCTACGCGATCTCTAGTCTGGTGCCAGAAGGGATTTCTAGGAGTTGACTCGGACTGGTCCAATCGCACCTCCCGTTTATATTCCACCGACGAACCTTTGGGCTCCCATATTTATCGGTGATCCAATAAAAGTCAAATTCGATAGCTTCGATCGTTTCAAAACACGATTGTATTAACAATTCGATGATTTAATGATCGTGAGAAACAGTAAATGGATTTTGAAAACAGTAGCGCGTGAATTTTACGATCTTACCTCGATAAAAATGAAGAAGGATGCTCATTAGTGTCGAGAATGGAATAGTATCTTATCTCGATAAAAATGAGGATGAACAGTGGCGCGTGAATTTCGTAGCCGGTTCATTCTATTTTTAAAATATAGACGAACGTTCACTAGCGTCGCGCGTATGATAGAATCGCGCGAATTTTACAAAAGATTCATTTTATAATCTTACATTGAGCAAAAGTGCAAAAGAATACATTCACTGCTGTCGCGAATACGACAGTAACGCGTGAATATTGTAGACGATTCATTTTACAATCTTATCTCGATAAAAATGCAGGGTGATGTTCATCAGTATCGAGGATACTCGTTGGAACAGATCGATGGAACGATAAATTATTTCAGGTAGAAGTATATAAATCGTATCGAACGATAGTCTTCTGGTCGCGACCGAGAACAAAGGAGAATCAGTTCGGGAAAGGACAGAAACAGAGCCGATGAGAGGGTAGCCGAAATAATTAGCGGTAAGCATGAAGAAGGTCGGGCGGAAGGCCGTGTCCAGGAAGCGGCGTGGGGAGTCCTGTGATCTTTGGGAAGTCACGGGTCAGCTATGTGTGCTTTGGCTCGTTTTTGCTGGCGAATATTACCGCGAGCAATTAGCCGAGGCTCATTAGTTACTGTCCAATCAATCAAACGGACGGACGGAAGGAAGAGACTTCCTTGTAAAATTGTTACATGGAAGTGGGAGTCGCGACAGAGACCGGTTTCCTGGAAACTTAAATCTTTCTTTCCCCATCTATGCTCGTATCGCTCATCCTTCATTTATTTCTGAAATGAGGAAGAGCTTTATTCAAGAAGATAACCATCGATGTAAATGAATATTATTTCCAATATCTCCATTAATTTCGCTTGCTCGTTGATGGTTCTCAGAAATCGAATTAAAAGGAATACATATATCGAAGGCAAGAGGCAATATCGCGGCGCGAACGGCGCAGCATCCATCTTCCTCAAGATCCACCGGTTGACCCTTTCCACGGGAGTTTAAACGAAAGCCAGGCAATCTGCCGGCTGGTTGGATCCCGCAGGTTCATTAGTCAACAGACTAAACACTGTTGCCCCATGCCGCTAAGTAAGCTGTAAAGCCTGAACTATCAGGCACCGGCAAAAGGACCAAGCACATCTCGGTGAGGATGAACTCGATTGATCGTCGCCGGATGATCGCGCAGAAATCGCTGTCACGTGGCTGTTAGATTCTTTCCAGCAGCTGGTCGTACCCTTAATGGGCCACTTAAAAGTCGATTAATTACAACCAGAGTAGGTTACCTTCTTCGGCTAGTCCATTTTTACTTCCTGCCCTTATCCTGAAAACTACATGAATCCAACGCGCTTCATGTCTCACTCATAGGTTCATCTAATTAAAGTGATATTAAGGATCAAGATAAATTAGACTTAAGTTAAGTGCAGTTTTACTCCTTTAGGGTTGGAATATCCAACGATTACACGTAATTGTAGCCTGTCTCTACGTCTTTCCAATTTAATACACTAACATATACATATAGGTATGTTCATTCTCTTAGAATTGATAGTGACAAACTTTTCCATCTAAGTAGTGTGTCCCTTAACATGCTGACTGTTGGTCAGATTTTTTATCTTGTCTATAGTGGCAAAGTATATCTTTCTTGCTACTGAAATTTCATCTTCTTTCTCTAGGAGCGATACGTAAAGGCGTGAAAAACCCTGATGGTTTTAGAAAACACATTTTGGAACAAAAGGGTAAGGTGAAGGTTTAAGATGAAAACAATCGATCTAACTGGAGTTTGGCAAATAGTATCTCGAAGTGCAAATACAAAAAGGTAGCACGTGGTTGGACACAACAGCTCCGGGGGACAGTGTACACGGTGGTGATGTGTGACGTAGTCTGACACGATGTCGGGGCATCGAGTCCCGCTCTGGTCAGAGCAGAGGTACATCGTGGTCGTACATGATGTATATGGTGCGCGGGAATAGGGGCGGGGCGGAGACAGATGGGCGTGCGGAGGATCCCTTTGAGGCTGCCGCATGCGGCGCCAGTGCCTCTGCCCTGGAAGTTCTTCTTTTACCTCTTGCTTCCATCGAAAACCTGCGGACGATGCTTCGAGGCCCGAGCAAGCTTCGAGCCTTTCCCTGGCGCCACTTGGAAACACCGTCGTCGTTGAAACCTTTCGGTGCAAGAATTCACGCAGCTTAGATTTTGGTAGAAACGATTTCGTATGTATATATAGTAGCTACAAAATGTATTGCCATGTCGTTGTATTTATTTTATTTATTAGTGAAAATGAAATGCATAGAATTTGATAGAAAAACGTTTCGTTAGAAAATAATGGTGTATGCCAATACTTTATGTATTAAACCAAATATGTATTTTTAAACTAACAATGGCATGAAATGGATTAGCTTGACTTTCCCTCGATCCCCAGCTTTAGCAGTACATATGTCGAAGCAATCAGATATACATACTATCGTGCATAAGAATTAGGACTCCTGATACATAGTACAGATTAGATTATATGATACAGATTAGATTATATAGTATATATAGATATATATAATGCAGATTCGCATTACATGTATTTTGCAATGTAAAGTACTAAATGAAGTAAAATTTATTCCAACTTTTTAATAAATTTAACAAGTAAGCATATATACAATTGTACGAGCATGTTCATTGCAGTCTTCAGATGTTTCATTCGTCACAACGCTGGTTCATCCGCATAGTTCATCCACCGTAACTATTAACCCGAGTTAGTCTATTTATGTCCATTGGAAGCGTCGATGAAATTTGTTTTCGATCTAATGACAAGCCAGTGTTAATGTGGTCGATTAAACAGGAAGGATGGGAAAGTGATTTTTCTCTCTTTTCTTGTAAATTCACGTTAGATACACGCGTACTCCTTACGTAGATCAGAAAAGGATAACGTTGCAAGTGAGGCCGGCCTGTAATGCGAATGTAATTACTCAATTCATCTTGCGTCCCGACTAATTGCGCGTTCTACGTGATCTCGATTAGCCGGGCCAGCGGTTTAATTGCCCGGCTCGATTTTACGAGTCGCGCGCGATTCGCGTGTCTTGTAATCAGACCCCTTTTGCAGAGTGGAGATTGATTACGGAAACGCGCGTTTCTGCTCGGTTCCGTTCGTTTCATGACACTTTCGCTGCTCGTTATTAATGAACTACACCCTAGGAAACGACTGTAAATGTCAGCCAGCCTGATCGTGGATATTCTTCTTCGTCGAATGAACATCACGTATTTTTTCGTGATCCCTTGCTTTTTGCTCGTTGATAAAACGCCCGTTTACCGATTATATAATTGGATACGGAGAGGAGGCAACGAGCTACGGCTAACTCTGCGCTCGATAAATGAAAAGAAGACGAGAGACTCACTTTGGTCGGGAGGTTTGGGCCGTGGATCAGGCAGAAGGTAACGTTGCCCCGAGGCGACGAGAGTCGTTTTACCAAGAAGTGTTAGGAGATGCCCGCGTGGTATAGAGAGGAATTTCCCGCGAGGCTCGCGTGTCCCGGATTTCAGGATCGGGGGCCCCCGTGAATCCTCCGGCGTCCTCGATCCGCTCTCGCTCAAAAAACCCCTCCTCCGGGGGTTGACTAGCCCGGCTAGAATACGTTGCGAATCACGCGAACCCCGGGGCGACTGAAAGGTTAGCACGGAAACATCAGCTCGCAGATCTTCTTTCTTCCAAGCCTTTGTAGACCGGGGTAGCCTCGAAACTGAATTATGACCGCTGATTACTGTCGTTCGACCACGGTGCCCCTACGCTGTTTTATCTCGCTTGCAAACGATCCTGTCGAATGTTCGAGCGGCGGGCTTTGTAACTACCAACCGATGAAATTCGCGTTTTGGTCTTGTACAATAACATGAAAATTATATTTACATCTGAAAACGTGCGTTGTGGCTAGCGGTAATTTGTGGGTCTTGTGATTTCTGTGTGTAGCGAGGTTTGCATTGGTATTAAAGGTTTAGAGATAATTCGGTAAAATTCCTGCTTTATCCTCGTACAATAAGATCTTTACATCTGGAGACATGCGTGATGTCAGAAGATAATTTCTAATCCCTGTGATTCTTGACTAGAACAAAGTTTCCATTCACAGAAATGATTGTAGAATAACAATGTAATTCCATAAAATTTCCATTTCATTTTTGTACAATAAGATGGTAAAATGGTACACCTGAAGGTATAATACCATGATGTCTGCTACGTTCGGTGACTCTTTATGTTCGAGGCGGTCACCATAGGGGCTGTGCATATGGAATTAAGCGGATCGCAATAATCCTAAGAAACAGTCGATCTTAAGGAATCCTTAGGAATAATCCTAAGGAACTAAGGAAGGAGGCTCTTTGACTTAATGTTAAGGTCATTAAGTGTCATGAAACATCTTCGAGAGGTTCTTTATGGGTATTGTTCCATCAGGTAAAGATTGGGGAAATTTCGGGATTCCAACCACGAGCGACAAGTGGTGCGGCAATTAGCATCGAGTAAAAGTTTTCCTTTGTGACAACATCGTCACCGAACTTGACTGATTCATCATCTTTAGAACAGTCAACATCTCTTTACCGCGTTTTTACCCTTAGATCAGTCACCTACTTCACTTATATCTACGCACAAGCGCAACCATCTTCTCTACAAAGTTGTTGGAAATATATATTATCTTTGAATTGTTAATCAAGCATTCTACTCATTAAACCACCTCTATTATCCTAACCGAAATAAGGGATCGATCAGTTCGTGGCGTCGATTGTCTAATCGTAATGGAAATTTACGACTCCCATTGACGCGCTTTCTCGCGAGAATTGCTATACTATCTTCACATGATAACATCTTAAAATCTATTTTTATAATGAAGACATCCGTGATGCTTGACGATCGTGTTCTAGAAAATGTACCAATTCTTGCGCTTTCTGTTCATAGCAAAATTTTCAACAGTAGAAAAGATTTTGAAGAATCAATAACAAATACATTAACTTCCCCATTTATGATCCGCGTCAGCAACCACCGGAGGTCAAATCCATTTGATTTACAATCTTCTTCATGAATAGACGACACAGTCGCGTGGCAGACCCTCCAAAAAAGGAGAACACAATGTCGCAGGTAGTTGTTCGTCAGGACACACCTCCTATGATCGGTCGTCTACCTAAACACGAAGCATTGTCACCTCTTCAAATTGCCTTCCTAGTTTATACAAATGCGTAACCAATTCCAAAGATAGAGATCGGAAATCAGGAAACAGTTTGAATGGGTTTAGCAGCCACCAAAAATGTGTAAATATTTAATGCAAAAAACGTGTCTTGTCCGAAGATTCATGTCGGCTGAGGCCACCGCGTGAGTCAGTCGGTGTCCTTTATAGAGGTGAGGTAGGTCTTTGGCCGTGTTCAGCGGCCGACCTTTGTAGTTGGGTCTAACCTCGTTTGTGAAACAAGCCGACTACAGGCTTCTTTCTTTCTACGCGATAGACAAAGACCGCGCCGCTTGTTCGTCCGACTGTTTAGGGACCTGGTTATAATTGCTTTCGAGATTTCCAATATATTCTAATATTTCTTCGGATTAGTGTTCTTTTATTATACTTCTCCTTCCCTTTTCTCTCAATGAATCAAAACTGTTTGAAGACCGGCACTTTTGGAAGAAATCGACGAAATCTTCTAATGTCCTATGCACCTATTCTACGAACGCATTTATGCATCCAATATAAGCTATCTTTGTGGACGTATATATGCGTTTATCGATTTTTTCGATAGTGTATGAGATGATACATGTACATTTCCTAGCAACGGCAATAAACAAAAAGAAATGAAAGTCCGTTTATCTTCTGTATGTTTCATGGAGAGTCGTAATTTTTGTTACACCACGAGAGTCGTGATTGTGAGTAATATCCCTTTGCACTCTGTTGTCGCCGCTGTGGCGACAACGTAAGTATGATTGTAAACAATGTCGGAGTAACTAGTAGTCCGTAGTAAAAATGATTCGGAGTTTCTGGGAAGTCATCGAGGTGCTCAGAATGCAAAGGGATATTATAGTAGTGGCATATATAAATCATTATATTATTTTCTATTTAAAAAAGTGTTCCGTCCTTGATGATCGCAACCGATAGGCGCGTGCCGTCCACGCGGATTGCTACCGCTGGGAATATTCAGCATTGAAAGGATTAGGAATAGGTGATTCAGCTGAAGTAGTAAAGTTGCATGGTAGTTTGAAGTTCTCAAGGGAAATATAAGAAGGACCTTGTCTAATGGGGTCTTTTTCGGTTCTTTTGCTTCGATTCGATTCGGTACGTGAGAAAGATCGATCGATCTTTGGACGGAATGGCACTGGAACCTATGGTATATTTCGTGGTCACGAGCCACGAGAAATCACAGGTTAGTCCAGTTTTCACAGCCTCCATTTACTCTTTACGAATCGTCGAACCCTTTTCCTGCTCGGAGCGCCAGGCGCCAACGTTTCACGCCTTCTCAACGGCCCGTTTCAGCTCTTTTTCTTTCGTACGGGCGCGTAGTTAAGGATCCTGAAGCATCGTGCCGCTTGCCTTAATGATTTTAAGTCTCTAGGGAATGGTATCCCTCGACTCGCCCAACAAAAATTGTTAACATGGTCGTAAGAATAAGATATGAAACAATACAAATACATACATTCTCCTTCCTGATATAAGAATTGGATTTTTTACAGAAAAGAATACTTTTTTTTTAAGAAAACAAGACCATATTCCTCTATAGATTCAAATTTATCTATTGAAAATTGTTAGCAATGACTACAAGCCCATGAATTTCTACGAATAAATATAAAGTACAAATATTATATTTTTCTTCGTAACTTGAAATATTGATTTTTTTTTCAGAGATAAAAAGAGAAAATCTTGTTCAGAAATACTAGTTATAACCTTCTATAGATTTCGACTTGTTTAGATAAAGGTTATTAACGATGATTACATCAATGAAACACTACGAAGAAAAGTAAGATGTAAATATTTTCATCTCTAATATAAAAACTGTCACTCTGTCAAAGAAGAAGGAGGAATTTCACCGCCACTCAAAAAAAAAAAAAAAAAAAAAATGAACCAACTTGCCAGAGAGACCTACAGTATTATAACTACATCCATATTACAAAGTTAACGAAAATATTGCGGCGAAACAAATTATCCTTTCCAATCTATATCCCTTCGATATCCGGCCGTATTCCTCTTGTCTGCCTTTCTCTGTCCTACCCATTCACTCTAAGTATTCCCTTTTCTCTGTCTACCCTATTCACCGGCCATTTCAGTGCAAGTCATTCCGGAATAATTTATAACCCGAAGGATCGAGCTAAACGGCCGAGCTAAGTTAACTAAACGCCGTGCTAATTTCATTTAACGCCTGTATCTGGCGAGCACGCCGCGGGGGGTTGTTTATCGAGTGTCCCTTACGACTCGTGGCCTCAATCACCCCTTCCCGCTTGTTCCCTCGCACTTACCCTACGTCGAAACGAACACCGACAGCACCGCAACCCTTTCACGATACGCTTCTCCAGGAAGTCAGAAACGTTTCTTTTTAGCTCGTTTTTGGGCGGTGTCCTAGTCGTTGGATGGTTAGTGCTACTTCTCACGTGAAACGATCGAGATACACGACGACGGAGAGAGAGGCAAGAGGGAAGAAACGATGCCAGACGATGGTTTCTTTCGCCACGGCAATCAAAACGAATTCGATGGCCTCGTTAATGTCCGGTTTTATCGATTTGGGACGAGCGTAAATTCCGCGGCGCGACACGTAACCTCTCTTGACTTTTTATTATAGACACGCCGTGTTTCACACCGTGGAAACGCGCTGATTTAACACCCCACGGTCCTATTGAAAATTACGACGCTGCCTGGTCTACATCAAGAAATTCGTTCGGCTTCCGAGTCTGTGCTCCGATCTTCTGATAAATTACGAGCCAATTTCTGGCACGCTTCTTTCGCATCAAATCGACCGATCTATTAACCCTAAGGAGGTCGCGATACTCTCATGGAGTTGCGTACAAGATCGCGGTTTGTTCGATAGATACGTCGATTTAATATCTGCTCTGCAGTTGTTAACTTTGTGGAAAGATTACACGAATATACGAAAAGTTTCATTTCATCGAAATATTATATATGTTCAATTGATTTTGTTATTTTCAAAGAGAGAAGCAAGTTGATAACTTGTAGAATAAATTAAAGAACGTACACTTATCGTTCGCCTCGTATTAAAACCTGACTAGATTTTATTAACTTCGGCTTTATCGCTATTTCTAATACTAATTATCGTCTTTTACGAGGAACAAAATGTCTTCGACTGAAGGAAGCAATAAGAGAGCTAATGGTTTGGTATCATCACTGTCAATATTTGTTATATATCCGTGTAGAGGTTTATTTGCTGTAATTCTTTAGTAGTGTTTAACGCTTCAGTAGTTACTCTTTATCTACAAACCATACATCTATCCATAGATGTTTACAAAATGATTTCATACATGTTTGTCAGCTTCCATATTATAGCCTCTGATGTAGTGGAATTTCATATGTAATATTTCTTTTCTCGATAGCCAAAAATGCGTTAAGAAGAAGGAAGGAGAAACATCGAAACCGAAATCTTTGGAATAGAAAAGCTGTCTCAACGATGACGACCCCTGTCTTTCTCCATTGACAATGTGTACCAAGGGATTCTAACTTTTTCGAGATTAATTACCAAGAGCTCGATAATATCGGCACGGTAGCTTCGTTTCGACCGACACTTTAATGGCCGACACATTGATTCAAAGAACAGGACAGTGGAAAGAAAGGAAAGAAGAACGAAAAGGGAGAGACAGGAAGGGGAAGGAGGGGAATAGATACAGAGAGGAGACGGTAGCAAGGACGTCTTTTATTTCTTTCGTCTCCTCTCGGTACTACCTGGCATGCTCTTTCTCTTCGTTCGCAGGAAGATAAAGGATGGTAATTGTTTTTTTCTCTCTTTTTTCTTTTTATTCTCTTCTCACTGCTGTTCCTCTCGTCGAGTTTCTGTTCCTCTTGGAGCGCACAGGGCGTCGCGTTGCCTCGCCGTCATTACACGGCATGACAAGGCGCCTCTGTTCCAGGCTCCTCGACTTCTCGCCACTTTTTCTGCTCCCCATTCTCGTACCACCTTTTCACACGGCTTCTGAACGGCAGAAAAGACTTCGAACGGCAGGAAGCGACGTCTCTCCTTGTGCACGGCCGTGATAACCTTTCAACCCTCTTCAAAAACCGTCTTCGCATTGTGAACGAGCGGCTCGAGTTAGTCGGGGGAGGGAACAACCGGCGATAAAAGTCGATGATGACGAAATATGCTATCTCGCGATTGTAATACGCTCGCTCGGCCATGTACGCTGTGTAGCTCGCTTCGTTTCACGTCGCTTTGTTTAGACTTCGGACATTTCTACACCAGCGGTTTGTTTAAGACGTAGAGTTCGTTATATTTATTCTCTTAATAACATTGGAAAGGTTTGTACTGGAATTGTATTCGCTCGAAAATGTTACAGCTCTTTGTATTAAATTCATTAACTGATCAACTAATTTTAGGAAACTTGTATCTTTCAATCCAACAGGTTATTTCATCGACGAATGAAAATTTCATTTTCAATTATATCTTACCAAGATTCTTCTGATTAATTTCTCTCGCATGATTTCCATTTATGATATCAGAGAATTAAAAGTATTAAAGAAAAGAACATTAGAGAAAACAACGAATATAGAATATTTATACACTCTAGTATCACAGGTTTAAATGAATGAACTATCGGTGTTGTTCCAAGAAAACCGTCCACTGTTTTTGTCGTGGTACATTCGTGGATTTGACTTGTTCTTTCACACGACTCGTATTCCGAGGGAAGTCGAGCCGGCAGGTCTCGCAGGTTTACGAGGTCCTACACTTGTACACTCGCCTAATTGATCTATGGCCGACCGTCTGTTCTACCTGCGGGGATGAGAAGGCGGTAACACGGACAGAGACACGGCAGAGGCAAGCGTGCACACGCAGAATATCAGAGTGAAAGCCAACGAGTCTCTCAGGGTGGAACGGAGCAGGAACCAGGAACAGGCCCTGCATTTATTGCCAGCGAATTACTCTGTGGAAAAAGCTTGCATCCTGCCGAAGAGAGGCTGCTCCTCTCACCTTCCTTCGTCTTCTGATTTAGCAGCAATCCTCCTAGACAAAAATCTTTTCCACTTCGTAAATCACAGTCCTCGTTTGAAAACATTAAAGGAAATTTCAGAGAACCCTTTCTTCGAATAAAGGTTTAACGATCTTTCTTGTGCGATGATTAGGGATAAAGATTTTATAATACGAAGTGAAAAATTAAGATGAAGCCTTTAAAGTACAAACTGATGAACTGAGATACAAATTTAGAAATACAATGGTTTTTAAATACGTACACAATGATATTTCCATTTCCATTATTTGTGGTTTATCATGGCCCCAAAAAATTGACAAGTTGTAAATTAAATTCTTACAGAAAAATTGTTGAACATTTCAAATTAAGTACAAACATTCGCGCACGAACAGGTGATTTTTTCAGCCAGATAAAATCACGTGAAAGTTCCAGATTAATTGGAATGCTCAAACATAAAGACGCGATCGTCCTCAAATATAAATTGTTGATCATTTCAAACTACATCGAACATTTAAACACGAATAGATTATTATTTCCATTCGGACGAAAATAAAACAATTCTCCTGCATCTTATCGTGTAATACACATCACTAATACATCTCCGGCATATCTATCAGATTCTCGCAGGCCGAATTTTCAATCTTCGTTGCAACAAATTACCCGAAAGAGCTTAATTCCTATTCTCTGACTTGCGATTGAAGAAAGTCTCCTAAAATCGAGCGCGTCCCTAATTCTCAAAGCAGTAGCAGTTTTATCGCGCGGCGTGATCGATCCGCTCCCATGTCCCTGGTGCATGCGAATGTCACCGCACGAGAGTCTCGCGGTTCCCAGTCGATCGTTTGTACAACGGGTGGCGAGGCCAGTGGGTCGAAATGTTTGGCGACATGGTCGAATTATCCTCGATGCAGACGTGACGAAGAGGGTGAAGCACGATGACAACGTGGAGGGAAGGCGAAAGAATAAGAGGAACGGGGAGAGAGATTCACAGAGGATGGCAAACAGCGAGCAACAACAAGTTGCTCGTAATAGGTCGCCGATCGGGCGGCGGTCTCGTGAAGCCATGGGTCGAGGAGAGAGCGAGTCCGTTGCATGCCACAAATTGGCTCAAATATTTACGCAATTGGCATGATAACCGCATTACGTGATTATGTACGGTTGTTGCGCGCGATCCTGATGCTCACCCTCTCATCCCATCATCAGCACCACCCTTCTCCCCTCCGCACTGTCCCGTTTCTCTCCTCTCTGTTCTCCATTCTCTCGTCTCTCTCTCTCTCTCTCTCTCTCTCTCTTTCTGTTATTCTGTGCTCCGTTCTCCATGACCTCCCGTATAAACGGCAAATCAGGGTTATTAAACGACCAGTCGCGAGGCACGCGCATTGTTCCCGCCGGCCATGCAACTTCCGCTTCGACGTTCTTCCGGTTCTTTTCGCCGATCGCCTACCGATTCGCCCCTCGCGGCTCTTCAATCTTTCTGCGGACTTCTGCGGAGAAATCGTCGCAGTTCCTGTTTATGAAAGTCGAATGATTTTTTATAAATACGTTCGATTAGAATTTTTCGATAGACCCAACCTGTGTAAAATTTTGTAGTTCTGGGATTATCATGTCTGCAACTTTCTCTTGTTGAACGAATAAAGGGCCTTGTACTGTTTTAGATTATCAGTACTTGTTGTGGACTGTGTTTCAAATGCTTCTAATTGGTTGCTTACTTTGATCGTAGTTGGAGTTTCCTCTTTTTGTGTTTATAAAATCTATCACGCATGATTTTTTGAACTTAATAGGTTATTAAATAATTGAGTAATAAATTTTAGCGTACTATATCTTTCTTACAAATATGACAGAAAAGTATGTCTCTGTCTTAACTTCCACACAGTGGAAGTTGGAACATTGTGGTCAGGAATGTCAAATGTGTTATTTTATGGCGATAAAAGAGGCGAGTTAAGAAACTTCTTATACCTATTCCTTGCTATGAAAATAAGGAACAAAATTCTTCCTACAGTTTGATAGAATAATAGCACGTGAATGTAAATGAAATGTAATAAACGTGAAATATCGAATCAAAGATTAAGAAAATCTTTAGCGTCATACTTAATTCAATTTCAATTTTACTCAAACTTAAGAAGTTCTCTTAACGATGAAAAAAGGAGAGTTTTTCGAAAATTCGGTTTAGAAGTAGATGTTATTTTTGTTATTCAATAATATAGGTAAAGAGTCATTCTTCTTTTTGGAATGATTCGTTTAAATGATCGATGATTTCTTTTAGTCGTGTTTGCATCTCCAACGATTCCATGTTAATGCAATATCGTGAAAAATAACGTGTGATTCCTTAGCTATGAAAAACGTACCACTGGCGTACCGCTTCGTTTCCACGAGTAATGGAAAGAGAAAAAAATAGCCGCCGCTATAATTAGTGTCCATTTGAATTGATTGTAAAATGCGAAAACGAAGTAATCGCAACCGGTGTGTACTCAGAGACGATAGAAAAATTATAGGCGTCGCATACTGAAGAAAATATGAGAGTATTTCATACCAGGTTTTAATATCGATCTCTCATTAATGTCCTTAGCCTGTTCATGCTCTGATGTACCTTGATCGTCTTGAAAAAATTATACCTGGAGTACTATAAAGTGATAAACAGCCGTGAATTATAGTACGTATAAAGTACTCAACGTCGAGGATCGTTTTATTCAATTAATGATTCAATCGACTTTGCTTTCGTCTTGCATTTAAATACAAATTCAAATACTTCCATTCGAAATCGAAATATTTAAATCAACATCTAAATATCGGACTACAAATCCAAATATTTAAATTCATATTTAAATATTAAAATAGAAACTCAAGTATTTAATTTCCAGCTTAAGTAATGGAATTCAAACAACGAAGCGGCAAGCTATTTTCTAAGAAAATAAACCATCGCACAGCTCGTACCTGATATTTCAAACGCAACCTTCTGCACGCATCAAATATCTAATCAATCTGCAAGCAGAAACAAACACATCTTGCCACATATCTGATTTGCATACAACACTGTAACATTCCTCCAACACGTTTATACTTGCATCGTCTGTAAGTCTCTTCCAAAGGAACTAATCCTTCAATTATTCTAATCGATGCATCGATGCATCACCTTCTCCACATACCTCGTCCTCACAAGCAAACTCAACAATACAATTACCATAAAACCGCAGAATATTGATTTTCATAAATGGTAAAAAAGATTCCATATATAAACATTGACAGCTCGGCAAGCATAGTTTTCAGCTACACAACTTCCACATAATTTTTACTCGTCAGAACATAGGAAATTGTTCACCTAACGTTAATATCATCGGTTGCAATTATAATAATTCGTTTTTTTTTTCTCATTCAATCAAAGACTAGTAGTATTTCACGATTAGACTGCGAATATTCATGCAAAGCCATATTTCTACGAATATAATTAAAAAAAAATGAGATTTAAGTAGAAAATTGTTTTACCCACTAAATGTCATACAAAATACTATTTCATATATTTCATATATTTCTGTTTGTTTCTGCATCCTAAAAATTCTCACAAATAGAAATACATAAGAATGCAAGCCTAACTGTAACATACAACAAGTTTAGCTACTCTGCGCGAAGTTTAACGTCGAATTTGAAGATGTTGAAACTCAGGTGGCCCCAAACAACCCTACGCGAGTCTATCGAAGGGCTTGAAAATAGGAAAATGGGAGCCGAGGATCGTCATCCCTAGTCCCGGAGGCAAAGTTCTGCTTCGTGATTTTGCCACGGCCACGGCGGAGGCTGCTTCTTCTTCGAAGATACAGTTACTCCGGCCGGCGATCTAGCGTCGATCCGTTACGTAACACTCCGTGGAAACGCTCCGTGTCGACTTCTCTTCGTCTCTCCGCCTCCTCCGGCTGACGGTGAACGCGCGTTACGTGCGGTTTCCGTAAATTGCTACGTGCAAACCAGCCAGGCCCTGGTTCACAGTGGTGCTCTCGTCCTCGTATACTCTCTTCTGTCTTCTCCTGGCTCATCTCGCGCGCCAGAAAACACACCAGTCGGTGGGAGTCGGCCCGGTGGTTGATGTTACGGAGTTCGCGGAAACGCGAGGGTATTCAACGAAAAATCGGTGCCGCGCGGCGGCTAGCTAGCGCACGGAAAGGTGAAAACGTCGTACGTGCGAATTATCCGTTGGCACGAGAGCAGAGGAGAGCAAACGAAGGAAAGAGAAAGAAGGTACACGTAGAAAGTGTAAGAGAGATAAGAGCAGATATTCCAGGACGAATACTCTCCGATACGTCTCTCCTCTCTTCTCCGCCTTCGCTGCCACTTCTTCTGTTTCGGTGCCGTTGTTACGGCAGCCGGTTCACCACGGTAGTCATTACTTGAATTAAATAATACTCGGTATAATTATTTGGAAAGTTTATGCTGAGATGTATGGGTCGCTCGTTCGAGGGAACACGGCCGGGAGAGCGCGCGGCTTTTAATTACGCGGCTGCTGCCAAACAACGTTTCTTCGAGGATTGCGCGCGCTCTATGGCCTGGCCCACGGGGTAATTAGCCGATGTTTAGAAAGCTGCACGACTCTATCGATGACGGGAGACCGTGTGTCGTGTCACGAATCTGGGTCTTCGAAGGATGGATCGTTTAAGTGCATGGGAGCATTGTGTCGTTCATTGTTCGGCCCGGCTCGTCACGTTGCGAATTATCGCGAACGGTGAGAAGCGGGAGAGAACGAAACAGATAGATCCACCGAGAGAGCACCGCTTCGTTGGTAATGAATTAAAATTACCAGTTACGCGGCTGCCTCCGCGTAAACACCGAGCATTGATTTAAACACCGAGATTATTGTAATTACAACAATTTATTGTCTCGGGGTGCAATCGGAGAAGGCAAGGGAAGAGAGGCAAGCGAGAGCGATCGGTGGCGATATCTCTAGTTAGGTTTGCGAAGTTGGTGTTACGTTTCAGGCGCGTGGCGCCATCTTTCCATCATTCAGGAAAATTGAACGTTTATTTAGAAATTTATTTTAAATATTTCTTTAAATAAATTTCACATATAAATAGTGGGAAACAGTTCCGTAAATTTTATTTTCATCCTAAGTTTGCTTTGTTTTCGATTCACTGAATTTGTAGATGCTTCACTGTCGCTTACTATGGTAACAATGTATTACAAATTATGTTTCGTAGCGTTAATAATTGTTATAATAGTAGGAAATTCGTATACGAAGAGCGAATGAAAGTTTTATCGGGGAAAGAAGCTGAAATTATACACTTTGTTGTTGAACAAAATATGTGTTGTTTCGAGGGTTATCGACGGTAGATGAAGGTTCCTCCAAGGCTTCTATAAAGTGATACCGAAATGACTTCTCCTCGAGGTTCGATCCGCCCGCGTTCTGACCAACAAGTGTTGCAAACGATCACGTGGCTGATCGAGACACAGCCCCGTCATTATCATAACTGCTTCTCGAGTACTAACTCTAATGTCGATTTTAACGAGAAACTGTATGCACGGTCGTGACAACCCGAGGGTTGACATGACGCGTTCTACTCTGCAATAACTAATAACGACGCATACCTATCTTCCCTCTTTTAAAAAGATCAAATAAATTTTGATACAGATGATATTTTTATTAACGAATGAAATTGGATGGATAATAAGATCAAAAAGAGGTTCTAAAAGCGGTATCTTCATCCCTTAAAAACATATATATTTTTATATTTAGATGGAAATGGTTTGTAAATTATTGAATTAAATGGGATGAATAATGGACAAGCAGTGGAATTTTCGTCTCTTAACAGTTTAAAAGAAATTGGAATAAAAATGAAATTAAATCAAGTAAAGTGGGTGGATAATAAATTAGGAAATATTGTCAACCCTTAAAAATCTCTACTAAATTTATATAGATAAGTGACTTTTATATCATCCATTTAGATTGGATAAATAACAAATTAAAAGGGGTAGTTTCATCCCTTAAAGTTAAGAATAAATGTTGGTAAAAACGAGTTTTGTGTCAGGCAGTTAAATTGGATGGATAATAAGATGAAGAAGGAAATAGCTTCTTATTTCGTATATTTTTCATGGTGACTGTACCCGATGTAAACCTTCGCGATATTGTGACCCTTCCCTCCAGTGTCATTTTTTACGTACGCCACGCGAAATCGATAAAATCGACAATTACGGGAGAGTTGGTTGTCATGTAAGTAAGTACTTACATACGTGTACGCTCACGTTTCGAGCAACGTCTAGGAAAATTATCTCCCATATGACGACTGACAGAGGACGCCTGAAACTGCAATTTCGCAATTGTGCGATCCTTCCAAGAACTGGCGCCGGCTATCCTATTCCTTTTTCAGAATCGACATATGCGTTATGTTTATCAGAACCTCCTAAATATACAATGAAGCACGAAGTAGATTTTCGAAGGCGAAAATATTACAATTTCTTTTCTCGTTTATTATTTAAAATTTTGTAAGCGATCTTTTACTAAGTCGTTGAAATATTAAATATCTATTCTGTACTTTCAGAACCGAGGTTTTGCGGAATTTGGAGAAGAAGAAATTATTCCTTCGTCAATGGAAACACATTTATTCCAATCTAATGTAAAAAAAAAAAAAAAAAAAAGAAATGGCACGATACAATAAATTTCAAAAACTCTGAATTGCAAGATTTAGGTGATATATTACACGTACGAAGCAGAAGGTTCATAAAATCGATATTACTTCGCGCGGTTCGATTGTCGAACAGTTTGCACGCAGATGCGTCAAACGTGTCAGTCGTTTATTTTTCTTAATGTCAGCGATCGATGGCATATGCAAAACCATCTGCCAGTGAAATTTGGCAACGAAATTTTTCAGATTACATGTTGTCCTTTGTTCGATATTCCATGATTGGTGTTAGCAATTTTCCTCTTGAATAATAGCTTTAAGCACACTACTAGCATAAAGAAAAACTTGGTAAAAACGCAGACGAGAGAAACAGTTGTGCGACAAATTACAAAGAAACTTGTTCAGCATATACAATGTTGCGTTTGCAGTTAGTCATTTGGGTAAAGAGACACAAAAAGAACATTTTAATTCTACAAAATTAGCATGTGTCTCGCCAAATCATAAAATAAGGGTTTCATTCGAAGTAAGAGGAGAAAATGACGTTTGAAAAAAGAATACATCTCCTATTTACATATTTATTGTTCTCGATATTTAACCCAACACCTTACACCGACAGCAATCATTAAAGTATATTCATCCGTAGGCACAGCGACGTCATCATCTCGCTTCTTTAATGCTAATTATCCTCTGAAATCACAGGCTCATTTCCCGTTCTCTTCTTCCGTTTCCATACGTCGTTGTCCACGCTTTTTATTAAACGAATTAACCAAACATTAAACCAACTATCAACTAGACAGTTTCGCACTGATAATTTTGAAAAACGTACTCATCTGATGTGTCTTTGGAATAGCCAGCCAAAGTTCGCCAGAGTTCTCGAGGTCCTTCTATCGCGAGGGGAAAGTGTTGCCAAGCCCAAGCATCTGTTAAAACGGTAGGAAACGTTTTAATAAAATTTTCAGAATGTGTGTAACATTCATTTTCCTTTCCTTTTCTTTTTTCGTTTGTTGGAAGTCTAAATTTCGATCGAAAAATTAATTTTTTTTTAGAAAAAATTTAATATATTAATTAAAACTTTGTATGCTGCTACTTATTATTCCTGTCGTTTAAATAAAATAATAAGTTATGGACAGTTGTTAGAAATCAGAAAATTTCTTCCTTTTCTTTTTTCATTTGTTGCAAGTCTAAATTTCGATCGAAAAATTAATTTTTTTTTTAGAAAAAATTTAATATATTAATTAAAACTTTGTATGCTGCTACTTATTATTCCTGTCGTTTAAATAAAATAATAAGTTATGGACAGTTGTTAGAAATCAGAAAATTTCTTCCTTTTCTTTTTTCGTTTGTTGGAAGTCTAAATTTCGATCGAAAAATTAATTTTTTTTTTTAGAAAAAATTTAATATATTAATTACAACTTTGTATGCTGCTACTTATTATTCCTGTCGTTTAAATAAAATAATAAGTTATGGACAATTGTTAGAAATCAGAAAATTATTTTACGATTATCCTGACTTAATCGAATAAACGATCGTATAAAATTGATTCGTTACCATCAATCGAAGGATAATCCACGCGTCTCTTTATAGGTCTCGAGAAAGTTTTGTCGCTAGCATACGGTGCCCAGGATTCAGCCTTAAAGATGAAGAAAACACACGCTAACTTTATGTAATATAACTAACAATTACAAAAGCATTGAACATTCGCACGAGACAGTACTCTAACCAATACACCGTCTGATCGAAATCGCTTATTCTACTGTGCGGTATAAAAAGTATGAAATTAAGATACTGTGTCTCAATTATTAATACCTGTGCACGACTATTATAGCCTGAGATCTGTGGAATGTTCCTTCGAGACTTCAAAAAATCATTATAACCCTCGCTACGTCCTACACGAGGAATGTTCTTGGCAATTTTCAAGAAGAATGCCGGTACCTCGTCTGCTTTAGATAGATTTTCACAAGCCAGCAATGCCAAAACGCCAACCGTAAGAGCTAAAATGTTTTAAAGAAGAAATTCTCACGAAATTCACTCTTGATCACTATAAAAAGGACACTGCACTCTCGGCACAAAATATTCTTCATTTGAAAAATAAACTCACCACCAACGATAAAACGTCGTGAAAATCCCAAAGATCGCAAACTCGTCATCTTCTCGCTTTGGATCTGCGAACGAATCGATTAATTCTCGATCAGTCTTGTAAAACAATTAACTAACAAAACACTGTGACTTTCCAACAAATTTTATCTAACGACTATGTTCGCTCGTTCGATCATGATCGTTGTCTGCGAAAACGTATCGTATACTCGAACAAGCCAGCAGAGCAAAGTGCACACGACGCTGTTTCCGCGACTGTATGTGGCAAACTGAGCGATTTTTCCTAGGACTTCTTCCATTATCGCTAAGAGTGGACAGAATACTCCTGCACCGTGGGCGAAGGAATAGTAGAGTTTGCACGGCAAAGCCCCATTGCATTTAAATATTCCCGATGTTTGTGATGGCATCTGCGCGATGATCACGCGTGAGAAATCTTCCCAACGTGTACGTTCCATTACGTTCTCGTTGTTTCAGCCGACGTTGAAACCGAACTTGAAGATCTAAGATGTTCATTCTCGATTTCTTTCTGCGTGTACGTTCGCGTAAATACGAAGAAGAAGGGAATGCACGATAAGTGTAATTTTGTTGATTTTCTGATTTTAAAGTTACGTTAATATTAAACAGAAGGGTATTAACGTAACGATTAAAAACGATTAGAATCTCGTTCGAGGATATAAATGTTGTAAAAGTAGTTGATCGAGTTTTATGTAAAGGTAACAAATACGACTATTAAGATTAGCGATATTTTAATATATTCGATACTGTAATATCAAATGACTATAATCTGCTAGGCCCAAACATGTGAGTCATTTAAAAATAGCTGATACGTTGACGAAGTTTTATACAGGGTGGTTGGTAACTGGTGGTTGGTACAAGCGGAAAGGGGGTGATTCTACGCGAAAAAAGAAGTCGAAAATATAGAATAACAATTTTTCGTTTGAGGCTTTGTTTTCGAGAAAATCGACTTTGAATTTTCGCTCGGTACGCGTGCACTTTATCGCATTTCGTTATAACGGATCTCACTGTAGATCGTTGTCTCGATGGAAAAATTAAAAAAAAAATAAAAAAAGAAATTTTTATTTTATATTTTCAACTTCTTTTTTCACTCCCTTTCCGCTTGTACCGCCAGTTACCAACCACCCTGTATAAAAGTCAAAAGTATACTTACAAAGCTAAGATTTTTAACACTAGAAATACCACACCAGTCAAAATAACTGGTTCTACAATTTTATAAATATGTCGAGTCTCGTTTAGGAATCATGGTCCCTAATATTAATAATACCAAAAATGTACTACACAACATGGAATTGCTTCTGTAAGAAAGTAACAAATCAATAAATATAAAGTATTCTATTATTACGTATTTTTTAAAGACTGGTTTTGGTAAAAATAGCTTCGTGTTAACTATCGGTAGTTCTAATGTTAATATCCTCATATCGTAATATTATACGAGAAACAAACTTTGAAATGTTGAAGAGGATAGGAAAAACACATGTTTACGATGGAAACAAAATATAGAGACAATTTTAGTAACACGCGATCGACTAACAACGTACTGAATTCTAAAATTGCTTCCTTGTGAGATATAGAAAATGTGATTTATAATGTTTCTCCCCTACATTCTTCACATGTAAGGAAATGTATGTAAGGTTACGGTGTATCTGCGGAAGCCAGAATAAAGAAGAGAAAATTGAAACGCTTTCTTGGGAAGTTTGTTCTGCACGTGTCACTTACCTTCCCGTGGTCACGATACACTGAACAAAAATTGTCAGCTATCCTTCTATTTATGCAGCGATTTAGAATGCATTAAGTATTTCGATCAGGTTGATTTTAATGTGAATCGATGCTGACACTTGTTGCACCCCTATCCTCTCGTCGAATGAATTTGAAGCTGAATGTTTGTCGCTGAATAATTTTTGTCTGTGGAATATTTGAACCGTCGCTTACGTTTCGAGTATACCGCGAAGATTTTCTGAGATTGAAAATTTGTATTTTAAATTGATCGTCAAATCTTCTCATTCCAGATTTCAATGTTTTTTTTTTATCGTCTTATTGTAATTGAAATTAAATAACTCGTGTATTATATAGGAAGTATTAGGTTGTCTGAAAAATGTCTTTCTTTTACAGACCCGTCTTTTACAACGATGCATCTTTATACAAACATGAAACCTAATCAGTCGAACGTTGTGATCTTCATTTTGATAGAACAAAATGGATCATACGTAATTCGATAAAATAATATAAAATGGAAAATATTGTGTATCCATTATTTCCTTATAAAATGAAAGAAACTTTTTGGACGACCTAATATTTAATGGTTAATTCTTAATTCTCTATTCAATAGTGTTTATCTGTCGTTGAAAAGTGTATTAAGTTTGAGGAAAATATTCAAAAATTGTTTTATTATAATTTAATAATGATGATATAATTACGAATGATCCTTATTTGGTTTTAATTTTAGATTGAAATTTTTCTCAAAAGGCTGAAAACCTTCTTGTTTGCTAAAATGAGAACACGAGTGAAGGATAGAAATTTAAATGTTGTATTATTATTAACGTAATAAGATGTTTTCGTTATTAATAATATATCTCTGTAAAAGGATAATACGCTGTTGAAATTTATCGATGATATTTTTAATGGATGTATTAAAGATTAAATTATCGTGAATTTCAAGAAGTCATTGATTTATAAGGCAATTATTTTCCTGTTTGTTTTTAGGAAACTGTCTTTGTCCACGCGTAAGCGTAACCCTTATTCCACCAGGTGAGTGATACGTGCTCCCCATATCGAATCGTTCGATCTGCATTTCAGATATTGGATAGTTTCGTTGAACCTCTGCTTGCTACGTAAATTATTTAAAATTGGACACTTTCTCGAAAAGACGCATTCTTTAAATTTATTTTCAATAATCAGATAAAATGATTTGGTTCTATATAGAATTCAGAAATCATAAAGTAAGAGACAAATTCATCCATTTTTGCAACATAGAATGTTTAATGCGTGCAAATGTACACTTTAATATAAATTCTTACTACTTGTAAATTATCAATAATAAAAATTAAATAATTATTCAATACAATACATATTATAAGTTAATATTTATAATAATAATATAATATTTAAAATAATAATAATAATATTTATATCAAATAAATATTATAAATATTATATATTATTCAATTAAATAAATAAATATAATTAAATAAAATTCAATAATTAAAATTGAATAAAAATTAAATAAAATTGTCGATTTCTTAAAAAAAAATAAAAGAAACATCTGGACATAAGAATTTTACATAAAAGTTACAAAGATAGAAATTATCAAACCACCGAATTAATGTCAGGAAACATTAGATTTTATTATATTGTAGTATCAGAAACATGTATACAACGAGATTAATTGAAATCTAAGCGATATAATTACAAGACGGCGAGTGATTTGGACGATGCGACGAATCTCAAAGCGTCAGAGTGATTGTTGAACTAGACATTGACATAGTTTGGCTATCTATGTATTACACGTCGATGAAATGATCAAGCAATAAATATTAGCATTCGGCGCATTCAAGTGAACCCTGGCATTTTCAATATTTTTAGTTGGAGTCCTGACGTGCCAACCAGGCGTTGCATGTTTCGCTGACGGTTTCGCAGACCGATGACATGGCTCGGCTGATGAGTTCGTAATCTATGGAACATTCCATGCAGAAATATCATTTTTGATAGAAATTGTCAGGGAAACGACAGAATAATATGGAAATTCAATACGGTTAGACGTAAGATAAAGGTAGTGGGGTGTCAGATGAAATTTGATCGAAAGAGACAAAATATAATGTAACATAAGATAAGAATTAGTATAAGAATTTAAATATAAAGAGATATTAAAAATTATATAAATGAAAATTTGACGGAACGAAAGAATAATATAAAATTCAGAGTTTGGATAAATATAAAATAAAATGTACTATTGGAACTTAGAAGAGCATAAAAGAAATCTGAAAAATTCTTAATCGCGAAGTTCTAGAAACAGAAACACTTCTCATTCTTTATAGAATAATTAAAAGATATTGTAAATTTTTATTTTACCAGTGATAGCGTTGGATCGCTTGCCGAAGATGCTTCCGTTGAAGGGAGGCTTCCTGTAGGCGGCATCCACGGCGATGGCGAGGATGAAGGCGACAACGACGATGACAAGAACGAAGCGGGAGAACATCATTCTGACGGTTTTGATTTGTAGACTGCTTGAAATTAAAAGAACAACTATTTGATAAACTAAGAATATCGTATAGGAAGAAGAAACTAAAAGTAACATGGAACAGGGAGTAAAATTTGCCAAATAGAATTGTTTAATATATAAGGGAAAAATTCTTATATAGAAATGGTCAGTTTACTTACAAATGTGGAAACGATAGAACTTGTACGGTAGTTGGTCAGCGAATGTTGCAAATAAGGCAAAAGCTCGGAGCTTTTATAGTAGAGAAATGAACCGAAGACAAATGTGCCTATCAAGTACAGATGGCCTACATTATTTGCAAGTGAACTCACCAAGAAGTTTGT
Organism: Bombus huntii; assembly: GCF_024542735.1. NCBI lineage: Eukaryota > Metazoa > Arthropoda > Insecta > Hymenoptera > Apidae > Bombus > Bombus huntii. The sequence goes on along the minus strand of NC_066250.1, from coordinate 7,114,610 downwards.
CTAAGGATGTATCGATTCGACGTAATGTTCAAATTCCTCGTACAACGACGACAATCAGTGGAAACAATAGAAAGATATGCAAGCATTTATATGAAACTTAAAACGCAGAGTTTAAAAATCATGAATTATAAAAGAAGAATAGTATATAAGTTTGAACATTTGTGGAAAATTCTAGAAATGATTCGAGACAGCTATCTGAATTTTTCTTACACCAGAATGTAAAGAAATTTTATTTTCTATAGTATAATAATAATGTATTTCTAATCTTACCTAGAGCTGGAAGATCTTCTTGGAGAGAAGGATGACTGTGATCTGCTGTTTCCGAAAGAAGATTCGGCTTTTATAAGAAGCCAGACTACACACAGAGATATGTGCTGTAATATTGTTATAGAACAATGTTACAAGCAATAGCGTACGAAACTTAATTACAGACACTCCTGATTACCTTTTACCCCAAGGGAAATGACGATCTATTTACGACACAGAAGATATTTTATATAGATATAAAAACAATATGAATAATGTTACGTCAGATTACAATATTATTATATATTGTATTTAATTTTGCAAAACACTGTTTCATCATTTTGTAACATAATATTGCTAAATGTACTATTTCCTTTTTTTTTTTCTTCTACAAAACTATGAATGTAAAAGTTTCATAGAAACTTTTGTGAATATAGATGGAAAATTTGTTCAGAAACGTTAATATTTTTTAAAAATATTCCAATATTGGTGTAAGCTGAGTAAAAATTAATAATTTGGATAATTTTTTATTGGTGTCCTATTTGACCGATTGATGATTAGAAAATTCTTATTTTTATCTTTAAATTTCTGCGTTATCTACCGAAGAAATAGTAGGATGCGATCATTGATTAGACATTGGGGTTTTATCACAGCAAGGTGCGTACATACATTTACTGGATAATTTTATCGCGATACAACCGACGAGGTACAGAATTAGTCAATGGAGACACTACAGACGAGTATTATATATATACCAAACCAATATTATATTGAATCGATAATGTCAGGTTGACCCTCAAAACGTAGAACTCGAAAAAGCATTGCATGTCACGTCTATTCTGTATCTCGCCAGTGGATACATCGTGACACTGAAGCACGGACATGTGGAACAGAGACGATATAGAAGGGACCTGATATTTCAACAGAAACCACGCATTTCAGCTGATAACACGAAGATTTACAGTAGGTAAATGTCGATAAATTATCTTCAATTGTCTGAACAAGCTGTAGATGATAAAGAAGGAATCTATAAATTTCTTTTGCATTTATCTCTTACCGATCATTTTCCAATTTTTAGCTTGAGGAAAATATTCTTCGAAATTATAAATAATGTTTTTTAATACACTTCAAACTTTACGAGAATTTATCTAAAAGTGCATCGTTTAGATTACAATATTCTTTATTTATCGTATGACAAAACATAATGCAAAGATTATTTACTTATACGATATATACATAATGTACAATCACAAACATAAATAATACAAATATATTAGAGACACGGATTAACTCGTAAATATGCCGATAAACGAGCCTTTGAGCGTAATATTCGTTAATACTAATAATATTAATATAATTATAATTATAATATCGCTTAATTATTTTCCATGACTGCTTACCGGCAGCAACCACATACATTTTTTACGTGTAGGTACATATCAGAATACAATAACTCCATGTAAACGTTAACAACGATTAAATTGTGCAGATTATATTCTAGATTTGTAAATTGGTACCCCACAAGTTTTGACTCCTCGATATTATATCGTTAGTTAAATAAAATTTCCGATTATTCGTATTTATATTTACAAAGCAATTACTTCACTTACAACTATTACATAGCCCAGATAATAAATTGCTGAAGTCGAGTCTTTCGCGCATTTCCTACTATTATTACGGAACTATTTCAATGTGTAGATCGATCCTAACAGAAAAACCAATTTTTTACTGTTCGCCGTATTTATTATAACGTAAGGACGCATGATTCATACAGAAATACATTTTAACTGTATCTTCTTTTTTTTTTAACAGATAGATGTATGTGTCGAAAGTGCGCGAAAGACAAAGTTTTGCATCGCACAGGCATACTAGAATCTACGTCTTATTGTCGCGTCACAACGTTTTTTTGAACGGCATACTATATAAAATGAACGAAATGAACGTTTCGTTCTAAGGAACCCGATGAATCGTTTTACAATCACCATCGATTTCCCTCGAACCGGAACGTGATCGCGTTCAAAAAATAATCGCCTAAATAACAACTACAACAAGTACTCGCATGCTTGCATTGTTCTGCTCGCCTGTCGGATTATTACATCCGATCATGTTCGAGGCTTGATTATACGCGAAGTATGAAGGAAACTACGAAATTGGAAGACATGGATTTTGTTTCATTTCCCTTAACAAATACCTTAAACTATTGATATCCTAATATTAAATACAGCATTATTAATTAAGATACGCCGGCGTTGTGTAAAAGATTATTTATTACAACTAGAAGAAATCTTAGGAAACTAGACGTATATCGACGCGCGGGTGCACGCGTTTGTTGCACCGCTGCCACGTATAAATATCGTTTATTGCATAATACACACATTGCACTTTATTGTCCTGTTCACACGCCTCTAGAACGATGCTCACAGTGTTCTTTATCGTTTCCCTGAACTGTAAATACCGTGTGAAGGATGTGTCATTTTTATCGTGGAGAACGGTCGATAATTCGTGACAACGAAAAGCCTCCTTTGTCTCGAAGAAAATCCCTCTATTGCGGTCTGATAAAAAGTTTTTTCCCTGGTCGTTAAGCTCCCCCCGTTGAGCGCGTGAACCGGACCTAGCGTCTAAAGAAGTCTCTTAAGCCTAGGAAAGCAATTAAGCCATCTAAAGACCGATAATCGCAGATTGCGATCGTTTCGAAAAAAATATTCCACTACAGTCTTACATTGTCGATATCTCGTTGATCGGTAGATTAACAACGAGCAGCTGGGTCGAAAGCATCTTCAGATAAAAGACACGAAATACTTTTTTCTTATCCGCCGATCGCGATTATTGGAATTGTATACATGAATCGTAATATACGATCGAATCTCGCCCCGACGAGGATTATCGAGGAATATACATAGATTAGGAAAAGAAAGAAAGATACACGAAATAAACGGTGTTTACGTGTTATCAATCAAAGAAACTAACCTTATATCTATCGGTACCATTGTTCCGACTAACCTACGAGATATGTAAATTCGTAAATCTGTTGCCTTCATCGTCCGGAAGCCCATCTTCCTCTTCACGGTATTATGTCACAGTTACAAGCGCTTCCACCCTTACCGTTGTCACATTGGTTCATACACCATCGGTCCCAGTCTACAGATGTCTCATCCGTGGAATCTTCCTTGCGAGAAGCATCATCTTTGGAGCCTGGTTTCTCTAAAATACCAGTAGCAGCATCTTTAGGTGTCTCTTCAGAGTCTGCTTTATTTAAATTGTCGGTATCTTTAAAGTCTGCTTGGATTATATCCTTTTCCACTTTGATCTCCGTGATGTATCGACGAACATCTTTGGTCTTTAAACTTTGACCTCGAACAATCTGTTGTTCGCCCGCCTTCTCCAACATCCTCGTTACATCGGTCCCCTTCAACTGATCCTCTTCGAATTTCTTGACTGTCGAAGGATTTTCTTGGTTATTCCTTGTTTCGCCATAATTTAGGTCGTCGCAGGAACAACCGTGATACTGGATAAGCGTCTGTCGAAACGTACGACAGGTATGGGTGTTGTCGAAGACGAGCAAATCCGACGAACCATGACACGGGGTCAAGCAGAGCCTGAAGAGACGGTGAATCGGGAACCGGCCTCCGCTGGACTGAAGAACGAGTTTCTGCTGGTGCTCGCAGCCTCCCGTGATCTCGGGGCTGGTGTTCCGTGCACGGCAGAGATAAACGCATGCGTGCTCGACCGGATGCGCGACCACCATGGCCAACAGCAACGCCAGCAACACCCACCGAAGTAGAGGCGTCATCTGAAAGTGATGGCTAATCAATACGAAAGCAAACGAGGAACTTGCCGCGTTCCGATAGCCGCCGGAGGAGGAATCGGAGGGATTGGTTATGACAATCGGGAATTTCCTGCAGCTCTCTTTCTCTTCTGGTATGTCTCCAAATGATATATAGGGTGACTCGCGTTACATAGTGCATGTAGTAGAGGAATTTCTGGGAAGAAGGCGAATAGAAATTATGTGAAGGTGGCTTTTGCTATTATATCTTAGAATTTGCCCGTTGTTTTTTCATGGCTTGAGTGGATGCGTTAAAATATAAAAGTATTGATAGGATACGAGCTGAAGTTGAAATTTTTAGGAAAAGAGGACGGTTCTCCATATATTTGCGAGTATAATGATCATTTTTTAACGATCAAAGTGAATAGTTCGGAGTATAAATTCTTAGATAAAAAACAAACAGAAGATTGTTTGTATATCTTAGAACTTTAGCTTTTTTAACTTTAGAACTGATCATTGTTTCTTAATGATTAAAGTCGATGTCTAAGATTAAAGAGCGTTCCAAACAAGCATGCAGATTTTTAGTTACATAACAATTCACAATTATTATAGAGTTTGTATTTTTTTTCTAAATATAAAAGGAATACAAATTTTTAACAACTAGTATAATCATCAATTGGAATATAGATGATATTAAAACACTAAAACACAAATACTAGCAATTTATCTAATTCATCGCTTTATTTTTTAACATTTTTTTGAAAAAACTCCTCGATTATGAAAGTATCCAAACAGTAAAATTGAATTAAAATTAAAATTATATTTTGGAATTTGACAATAATTTCTGTTGACGATTAAGACACATATCTGAAATTCTGAAAAGATACGATCTGGAGTTGAGATTCTTGGAAAGGCAACAAACAATAGTATGTTTCGATAAAAGGAGATTATTCTTTTGTTTTCGATCGTCGAATTTCTTCGTCGAATAATGGATTGATTCGGGTATCACGAGACACACTATATCCTAGAAGCTTCGTTGGCACGCGGAGTGAGTAATACCAGGATCTTGGTATCCGTTATCGGTTTTGGGTGCCGTATGTCGATAACTGGTGCGGTCGTCCCCAGTTTGGAACGGGCAAACTTTACTAAAATTCCACTAATTGTCATCAAAGGCTCGTGCCTTCTTAGATAATCGGTAAGCCTCTATTTCCTAAGTTGTTTCGAAGGTTTTCTCGCGTCGATGATTTACGAGTAGAAGCTCGATGGAAACCGAAGAATTTCTTCGCACAAAAACCGCGATCGATTCCATGTGCAGTAATGTGCACGATACAATTTTTAATTTTAATTAAACGATAGAAGCTACAAGTTCTGGCATTTTTATTTTAATTGACATAATAGCAAACACGCGATGACACAGAAGAGATATACCAATTGCTTTTCAGTTTAACGAATAAAAATAATCGATGGCGATTGCTGGGATCGTGAAGCCAGCATTGAGATTCCTTTGTGTCGAGAATGTGGCACGCAGAAATTGAAATCTGCTCCTGACAAAGGACTTTGTGAGCTTATTTCGTGAATCAGAACGACCCTGTTTTCTTCCTCTTTTGTTATTAAAACCGGAACATGCTGGCGATATTGAAAAGAAATTTGACTATTTGTTTTCTTGAATTTATATAAATTAAAGATTGTACAGCACAAACTATATTACTCAAAATTTTTGCATTCTTGTATCGTGATTCGTTTCATCAAAATTGATTTCACAGAGATCTAATTTGTAAAATGCACGAACGGAAGCTTGTTTTTTCTTTCAATTACATATTCCTCCATAGGCTTCTAAATTTATATTTCTTTGTTCCAAATTTATATCTGTTTCGTACAAATCTTATAATTTCTTTATTAATAGTACTAGTGTTAATCCTTCAGAAATCAAATAGTTAACTTTCATAAAATTGTCGAATTTGTCCTCTGCATGATTCAATTCGAAAAATAACAATAATAAATAATTTTCGATAATAACAGCGTTTCAAAGCCAAATATCTATAATGTAAAAGGCATAAAATGATAACTTACCTTTAACATTAAACGTAAATTAGAAAGAAGACTTTATAATCCGACAACAGGTTGATCGCGCGAAATGAATGAGAGATTTGAAGCTTTACGACGCACGCCACTGGCTCGACTGTTTGATCACCAACAGTATGTATCGCATTAACTATCATTGGCTGTATCAACTGGTACAGACTGATTACGGACAAACGTGTCCAAGGAGCGTAATGAAAGATAACACAGCGGATACTTTTCCGTTCACGTTCGTTTCTTTTCTTAAAGGGTCACTGACCTATTGAAGACACTCATATTCATTCGAGAAACACGTAAATCCTATCCATCTGTTCATGGAAACAGTCTGAACACTCGATCTTATAGACTTCGATCGATTATCTATAAAAGTTCATGTAATGCTTATTCCTGGTATTCCTTGGGTCTTACCGATAATCGCGTACTCCAAGCAATTTCAATCTTTTCCTTGTAAAGTATGAAACAGGAGTGCAATCGTAAATACAAGGAATCAGTACATGAACGAGGGCGATTAAATTACCTGTATCTTATGTCAATGATGAATGATTACGTTTACGTAATAACGATAACCAATGAAATCAGATTACTGGAGACAAGAAACAGAGATTATTAGAAACGTGAAAGAAGTTGAGTATCGCGTGGGATTAACTTTTTCTATTTTCTTATCTTCATTCATAAGGAAATGATGTAATACGGTGTAATAATTGCGATAATATCGTAAAACTTTAATACTTGTGAAATGATATATACGACAGGATGAAAATCATTATAAGTACAATTTTCTGTCATGTTACTTTAAACTTAGGCATATTCGTCGTCCATGGGACGTTATCACGAGATGCTGATAACGATAATCTGAAACGACGCAACAGAAAAAATGTAAGATCTCCGTGATAATACGAATTAAATAATGCTTACTTGTGACAAATGTTTTCCTCGACGTTACAAGTGGAATTTTTCAATTCCAAGGTATAGGGGCAATATCTCGTGTCCGGCGAATAAAAATTTTGAGGCGACTCGTCCCTTTGGCATTTATATTTTCCCAGACATCGAGCTTTCGAATGAAAAATGACCTCGCAACGAGATAAATGCGTGGACGAACTACGCCAGGTTTTCAATCTAGGTTACTCGAAATTCATTTCACGAGACAAACGAGCTCGTAGTCTGCCACCATGAATATTCACATTCACGCGTAACCCATTCGCGTATGCACGTACTGGCAAACGCGGGGGATGTATACTACGTCTCATACGTCGAGTATCGATCGTTGTCGCGTTTCAATCATGTCTTATTTATTAGCAAAATTTTGTCCTTATGAGCAGTGAAATAAATCATTGTCGTTGTAATTTGTATAGATTCAGCATATTTGATCGAAAGTTTCTTTTTTTTTTTTTTTTGACCCTTGTCTATTCTTTGTGTTTAGTTAATTCGCTGGAATAAATGTAAAAATTGGTATACTTAACAAATACCTTCAACATTTATGAATAGTCTTTTCATATTCAATTGAAAAATTAAAAAATTTAACTATTATATTATTTTTTATTTTGTTGGTTTTTTATCAGTGTATCTTTATGATACTAAGAGATCAATTATTCCTATCACGCTCTTCGAATTTTTATGTCAATATTTTATTTTTGTTTGAAGAAATAAAGGGGCCTGGATGATTAAAAAAGATTTGAATGTAAAATTCGTTTCGTGTATACTAACGTAATATTTTAATGATTTTCTCATATTTTCGTCAAATTGAGAAATTATATAATGGTAGAAAAATATGCCTGCGTTAAATTTAATTCAAAATAATTTCCGGATAGCATTATCTACATCGGGAAATTAAATATTCTAACTATGAAGATAAGTAAAAATAGATGATTTAAAAACGTAATTTGATTAGCATAACAGCTAACAAGCGTATGTTTGCTACTCAACAGTTTATTAAATCATAACTTATAGTAATAATTAACATTTCTTATGTTCTATTTTAAAAAAATAAGGAATAATACAATACCTCGCTATAATATTCCAGGGTTAAAATTCGTCACAAAATTGATATTCGTAGATAATACAGGATAATACACGACATATCGCGTTCCTGCAGTATCAAGGATTAAAAATTTAACGCATTTCATATCGACGTCTCTCTAAATCAAATAAACAATGTAACATTCATAACGGCGCCAGTGTTATCAGAAAATGAGCACGCACTTTATCTGTTTCATCGAGATAGTACTTTCATGATTTTCACGTAAAGACAAAGCGAGAAAAAGTGGAAAACAGCCCTCAGGAACAGCGGAGGAGGAACTTGGACACAAGTAATTTGCATTCTCTGGGCCGATAGCACCGTCAAGAAATTTATCCCGAGGCATCCGAGAATTCTTTTTCCGGTACCTCCGGGCTGCATCGTTTCAATTTAAACTTTCTGTGCGAAGTAACAGACGCGAGAAGCTGTTGAATCTCCTTCCACCAAATTCCAAATCGATTTCTCGTACAATGACACCGTTATTCTGATATATTGAAATGTCACCATGATTCTGTCTAATTGAATTTTTAACTTTTGAGTTCGAGCCCGAATATTCGTGAAGGAATATAGGAATATTCAAATCAATTGATGTTTACGTAATTGCTCTTAAGTATTATATCCGATCGTACGAATTTTCAATTATCCAAAGACTATTCTGGTCCATTCATCGAATTAAATCTCCTTCTGAATATCAAATTTAAGGTTTAGAGCAGTTTTCAAATATTTTTAACGAAGCTAACTGTTTTCTCAAGTAGGTAATACTAAAACTCTAATTAAGTAATTACCAGATTCGATGTACTAATTACTAAAAAAATCGTCAACTACGTTCTCAACAAATAATAGATAACTGCCACTTGAAATTTTATCATCACGAGACTCGTTATGTTCTTCCTGTAACAAGATAATCGGCATCGCAGCTAGAGAGCCTTCAACTACATACTTAAATGAAGAACGTTCCAAATTATCAAAGAAAGAAGAAATGAAAAGAGATCAATTTATATACTCTTCTCATTGAGCAACCCTTCATTCTCAGAATGCACTTTACTGACGATTTTACACAAAAACAAGTAACTACAATGGAAAAACAAGGGGGATCGTTAGCGAAGGAGAAGAATTCATATTCTCTAGTACATATAACGGGTGTCTGAGGAACATAGAGGCAAGGAACTAAGTGTATCGACCTCAATGATGCGAATACGTACACTCGACGATGGATTGTTACGTTCCTGGCAGTTTCTGGGTCTTGTCCTGTCCTCCACCCTCTCACGAAGGACGGAGGAAGTATTGATTAAATTCACCGTCGGCCATTTTGTCCCGCCATCCGATTGGCTGCCGTCCATTTTGTCCTTCCTACCCTTCCCTATAACCTCGCCTAACCTCTACGTTTCTTCCTCTTCCTCCGCTTGTCATTCTCTCGAAGTGTATCCCTCGTTTCCTCTCTTTCCCCTTTCGGTCGGAAAGTCCTCAACCCTCGCGCGGCGAAAACTCCAGCCACGAGACGCATGCGTCGCGACATTTTTCGCGAAAGAAATCGGCAATCAAATTTTTTGCGTCTCTTTCGCGTCGCACCGTTGCTTCTCTGTCTAAGAAACGCAGCTGGATGCTGAAACATCCGACGTCAAGAATCGGAGATTCTACGTAGGAGTCGAACGAGTCACGGACGCGCCGTGAATTCTTAGGAAGCTTCATCGGCAACGATTCCAATCTCTTTAAGCAGAGAATGATTTGAATTCCTCAGGATACTCGTGACCAAGAATCCACCGATACTCCAGAATATAATTTCTATTCCAAGCGTTCAATACAATTCGTATTAATATTTATAGGACCGTGTAGTTGTTATATCGTAAATAATTTTTTCGATCCGTTTCAAGAGTTTCTTCTTCTAGGATAGCAAATTAATCAATTATGCATATTATAATGATATTATACAAACATTTTATTTCTCAATCCATTTCAAGGCTTTCTTTTCCTAGAATCCCAAATTAACGAGGGTTTTCCCAGAAGATTTTTTCCTACTTTCTAGAGAAATTTTCAAATTAATATAGAAGTACTTCCAACGCGTTACTAAAAAAAATATCTTCAACGATATTAGGTGATACAGTAGGAAAAGAACGGAGGTTTATTTTAACCTACCGGCACACGATAACATTTCGCAGGATTTTCACAGGTGATTCCTTTGTTCGCTAGCTGAATAATTTCACACGTTGTCGATAACGAGTGGCGCTCAAACGATGTGGAGGAGCCCTGCTCGAAAAGCTCGAGTACCTCCGATACTGTCTCTCCAGCGTGTATCTCGGCTAACGGGCAAGCGTGCCGGAGATTTCGCGGCTAAGCAGCTCTCTTGGATCCTATCGGTTCCACATTTGGAGTACATTCGTAAACATATAAAAGGAGAGACAGTGCACAGGCATCTCTGTGGCGAAAACCGCACGCGGTGGAGTCCTCGTATCTGCCTTCGAGGCTAGAGAGGAAACAGAGATAAAGGAGAGCGACGAACGATACGTCATACCACTGTCTGACGTCAGCATGACGTTCGAACAGGGATTGGCTAGAGTTCGGCACGCCTACGTAACCACCCTCGTACGCGGGTCCCTTTCAACCCTGTGCATACGACGACGTTTCGAGCTCCGCCCACGTGAAAACAACCCCCGCCAGCTGGGGTAGTTGCGTGGGTTGCACGAGAGAGAGAAACTGGGTCAGGCAGACTCGAGGCAGGCCGAGTCAGGCCGAGGCTCGAGAGTCGTCCAGGCGTTTTCGGCTGGAAGCAGTCCCTTGGAAACCACCCCGAAGCCCGTCGTCGCTTCACCAGTCTATCGTCGATCCATCCTCCAGTCCTTCTCTACCGTTTACAACAGCTTCATCCCCTTGCGAGCGCGAGCGAGATCGAAGTATTCGTACTCCAACTATCCCACGAGGAGATAGCAAGGAATCGGTGAGTACTTCCTTGGTAATACGAGTTTCGTTGCAACCGTTTCTCTTCTTGATCATCTTCGCTTTCTTCAGTTTTAGTCGTTTAAAGATACTCGAGAAGGTTTTGAAAATAGAACTGTATTTCTTCAAGGATGGTTTCTATTGGGGTAATGGAAGAATTATGTTTTTGGGATTGTTGTGGAATTTGGTAATGTTTTTTTGAAACCCTCTCGGTTCTTGTTTCGAATTACATGTCGCTTTCACGCATAACTCATTCTCGCTCCATTCGTTCTTCTCAATGTCATTGTGATGTATCCCGTGGATGGATTTATTCAAAATCTGACGAATAATTCGAATAGTATAATATTATCTTATTTTCTAAAAGACTTTAATCCATACCTGATTCTAGAAACTTTGTACATTCTAGAAGACTTTGTATTTTATTATCTACGCGTACAGAAACATACATCGTACGTACTTCTAATATTATTAACTTTATCTATTTTATCACAATATGCTACATTTCGTTAGAATTGTATTCTACATAAAAATTCTACATGCCTGGATACCGCTATATTTTTCCCCCGGCATAAATCACCAAATACCATACATACGGAAAATCTGAATGAAAGCTGCACGATTCTCTACTAGCTTGCACTATCTTCCTCCTTACGTAATCGTTTCTTGCCACGTTTGAATTGCTCTCTCTCAGTAGAGTGATCCGTGGTTTCTAATTTCTGGAGAATGATCTATCGCTTACATTTCTCACGCTCCAAGGACCAGTCGATCGGTTCAGAGAGCAACGATACGATTTCAAAGAACCTGAAGTTGAAAGTTCACTGACAAATAAATGCAAAACGAAAAGAAAAAAAGAAATCAGAACGAAAAAGAACAGACAATGCTCTCTGTCCATGTTTCTTTGGTCGCTCGGCCTGCCGTGTTCTTTCGGCGTATTTTTTAATAATTCTCGCTTCGCAGTTGCGCAATTTCTGTCAGGCTCTCGCTATGGATAATAGAAAAGATACGAAAAAGCGCGAAAGTGTGTTGTTCGAAAAGTTCGACACTGAAGCGGACATTGTTGTTGATTGTTGTAGGGACTGAGGCGAGGGGCACAAGCAGAGACATGGACAATGTGCAAATGATCGGCACTAAAATCACAGCGATCAAGGAATACTTATATGTAAGGCATTCCCATCTCGTTTCATGTCATTCATCGTGTCTGTCTCTAGTTCTCGTCATTTTATGATCGTTTATCGTTACGGTAGCTGTTCATTTATTCTGTTTCTTTGGTTCCTTTTAGCAATATTTCCTTAAGAAAGATAGTAATTTTTGTAATCGTTACCTGAGAACGGATGCATCCGTACCTTCTATGAGCTTTCACTATTACCAATTTCTTTCATCAACAGATTTCGTTAGATTTTCTAAGAAATGTCGGTAATTTTTGTGGTGAATGTTACGAAATATATATTCATGTAGTTCAATAAGTACAGGTATTTATTGTAAATTTCAGAATTTCGCCCGGACACACTCACCAACCAGACTAATGAGTTCCGAAAACACGTACTCGCTCTCTAGGGAGCACTGTAACTTGAAATATTCGGGTAAGTTTTATTAAAATGTTTTCTCAGAACTTTTTCAATATCACAGCATGCTCTGCTCTTCAGAAATTTTATGTGAAATTAATAGAATGAGCTACAAGTGTTCCTTTTAATGTAACCATAACCTTAGCTTCTCCTACATGTATATTGTATCTTTTCAAACTTTCCCTTAATTGTTTACGTTAAACTACAATAATGCATGCCAATATCGTAGCGTATAGCTGGAAAAGTGATAACAAAAATCAGATTGTTGCACGACAGAAGCTAGTGTCTCGCGTATCCAATTTACTCTATGTCTGACCAGATACGTTCCGTATCTACTGGCCAATATTCTACTGTGTCACTGCGAATCCAAGCAAATTATTGTTTCTAAAGTTGTTTCGGAGCATCTCCTCGTGTGTGGAAGCAGCCTTGGCTTTTCGAGAATGAAATCCGGGAGTCACAATATTGCCCTGATTTCGCGAGGTTCGGAAGGGTGCATAATAATAGCGGATTTAGAATTGGCTTGAAGAGGCTCATAGACGACGAGTGGCTGAGGACAGATTACACGCCACAGAAAGGGCGGAAGGGTTTGTTGTAGGGAATCTGTTTACACTTTGCCAAGTGCTAGATACCGATAAGAGCAGCTTCCAAGCTAAAAAAAATAAAAAAGATCGGTTAATATTTTTCTAGTCAAAAAATGAGTCGATTTTAGTTGACATATTTTAGGATATTGATAACAGTAGAGATTTATTGTAGAAACGTAACTCTAATCTCTTGAATCGATTTTCAATCTTTCAAACTTATTAAAATTTTGATAGAAGTTAATTATAGAAGATCTTTTTATTGCAGAAATTTTGTTATAATTTTGATTGCCTAGAAAAATTTTATCGGGAACTCAAGTAGCCTCGTGTTTCTTCCGACTCGTTACTATAAATTAACCCCGTAATCCTGCTTATAAATCGCCAGAACTAATTGCCGCGTGTAACAACCCCTAGAAGGCGCTTTGATTAAAGCCACGAATAGAGGGTTCCGTACATCTGGTGCCAAATGACGTACGAGTTCCACGTAGATCAAGCTAGAATCTGTAATTCAGCCAATCGAAACAGCATGTATTCGATGCCTCCGTCTCTTGCACGATTTAACGGTAATTACTAACTTTATTCCTCTGTGTACATTGTTTTCACTATCGATTGAATAACATTCGAGTCTGATGAGTAGTTCTATCGGAAGCGCCGTAAAACTCGAAAAAAGGAGACTTTGACGGTCTTTTCAGACGTTAGATTGATAGAGCTGGATTAGCTGAAGCAGAGCCTCTGGAAGCCAGGGATTTCTCTTGTCTAACCATGGGCTCAGAACGATTCACCATAAGGTTCCACGCTCCCTTCTTTTCCCATTCGATTCTCATTCATCGTTCTCGTGATTATTGAAAAATACACTTGCTCCTTTAGAATAGCTTTATACTACTCTTTCTGAATACATCTTTATCGTAAAATCTAACTGACGTAACTTTTGAACGACAATTTTTCCAAATTTAAATGACTTAAGAATCGATATACTCGTATTAATTAAGTTGGAATATAAAGCATATTGAATTTGAGTTGAAATGATCATCTTTTCAAGCAAGATTTTTCTATTAAGAAGTTCAGTATTCCTTCATTCTATTCAGATAACAGAAAAACAGTGACTTTAAAACATAAATACTAGCGAATTTCTGGTCTGTTTATCCATGGGATCTTCTTAATGCAATGGGAAACGAAGGGTGGTTTATTCCACAGGATGCTTTATGGTTACCCAGGGACTAAAAGACAGTTCAATCTACCAAGGATTTACCACGAGCACATTGAAATGTCCTACTGTAAATAGTTTTTGTTATCTGCGTCAAACCAGAGCCATAAAATAATCAAATTACTCGAGGTAAAGTTTACATTTTAAATTTCAGTCACAATAAAATTCTATCTCTTAATTTATCCATCTTCCATCTTCCTTTAAATTCAACGTCACAAATTTTTGGAAGACAAATATTTTCAGTGTATCTGTACTCATAATTGTATTATATGCATTTTCGTGTAGTACGATGAATGACTATCGCATGAATGTTCCTGAATAGCAAAACAAGTCACTCGTCACTGGTATGACACGTAGAGGAAGACGAAGAAGAAAAAGAAGAAGAAGATGAAGAGATGATGACGATGTGAGATGGTGTCATCCCACCAAACAAGTGAGAGTGTGTCAATATAGGTCTATACTTTCAATTGTTTGATGAGGTGAAATCATTCTAATAATTGACGTTTTCTGCGAAGGAGAGCCGGCGGTAGGTGGAAACGGCGCATAGTGGGCCCGATCGCGATTCTAGCGGGTCAAAGGTCCGACAACAAATTGTATTCTGCGTAAGAGATAAACGTCTGTTTCAAGTCTGTGTAGTATGCCGGATAAATTAACAAATATGTGGATAACAGAGTCAAGAGAGCACAGATATGAACAATCAAACTATAATTTTTTTAATCTCTCGCACGTAGGGCAGTATTCGTTTAACATTCGTGCTGTTCTTACATTTTTTAAACTTGTCTTACGACTTAAGGATTTTTTCGAGAGAACATGAATTGTAATCAAGAAGGTACGCTTTATTAAATAATTCGTCCTTATAGGTACACCCAGTAAAACAAAGGACGAAAAATATCATAACGTTATATTAATATCAAAATCCTCGTAACAATTACATTTGCAAAAAAAACTTTGCAAATATGCAGCATGTAGTACAAACTACACTTAGTTCGATTTTAGCGGCCCATTCTCGCTCGCTTGGTAGTAATATAAAAAATTGTGATTATTTAATAACACGATGAGATTTAAGGAAGAAAAATGTCTGCCACGGGTAGGAATTGAGCTAATCCCAAAGTTCCATTACATATTTGAAAATATAACGTCTAGAATTTAATGAGAAAAATATAAAATCCTACTAAAAAAGAAAAACCTGTATTTAGAACTATAATAACGAGCCGTTAAAGAAACGTTGAACTTTTTCTTCAATTCAACGAATTTTGGAACGAGCAAAGGTACTGATTGGATTTGCACGAAGTGCGTTCTATTTTTGGTCCGTTAAAATCGCGATCGGGCTCACTGTGCGACGGAGCGCCAAGGAAAAGACGGACGCTCGATAAAACGGTAATCAAATCGATCGGTGTCGCTGTCGTAGAAGAGATTTCACTTGATTATAACAATTAGAGAGTTGCCAGTAGGCAATTAGCCACCACTACGGTTCATTAAATTCAAATTACTTCGATCAGTGTCGTAGCTTGTATGATTTAACAACATTTTTGGTATCTTCGAAATTATACAATTAAGAATAAGAATTCGATGAATCGTGTTTATAGCAACATTCAAATGTTACAATTCTGAATGTTAATGTTATATTTACGATATTTACAAGAATATTCAACGAATATATATTTATATATATTTCCAAGCATTTATAACGAATTATACTTATAACGCTATTGGAATTGTAAGATTCAGAAAGAAAATATATAATATCTCTGAGATTGTAAAGTTAGTTATTTAAATAAAGAATTATCACTGAATAAAATTCAGCGAAAGGTAGAATGTATCTCGTCAGTTCAATATTTGCAGTATATACCTAGAAGAAACAATTTTATATAATAATTTCGAAGATACTAAAAAAACAATATGTTACAGAATCTCTGTATAGACAAGAATGTAGAAATCCAAAGAATGGTTAGACATCTATTACTACAATACTCAATTTTGTTGCTCTCAGATATCCTGCCGCAGAATGCCGAAGGTTATCCAGCAACCAAGGAATTCCTGATGAAGGTAGTGGATATTCTATTGGATTTCATCAAATCAACGAATGACAGGACTGCGAAGGTACTCGATTTCCATCATCCTTCCGAAATGATGCGCCTCCTGGATCTCGAAATTCCCGACTCTGGTTTGACTCTTCAGCAACTTCTCATTGATTGTTCCACCACCTTAAAGTATCAAGTTAAAACTGGTAAGTTAACGTTAATCTGTACAACAAGTTGACTATTCAAACTCGTGATTATTACTTAGAAACAACAAAAATAACTTTTTTTATGTTTTAATCGTTGATTATTAATTAAAAGTAAAAATTCTGAATTGAATCAAAATGAAGATTGTTAAACGATTTTTCTTTGTTTGTTAAGTATGGATAAAAATTATCTAAACGAAAAACTCAAGGAAAATTGAAGATGATGACTAGTAGAAAATCGCTTAACACTGTGCTATCACATTTGCTTGCATTCGGGGGGGCGATAAGCCACGTAATTTCATATTCAATTTAGCATACGCGCTCTCGGGGTCGGAGATAAGGTGGCTAGAGACACTTCCTGCATTTCCGTCGGCTACAACCCCCGAAATATACACGTTGCCCTTGTGCACGTGATAAATGAGCGAGGGGCTGCTGCTAACTGAAATAAAAAAACCGTATTATCACCTTGCACTATCTTGGCTATTTTTCTCTGAAAAGCAGTGATACAGTTTCGAGTTGTATAAGGTTCCATTTCTTTTAATTGTAAAGGAAGAATCAAGTGAAAAATGTGTACGATAATAAATAATCAATGTTGGATATTAATCCTATTATTCCTACAAAATTAAATTCCATTTATTCCCACAAAATTAAAAATCTCTCCAATTTAGTGGACAAATCAAAATATTTCATTTTTGTATTAAATTTCAATACTAAAGTTCTCACTGAAAATTGTTTACCTCTTACATTTACAACTAACGCGATCGTAGAATTTTACACTGAAATGTTAATCTAATCGTGGCTTGAAAATTCTATCTATCAAAATATTCAATATTTGTCTCTAATTTTAATTTCAAGATTCTTATCGAAAATTTTCAACTCCGTAAAACAACTAGTGCGGTCGTAGAAGTTTGCACTGAGGTATTAATTTAGTCGTAGCTTGGCGAATCTATAGAGTCTCTCGGTGGAGGAAATGCCAAAAGTCAACCGCAAATCCCCCGCGAAAGTTCGCTATCTCGGCAGGATTCGATTACCAGCTTGAATAGATGCTAATGCACAATGGAAGAGGGCAAACCGAACTTAGGCCAGAAATCAGGCTTGTCTGGTAGCAAACGCCGATGGAAAGGATCGTGGACAGAGTGAATGACGAGCCACCCCCTGTGTATAGAGGGACGCGTGCACGATGTATACGTGCCGACAAAAAGTCCTTATTAGATTATATTCCACGAAAGATTCCCTCTTCGTAGCGATCTGACTGTCATCGAAACCGCGAAAAAAAAAAGAAAATATCCACCCTTCTGCAATCGAATCGGTTGATTGTAGATACGTTGAAAATGCTTTTTTGGGGCGTTGGATGATAAGAATGCCGATGATAGTCTTTTGAAATATGACACCATAAAAAGAATAAAGATATTGAGGGTTGTTAAGAGGGAGACAGTGTTTTAGGGAGGGAAATTGTTTATGAACGAATTTTTGCAGAATTAATATAAATTTTAATACTACGATAATCAACTAGTCTCAAGTAAAACTTCATATTAAGAATTAATGTGATGCTGAATATGTATTTAAAAAATGAAATATTATATGCATAGAAAAAGATTTATGTAAAATCAGTCAAATTTATGTAAATTATCGCTGAGCTTGAAATTTACACTATCATGTATCTCACGATAGGAGGAAATTAATATCGATTAATATCGAGATACGTACGAAGATCTTGATTGATTGCGGTGAAACTGGTGTCTCGACGTTCGTGATTGATTCGTATTTATCAACAACGACATATTGTCGACATATAGAATGTCTATACAATCACGAAGACTGAGAATTTCGAAGGTCTGACACTGGAAAGAAACCCTGTATGTTTCCTGTATAAAGCTCTTCGTCGATATATAAAATAGGCGCTCTAGTTGTTTCGACCTAGAAAACACAATCTACATGCAACAACAATATTTCGATATCCTAATGTGAAACTCGGTATAATTACAAAGAGATGGAGAAATAATTTTCTTCAGAATTATAAACCTATCAATTATATTTTTAAGTTAAAATTACGCTTTACCAGCGTAGTCTGAGGAAGACAAACATATAAAATTGATTTAAGATCGAATAAAGTTGTATAAATTATCTATTTGAATTTCACACCTTAACTGCAGTTATCAACGTTTATTTCCTATAGAAAATTGAAAATATATATTCCTTATATCTGATATCAGGAATATAGAACATTTTGAAGACAAAAGAATAATTATTTTCCAAATCGTTCATCCTGAATTCTTCGTCATTTTATGAGGCTGCGAAAGGCTTAACAGACAAAAAAGTTGCCAATTTTCAATCGAGAACTCTCGTCCCAATTCCCCTCAACGTGGATCGAAGTTACGATGGTTTTTTCTGCAAAAAGCTATTGGAATTCGAGTACGAATAACCAAAAAAAAAAGGGGGGGGGGAGGGAAGAACAATACAAACTGTGCCCATCGAAAAACACGGTTGTAGCGTTAGCGCACGTGGCACCACTGCGCAGGGTGGTGAATTCAATAGGATCGGTGTAATTAAGAGCCATTTCTACACGATTTTCCCTCGCTGGGGTCGAGGGAAATAGTAAATAGGGGCGAGCAAGCGGGGGTAGCTACGGGATCGCTCGTAGTTTGAACCCTTCGTGAACTTTCGGCACGAAAGCATCGCCTACACCCATTGGAATTTAAATTGGCATCGATAGCCGGCCGTGGAATGTAGAAATCGTTTCGTCATGGAACGCAGAAGTTGTTACGTCATCCATTCGGTAGAAGGCGAGAAGAATGGAATTCCTGCACCCAAAATCATAACTGTTCAAATATCATGCCTACAAAGACAAATGGAAATTCTCATAAACGATGCTCCTTTTCTTTTTAATTTAATTTGATTGATCATTGAAATTGATTTAAATTTTAGAGTTCCTATTGTCTGTGTAAATTATGGTTCTTAAAAGATTTGGGCTTTAATTATTTTTAAAATCTGTTGAATATTTAATTCATAAAGATTATATATTTAAAATTGGTTAAATATGTAGTGTATGAAGATAAATGAAATTGTGGAGTTAAAAGTTACGTAAAAGCTACGTAAAAGAAATGAAATTATGGAGTTTCTCCATCGAAAGGTGAATAATGCTATTCGCATAAGACGTTTTCTTGTGCCGTTACATAAGTCTGAGCTCAAGACCACATTCGAAATGGTTTTCTTTCTAGTGATATGATTGATTGCACGGTATTAGCGTTTAGCCAGGGTTACACACTTCTCTTCATACAAATCCTAAGCCCTGTAATATATTACCGAGGCCTGCATCGAGCAGGTTCTCCACGTTAAAATTTGTTCCGTTTTTCTTTTCCACGCGGGAAATGAGAGCAAATTAGTCGGAAAGTGATACCCTCCGACGTTGTAATTGCTCGTAAGAGCAACCTAGTGAAAGGAACAAATCGCAGAATCTATCGTATCGGACGTACAAATACCAGTCTATTTATGTCCTTCTATATCAACTCCACAAATTACGAGAAATTAATCAGTATAAATCTGTGACAAATATTCTTTAACAAAATAAGTAGAAAATATGAAAAATTTATTTTGTAATGTTCTTTGTTTTACTACTTTTTTAAATATCTTTTTTACGAATAAAACAATGTTTAACAAAGAAAAAAAGTAGGAGTATAATGAAATTGATATGAGAAACCCAGAAATCGTGAGAAAGCAAGTAACGCAAACCTGTTATAAATATGTTTTAACAAAATAGAAGGAAAAGGAATGCTAACAGATTGCCATGAAAAGATGACAGTATATTTTTCTTTATTTTACTACCTTCTTCAATATTTCGTTATAAATCAACTATAATGATTGTAACACAAAATTGATATAGAAATTCGATTTACGCAAGAGTGTAAAGGATCGCAACAAAAAGAAAATCACCGTCCATTAGTTTTAAGGGGGCAGCGTCTATTTTGCTATTACTTCGTGGCAATGAAAATGAGTCTAAGGGGATACGGTTCGAAAATCCCTGCAGCTCACAGCAAAATTAACATACCCTTAAATCTACATAATACGGCAAACCTTCCTGGTTTATCTCGATCCGCGCGTTGCACTCTCGTGCGTTTGTTTTTCGTATCTTCCTATAAACTACGCAAACAAAACGCTCGCTACCCATCATGAATGTTTAATCGTTGTTGCATTCATTTCTGGAACGTTTAAAATATTACACCAAAATATTAAAATCTTTTAATGTTATATTTTGACGAATATTATAGAAACGGCACTTATTTCAATTACAGTGAATAATATCGTTTTGGATAAAGGTTGACTATAATTGCATCAATTAATAACAATAATGGTGAGAAAACTGATATTGTGAGTGTACTAAAAAAATATCGGAATTTTCTGATAAATCGATGAAAGCTTCAGCTTAATGGTGGTGAGATAAATTTACCTAATCCACTTACAAAGAATAACGAAGCAAAATAATTCATATATTATTGATTACATAGATTTTATATTAATGATCTGTAACACTCTCTTAAGAAACGCAATCTAATACGTCCAACTTCACTTTTACAACATTCCTCTCTTGCCAATAGAAAGTTTAACTAGGTTCACTTAATCATCCCCCACTTCTGCTCTGAATTCATTTTCCACGTTCAATCTACAAGCAATTGCACTGATGTAATAGTTAAAACTTTCTCAATTTGTCCCAGAAGATAACGCAAGCTTGCCACGGAATAGTTACGCTGGCGATTCGCATGATTTACATCAACCTGTCTCGCCAGTTGGTCGAAATAGTTTGTTTTTCTTGTATCATACGTCAGTTTGAGAGCCTCTGCAAACAATCTAGTCGCGCAGCGACGCGTGTGACGCGCAAAATGCGGGTTCCTCGGACCATCGACCCTCCACCACCCTTGGCTGAACCGCTGGAGCTCGATGCTCTTGGAAAAATCGGGGGAGAGACAGAGAAAGGGAGAAGTCTTGTTGCACACCCCAGAACCGGACGCGTGCCACGATCCACGGACCAAGATAATTGCGAATAACACTGCGACAAACGGCTCAGATACCGCTGCCCGATATCGCATTTTTGGGGTGGAGACTCTTATGTCGAGATATACGCTCGTGATTCCGGAGATTTCGATGTTTCACTGGTGGATCTACTAAATTTAGTTTGCCATATAGGGAGAAAAATTGCGATAAGCGCTTGTGGATATTTCGATCATTGCTGATTTTTTTCATTGGAAATTCTTTGAGGTTCTTTTTTGGATATACTGAAGGCGAAATAATTCGAGATAAGTAAAAAACGACCGAATGACTAGAGATCGTAATTATTCGTTAGAGTTTCAAGAATTTGATTTTATTTCTTTAACTAAGTTAAAATATCGAAGGATGGAATAACTCAAATTAAGGAAACAAAAATAGAAAATTAAAATTAAAATTATTAAAATTATAGAAATTTATTATTCACTAATTTCACGAATTGTTATTCCAAAACTTTCATAAAATATTCTTGAAGATTACGAAAATTTGTGAGGGAAATCATGATCTCGACTTCGCGCTAGAAAAGTACTGAAGTTACAGTTACAGATGTGCCAAGGGGAGCACTTAGCCCTCGATAGACTGGCGTCATACGTCAATCACTACGTAATACCGTGAGATTAAAATGTCTAGGCGCCACCCTCGAAATACTCATTCGCGTCTTTAGTCTTAATATCGAGGGAGCAGAATTTTCGGAAAAACATAACGCGACTCTGGAGGTTTCACGCAGAAAACCTTCCGACTATGCTCATTGGTTATCAAAGGTTGTGAAGGTTATCGTACACTCGGGGGAGAAAGTCTTTTCGTGGCCGGATATTCAATGGAGTGAATCCATCAATTCTCGGGATCAAGGGATCTACCTTATTTTAGAGAATGATAGGATATAGGTTTCAAGGGTGGAAGAAAATCCTGCATCACGGAAACATAAATTTTGCGGAAAAATGATATCCATGACTAAATAAAGGATTTACTTTATATAAATAAATAAAAATCTTCTAATTTATTGTTTACTCCGTAATCTGTTTTATAATTACAGAATTAGGAGTTAATAAGAATAAGTCAAACTCATTTAGGTTGGTTGAATAGTAATACTTACGCATATAAACACATAATTTATCTTTAACAAGAATGAAACAAATAGAAAAAAAATAGGAAATATCTAAGAATCAAAATTAACAAAAGACAATGTGTTTAACAAGGTGATGAATGTAAAAGTCTTTTTTCAACCCTGAAATATTATAATAAGGTGTTAGTTACTTGTTACTCCTAAATTATTATCTTTCTCCATTATTTCTTGTGGATAGCTTAGTAATAATTCTGAATTCGTTTAAAGTACTTCTTATAGTGTAAATATCATTAATAGACACCAATGCTGGTACATAACAAAAGCTGGTGGCTCATATATCCTCTTTACTCCATCTCTAATCACAAACGTTCCGTATCTACTTACCGAATTCTAGCGTTTTCTCGGTTCATCTTGAATTTAAGCAAATTGTCGTTTATATCGAAACATTTCCACATGTATTCTAGGTATGAAAGCAGCCTTAACATTTGTAGAATGGAATCCAGTAATCACAATATGGTTGAGCTACAGAATTCCCCGATTTAGCGTAAACGTAATTCTGTATAAGCATTATTATACTTCCACATTATCTATATATTAATCTTGCAATATCTTACAAGTGTAATATCTTCGAATTTATATTTGTTAAAATCATTTATTTTTTAAATAAATATAAATAAAACTAACAGACTGATTCGAAATAAAATTATTGATTACCAAAGGAAACGAAATACAAAAATCTAACTTGATACAGCAGGGTACCTCGCGTATAAGAAACAGTAGAATCCGAGCACTTGTTCCCCCAGTCGCATCAGAAGGCAGACTCCCATCGAACAGAAGCATTAACCCTGATCCTGGCGCGATGTTCAGCAGAGCGGATGACAACGTACTCAGCCAGTAGCTTAAAGCTCTCTCTCTCTCTCTCTCTCTCTCTCTCTCTCGCTTTCTATTCGCGTGTCTTTAACGTCCGACCTCGCTGTTTGGCGTTACGAGCGTTGGCAATATAATTTTTGGCCACGTGCCACGTCGGTGTTATTAATTACCCCGCCATTGGACGCCGTCTTCAAACAATCACGATTTCAAAGGAATTAGAACGTCACCCTGATTCTTGGTGGAAACGATTAATTTGAATGCCTCCTTCCGTGGCGAAAGGATTGTTTCGTGAATTTAACATAGGCATTTGTTTCAAGTATTTCAATACCATTGTTCGATCGTTAACACTGCAACTACTATATCCGTCAAACGATTTTTTATGTTTGCAATTACTAAAAACGCAAATTCTTTGGCAAAGTTAATATTGATTTTTATTAAGATTAAAGAATAGTCAACATATTACGGATGTTCATGCATTTATAGAAAATGTAAAGATGCAGAACTGCACGAAATGCTCCAAAATATATAATAAAATATTCAAACTATACTTTACTTAAAGTTATATATTATATAACTATTAATATATACGCATACCTATTTCTTTTCATTATACAATTCTAATTATAATCATCTACGTATGGTACATTTAACTGTACAGAATATAGTGGCATAGGTCTATACTTCCAATATTAAAAAATGTGAACTAAAGTAATAATTCCATTTTTTATTTTGCGATTTTTTTCAGGTCATCCTCATTTCTTCAATCAATTATCCTGCGGTCTTGATATCGTCTCGATGGCTGGTGAATGGCTGACAGCGACAGCCAACACGAACATGTTCACCTACGAAATTGCGCCGGTGTTCATTTTGATGGAGCACGTGGTGCTTCAGAAAATGAGGGAGCTCATTGGTTGGAACGGTGGTGATTCTATCCTTGCACCAGGAGGTTCCATCAGCAATCTTTATGCTTTTCTCGCTGCTAGACACAAAATGTTTCCCGCTTACAAGGAACGAGGCCTCGCTGCTATCGGGGGACAGCTAGTTATGTTTACGTCTGACCAGGTACGCCTAATTCTATTTATAACATTTTCTATAAGCTCCGCGATAAATCAAACTTTATTCTTGTATAAACCGATATATCTTCGTATCTTCTTCAATTTCTATATCTTTGATTGTTAGAATACATCTTGCTTTCTTCTTTAAGAATTCTTTAATTCACAATTCTATAAAAGAATCTTAATCGCGACTCATCTTCCTCAAGATGTATGAATTTTTCTATTTATCTATTTTTTATCAATTAACAGTGGAAGTTAAAATCTTCTAAGATAGAATTTCTACAAATTTGTTAGCTTAGAAAGAAATCCTTTGCAATGAATTTACTTTTAGAGAACTCTTTGATTAATAATAATCGTATAAGAAAATTGCTTTTAGAGAAATTTTATTTATGATTTCATAGTAAAATTATAACCGCCATATAACCTAGCTAGAAATAAAAATTTGAGGTGTGCTTAATTTGTCGCACAGTGCCATTATTCGGTGAAATCATGCGCCTCTGTCTGCGGACTGGGAACGGACAACTGTGTGATGGTTCCCAGCGATGATCGAGGACGCATGATCCCATCGAAGTTGGAAGAATTGATTCTGGAACGCAAGGCTAGAGGACATATCCCCTTCTTCGTGAACGCTACCGCAGGAACGACCGTCATCGGAGCATTCGATCCTATTCCAGAAATCGCTGATATTTGCCAGAGACACAAGCTCTGGCTACACATCGACGTGAGTGAAATCAATTAATTCTACCAATAATTATAATAATTAGATATTTGTACAAATTGATATGTTTATGAACGCAATCAAAGAAGTCGGACCTAGTCGATGAAATTAGTTTTATCTCTTAAATATAACGATTATTATACTGTGAATATTTTATACAAATTAGATCATTATGTGTATTTTTTGTAATAATCGCCAACAATAATTTTATCGATGAGAGAAAATGGCTCAAGAATAGGCAGAATATTAAAGTCGTTGTAAATTGTAAGAACGATCGATCGTTTCCCGTGTATCGCGCGTGTAAAATTAAAAAATATATTTGTTCGACTAATGTAATGAACAAAACCGAAGATGAAAGTGTTTCGAAGCTAGAATGGGACGAGAGAGATTTTCACTTAGCCAGACAGCTTATTCAAATCGGTTTAGCGTTCGAACGATAAATGCCAAACGCGTAAGAGTCTTAACGTAAATAATAGATGTGAGAAGCGTCACGTAGTCGACGGCCAGTTTCGATGGGTTAAATTGAGGGAAAATTCGGAAAATCTGGGCTTTAAGAGTCAACGTTTACAAAGTCTTCACGAAATATTCCCTTTTTAGGCGGCTTGGGGTGGTGGACTGCTTCTTTCAAGAAAATACAGACATCCCCGAATGACAGGAATCGAACGGTGAGTGAAAAGAACAAAATATTTTATTTGTGTTATTTTTTTACAAAAAAAAAAACGTGACGTAATTTCATCCTTAAATTGATCCAACTTCCTTGACTCGCCTCTTTTCGATCAACCAGAAACACCTCCACGCGTGTTCTATAGAGGGGCGGCTTAATCCACGTACTTTATATGTAGTTTATTGAGGCTTAGTTTGATGGAGTCACTCAGAAAGAAAGCATACGCACACGCGTGCACGGAAGATAAAATCGATAAAGCTTTTTCAATGTATTCGAGATGAGAATAAGACATCTTAAACCTTAGAAAAATCACTTTGCACGGGAATAGGATAATTTCTTTTAATAATGACTGCAAGACTACAATAATACGAACTATAGTATATTCTGAAATTTAGAAAAATGTAGGTTAAATAGGATTTTTTAAGTAAAATAGTCCCATTCGTAAATTGATATCAATGACAAATGCTATAATTATTCCACATTGCGGATATTTATACAATTTCGCATATTTTTGAGAGCATAGCTAAAAATGAAGTTTAAATAATTTTGTTTCATCTAATATATATTATTAACAAATATATATACTTTGAATATTTTATATATTCATGCACAGCTTTGCATTTTCAATCCTCTGCGTTCCTCGGCTCTTTTTTCACTCAGTTATGTTTTCTTACTACTAAACAATTTCTCAAGTAAAAAGAATTCAATTTTATGCTAATAATGAAATTGAAATATCGAAATAGGAATAAAAATTTAAGGAATGCAGCAGGGTTAAGTTGTTCATAAAAATATATATAAACCCGGCAATTGTTATTGCCAGAAATCTTTCTAAAACTTATTTTGGCATTCTTTCATTAACCGCGAAACAATTAAAGGAATTTGTGAAATATGAAAAATCTATAACAAGATTCTCTGGCTAAAAATTAGGATAAATTAATCGACGCGAGAAAGAAGATACCTGCCGGATATTTCTGTACAGTGTCGTAATCCGTAGAATCGAGGGGCGACAGAAAGGAGTGACTCCTGTCCTCGACACATGCGAACTTTCGCATATAGATTCACAGAGGCGAGCGATGTCCGACCCCTCGCGCTGCAATTGGGGGTCAGGGATAGACCGATTCGGGGGTAGCTCAGATGGGGTTGGCGAGATTAATCCACGATTTGCATCCGGCCGCATCTGCTCCCTTCATTCAACGCCAGACAGTCCGTGACCCGAAAAAAAGTGGCACGAGGCCTGCCAGGAAAATCATTTTCACGCAAAAAGTCGCCGGTTTCGAGCAATTTCGAGTATCGTCATTTGTTCTTCTGCATCGTGGCATTCATTCGGAATTTTTCTCTACACAGAGAATGTTAATATCACATGTTATGAAGGAAGTTTACTATTGTGAACAATAGTTACTATATATCTATCCTTTTCACGCAGAAGTAAATTATTATTCTAATTTTACAGTATGTTTTTGTTACAAATTTTCGTGGCACGAAGCTTTAACTCTTTATGTCCTGAGGTTTCTTTGTAGTAATTCGCATCAAAATTATCATGAATTAAATGTTCTTCGAATTCGATTGAAGCTTATTAAACATCGCTATACAAAAAATGAAATTTTATCGTGCGCATATTTTTTTTCTTTGTTTTTAAGCTGATACAAATTATTTCGTTTACTTTCATGATTAATTTTTACAATATTTCATGGCAATATTTTTATACGTTTTACATAAGTGAAAAAAGGGGCGAAAACAAAATTCATACGAATTATCAAAATTATATTTTCGAATTGTTACTTGTTGGTATTGCCATATGTATTTATATCTTAGTAATACATAGATTATACAGTAATAGCATGCAAACATCGAAAACATTATTCAAGAATCAAATCAAATCTGAAAATCGCAGTAAAGGAAATATGATACGTAATTCAGAACTTACAAGATTAAATATTGACCGATTCCACGATGATGTATAACAAAGCTAAATAAAGCGAAACACACGTTATGTAGAGTAAACGCGAGTAAAATCCTCCACTCTCATCGCTGTGTTGCTGCTGGTACAGACTGTACCCCAGGACTTCCTTCCTGTGAAAGTCTTGATTAAAATGGCAAACGAAAAGTCCGAAGGACGAGCAACAGCTGGATCAGTTCCCTGGAGCGCATTTGCAGAACAGAACTCTCCTCTTTATATATCGACACGCCGCCGCATCGTACCGTGCCTTCCGCGGGCCTGAAATAAAAGACCGTGCCTCGACAATGCTGGATTAAACTCGTACAAAGGGAACATCTTCCCTCATTCTCTCGTTGTCTGTCTTCTCTGTCGCCCCTCTCTTCTCCTCCTCAACTATCGTTGGTTCTCCCTCGAACAGTACAGCGCAAACCCTTGAAAAGGAGCGACACAGAGAAAGAGAGAGGGAGAGAGAGAGAGAGAGAGAGAGAGAGATAGAGAAAAAGGGAAATCGTGATTCCACCGTCGCGACAAAGTCAGGAATGATTACGCATAAAAGATTCTGGGGAGGAGAGCAAGGTTTGCAGGCGGAAGTGAATCTGATAGTTCGCGTCCTTCTCTCGCTGGATTCAACAGATTTGTCGCATACTCGGCTAAGCTCAGCTGCTTTCACGTGTATTTTTCTTTCATATACACTTCCCTGAATTGTACCGAGAATTCTCGATTCTCTGGAACGCGATTATTGCGATCTCGTCCGGCAATCGTTGCAAGTTATCCTTATTTTGGTGGAACTAGTTCCTCGTTCATAATATGAATTTTTCCAAGTCAATTTATCCCTCAGTGTCAACTTAACATAATGATAAAAGAGGCAATATAAAGAGAAGGTAAATAATTAAGCTCGCAAAATTTGTTCTTGCAATGAAAAATAATTAAATTGATATGCACGCAGGCATTAAAGTTATTGCGCAAAATCATATCTTTGTGAATGTAATTAATGGAACGGGAACTAAGCAGAGGTTTGTTCGTAGCGAGTATCATACTTTAGATATTTCATACATTTTGCGTATCGTGTGCATTTTATGTATTTCTGAGTTTTAAATTATAAATGGATAAACGCACACAGTCTAATTACTAGGCATGTTCGTACACAAATAATAAAGTGATGGAAAAGCCATACTACTTTTTTGCATTTGAATATGAATGGATACAAAAAATGGATAAGCGTTAACATTAGATGAATCTTGTTCCTCTTGTATCAATCCTTCTTTCTCAACGCATAATGAATTTGACAGTTCCAGTTGAAAAGTAGCTGCTTTCCTCGCCTACTTTCTGGGGGGGGGGGATAATTAGCAACCCTCGTAATATATATTGCGCGGCTTTTGGAGTTGGCACCTAAAACGAATTTAAGAGTGAACGGAGGGGTGCTGCACGCGCCAGCCCCAGTTGCGAATCGCATTAATCACTCGAGCTTTATGTACAGACATTATGCACACTCTTAGCGATATCTTTTTAACTAATGGAAAATCAAAACACCTGGGAAACTTTCCATCGATTCCCTAAAATGAAACTATGCTCTATAAAATTATAATTTCTCGGTTAATTAAATCACACATTAATTATACAATAAAATATCAAAGCAAGCTTTATATATGATCGTAAGCTTTATGAATACGAAACGTCGAATGGGAGAAAATGCTGTCGAAAATGTTGGTGATACAACAGTACGATAAACTCGTACGTTGAAGAGGATGCAGAAGAGTGACTAATGGCAAACGCCTGTCGTCGACACGAATCTCTTTCCCTGGCCGTCTCTAGTACTCTCACATCATCCACAGCACAGTCAACAGACAGTAGGGACAGTTTCGCGATATATGTGTCACTTGCCAAGTGTCGATAACGTTTGTCATGAAGCAGACTGTACCGTGCTCGTCTGCACGTGTACATCTGATTCTACTTGAACCGAGTTAACTGATGCTGATTGCATAAGCGAAAAGCTACACGTTCCGAATTATTATTGTGGAATATGAGTACGATACTGATGACTATCGTTTAGAATATCTAGTACTATCAAGTTCTTTAGCTACGTTCTTTTTATTCTACAAAACGATAATCGAATATCGAAAAATCGTTTGACATTCAATTAACGTAATTTTAATGTATTTCATATTTATATTCATATAATATCTTAATTTATTTTTACAATAAGCTAAAAATATTTAAAATTTTATTAAAGTTCTATATTACTCATAGAGATTTTCAGTAGATTATTGTCAAATTCCAACACTTTATAATGCAATAATCTTTTTATACAATAAATCCCTTGTTGTGCTGTTTTATTTATCTTAAAAATAAATGACATCGTATTTAAATTTGTAAAGACCAAATTACAAGGATTAAAAATTTAACCGTATTAATTTCTAATTTTTTAATTACAAAAAGCTCTGATTAAGAGATTACCTCGTTAAGAAATCATGTACAACCTATCTGATGCATATTAAAAGGACAGTGGATTATTTTAATGGGAAGGTAAGCGACACTTGTTGAACGTTTCGAGTGCATCGCAAATTAGTGTCATGTAGTATACAGGTTCTCGCGTTTCGCCGCGGCAAGGATTAAGAAGGGTTAGGAATTTTTACCGCAAGGGTGTGTCTCTTAGGAGCAGAGGGTTAAATCCAATCCCGTGGCTATATTAATAGCTCTTCTCTCGAATTGATGGACCCCCACGAAGCAGGAGGGAAAATAACTCATATTTTATCCCCTATTGGTCCCTTCGGGAGTGGATAACCGTTTGACGACCAGCTGAGCTCCTTCGCCTTTCTCAGCCATATTTACGTCACTCTTTTCGTTAGATTACAGATAAAATCTGTTCCACTCACATTTTTCAATTCATTATCTCCTGTTATTAAACCCAAATCCGAATCACAATCCTATTTTTAACATATTAAATACTTTCACAATTTCTCGAGAAGATATACTATAGATCTTAGTTTCTATATACGAATTTCTCAGAAACTAAGCTGATCAATTCTACTTTTTATAAATTTCTCAATTTCGGTAGGGACATGATTACTGTTCAATTCTCAAGAAAAGAATGATTTACTTTCACAAATAATAATAGTACAATAACTTTTGAGATAAATTTTAAAAAGTAGCGTTTGCGATATATCATCACGCTTCTATACTTTTCTATTTGTAGAATTACTCAATATTCCAAACAATTCATATACTCATTATCACAATATCTTTTTTCAAATGAAGAATTATTTTCTTTCTGCTTTCAGATACCCAAAATTCTTTAACTAGTATCTACATATAATATCATTCAACTTCAGATTCTCATAATAATTCAAATGATATTTGAATAACAATTTCTATCCAGATATTCTTCATAATATGTCAATGTTCACAGAGCCGACTCCGTAACCTGGAACCCGCACAAACTCATGGGAGCGTTGCTTCAGTGTTCGACGATTCACTTCAAGGAGGACGTAAGTCAACGAAACTCATTCTATTATTCGTCTTACTGTACGTAGAATTATATCATGATCCATCTTTGCGACGTGTCTCATACACGTGGATATACATCATGTTGAGCAAATCGACAGCTCGAGGTCGTGGACCGAGCAAAATTCCGGTCTCCTGGAAGGGTGATGACACAACAGTAGTTGCATTCCGTGGGGCTAGACGTACGCGTCGGAACGCAGCACTGCAGGAATTTAATTAAACTAAGAGATAACATATGTTGCCGGCCGTACCGCGACGGTTTGCCCGGGGGTTTATCCTTCTCTCCCCGCGCTTGCGTGGTTATTGCTAACTCAGAACTTCCCCTTCGGATATTAAAATTCCGTGCGCCGGCTGCCGAGGAACGTTTCGAGGGAAATTCTACCGAACCTTTTCCTTCTTCGTCCTTATCGTTATCCTTGCACGAGCGTGAAAAATCAGTTCGAACAACCCCGGGTTTAAAAATTGTTGCAACTTGCAATAGACAAATCAGGATCACGAATTATTTCAATATGAATGATAATCGAAACTGCTATGAATGTTTTCACTTGACATACGGTGAATAAAAGGATAATTGCAGATAGTATAGTTCTACGGAATAGAATTGTGATTGATAATGACTGCCACGTATAACAGTAATAATCATGTACATGAATATCAATTTTTAATTTTCTCTTGTATGTCACTATATGTTACACGGTTAAATGATCATTCTCTCGCTTTATGCTTTTTCCCTTTTATAGCCCAGAAACGAGAAAAATCCACGAGGAATATGTACATATGAAATATACGCGTGTTTGATCAAGTACAGTCAGTTTTTACTTACTCGCGTGTTATTCGTTTACTCTTGAAAAAGTGAAGCTTTTCAATGTCGACCGTCTATAATTTTATGCTATTATATGTACATAATGCAAATACAGACAGTTTTATGTATGAAATAACCGTGCGTCTGACCAGGTACAGTTCGTTTCTACTAATTCGCGTATTAGCCACCTATTCTTGGAAAAATTGAATTTTCTCATATCAAACGTGTATAATTTCCTCCTATTGCGTGTGTATGCTGTTAATACAAATAGTCTATGTAATTAGTCTGCAATTATATGCATTTTAATTGTGACTAACTGTGGATTTAAAGGTGGCAACAATCGTCAGAGAAATTCAACGTTCTAAATATCTATTTCTTTAGGTTCTGACGATTTATTAAATTTATAGAACTCATCAACAATTCTCAATGAATTTTCAATGGATTTTTAATCATTTTTCATTTTCCTGTATTCTTTATTGTCTCTCTTACTGCAATTCTCTTCTCATCCTATAAAGTCAGATTAACTGCGAATCACGAGAGGCGGATGTTTAACGGCAAGCTTTCAATTAACTTTTAGGATGCGAGACGCGTAGAATCGCAGGATCATGGGTGTACAATGGTGGCTGGTAGGGTGGCGGAGTACCAGTCGCCATTTTGTAAATTCAATATCCCTCAGTTTCCCTCTTCCTGCGCATGAGTTGAATTCTCATATCGACCGGGACCCGTCTCTCCGTGTTTGTTTCTTGTCGCGCCTGTCAATTAGAAACTTTCTCGAACGCGCTTCGAAACGCTCATTGTGCAAGCTCCATAAAATGAACTGAAAAAAAAACAAACGAGAACTGGTAAACAACAGGAGAGACGATGGTTTCTCTCCTCTTTTCGCGATGTTCTTTATGTCTTTATGTTACAGGGATTGCTGATTAGCTGCAACCAAATGTCCGCAGAGTATTTGTTCATGACAGACAAACTGTACGACGTGAAGTACGACACCGGTGATAAGGTGATTCAATGCGGACGTCATAATGACATCTTCAAGCTCTGGTTGCAATGGCGAGCCAAGGTAAATGGACGTAGCAATCGAACAAAACTGGAAAACGTAGACAGAAGTTATTCAAATTTAGAAGAGATTATCCTGACGTACTTCGTAAAATAAATTTCAGAGAGTAGATGGAATGAATGGTCAAAGAATATAATTCAGTTTAGAAGGATATTTAATTTGTATGATAAAGTTGGGCAAATTCGGTTTGACGTACAGGGTACAGAAGGATTTGAGAAACACATGGACCGGCTGATGGAACTCTCAGAGTACATGGTCAGGCGGATCAAACAGATGCCTGATAAATATTATTTGATACTGGAACCTGAAATGGTGAACGTCTGCTTCTGGTATCTTCCAATACGCGTTCGGAACATGCCACATACTCAGGAGAGGATCAAGATCCTTGGAGATGTGAGACTAAAAACATCTTTTGAGAACTTACACATTTTTCTAACTTTATTCCATCGTATTCGAATTACTATATTGCAGAGTTTTACGCATATTTTATTGTAATTTCTCTTCAACTTACTAAATATTATAACGGGCATTATTTTTTCATTCTGATTATAGTTTAGTTAAACCCCAATTAACGTTTCAGATCTCTAATTCTCTATTTCCAAACTTAAATTGTTAGCTTTGAATATTTCAACTTTACAATTTTCTGATTATCCTATATTTCATTAGAATTATTTTTATCGATAATAATAATATTTCTACATGTCCTCAATGTACCGAGAAAGCAGAAGAAAAATATCTGTTCACAGATTTGCCCCATTTTGAAAGGCCGAATGATGCAATCTGGAACACTGATGGTCGGCTACCAGCCGGACGATCGACGACCCAATTTCTTCAGAAATATTATCTCGAGTGCCGCGGTAACGGAAGCGGACGTCGACTTCCTATTGGATGAAATGGACCGATTAGGCCGTGATCTGTAAGAAACCCGCCCGTTCTAATTAGTTGCGTAATCAGTTGCCGCAATGCAGTTGATTATATCGCGACATCGTATCGAAAGTGTTTCCAGCTGATATTAGAAATTCATTTAACGAGCAGGAGAATCGCGTCGCGTTTCATTACGTGTACAAAATTCGGAGGCCAAATTCGAGACTCGCATTCATGATTACTAACCTAAGCAGTGTGCACCGGCTCTCTCCTTTTCTCTTGTAGACCAAGAAAAATATTCGTTGTTTTATTTTATTTCTTTTTTTAATGAAAACTTTTAGGTTTAATTCAAAAAATTCTTTCGAAAAATTAAATAAAGGATACGTTTTTATTCACATCAAAGAATATCTGTTTTACTTAAATTAAATTAAATTTCACTTGAGAAAAATTTTGTTGAAATTTCTATCGCTACTATCCAGAGCTTAACTTCAATTTGGATTTTTGGCATAATAAGTGCGTCTAGGGAAATGGAAATTAAAATTATAATAGACGATCGTTTCGTTTGAATATTCTCTAAATGTTCGAGCTTGAAATTGACGACAGAAGAGAGTCGGTAACCGAATCATCGTTCGTAGCACGAGAAACGCTTCTTCAGCATATTACAAGGCAGCTACTGAAGATCGAAGGATACTCATAGCATGTAAGTTCTCTAGGTGTAAGGTTACAGCACATCCACGAAACGAAGAATCAAGTTACAAAGCTCTAGCGATGCTTCCGGCCGTAAATGTTACTAGTTTTCACCCCTTGGCGCTATACCTATTCACTAGAAAAGAAAAGGGAAACGAAGGAGTAGCAACGACGCGTTTTCATCATAGATTGAAACAATAGTAAAATATAGTTAATCGCGCTTATAATGACCGAGAGTTCGTTTAATTAATATTTTATTTCTTAGTGAAAATACATGACATACGCGCTGCAACAGTTGGCTCCGTATCAGAACGTTATTGAGAGTTACAGGATTTAGAAAGAAGATAGTCGAAAATTGATTTTGATTACATCATTAACGTTGCGTATGCCTCACAGGGAGGCAATAAGTAAAATAAATATATTACGAGAATAGTCACGAACGGAAAAAGAAACTCAGAAGAACATTGAATTAATTAAAAATTCGTTCGAAGAGAACGAGATAGATGTACAAAATATTTTTACTTGCATCGGTACACTGCGGAGTAATATAGAGATAAAAAATGATATTAGTTCGCTTAGAAATGATGCGCGTTACTTTGTTGAGAGACTAAATGAATTTGTTATTTATTGATCGTTTGCAAAGCTATAAAATAAAGAGGGCAGGCCTGCATACATTATTATTATATACAAAACGTACGTATGTTATTATTTATTATTGAAGAATTTCACCACTAACGGAGAGTAATATTTATTAATATACATTATAGGAAACTTGAAAAAGAAGTATAAATGTATTTGAAACTAAAAAAAAAGCATAAGTATATATATAAAGAACAAAGCGTATATTATATACAATATAAATATATATATTTAGCGTTGAGATTTTAAAATACAAAACACAAACCCATGAAAGTACATGCTTTTTCAAGTATTCGTGCGAACGGTTGTCATTTAGTTCGTCGATTACCTTTATACACTGTTGGAAACTGATCTTATTACGTATTTGGTAAAGAAATCTCTTATTAGAAATTAGTTCCGTAGTTTCGAATCGCGTTCCCGTCTTTCACCTAACTTTTTAGGGGGACACTATCGATCGTTAGCTTCATCACTTCTCACACGTTGATTCATTTCGTTAATACAAAAAGGAGAAAACATAAAAGAGAGTTGCGTCATTTTAATTACAAAATTTCGGTATTTTTGCCTCCTTTGAAACGACGAAAGAAATATCAATCTGTTCGACAATGAAAATAAAAAAAAAGACAACATTTAAGAACCGAACGACCCTATATAAATTTTTCGATTCACTCGCCATTGAGTAAAAGAACGAAGATGTCTTTAAACTTAAGTAAATACAAAATATCTAGGTGTATATTAATAAGGGAGACCTAAAATGTATTTATTGTAAACCTACGAATTTACTCGACGTTTTCATTTCCCGTCGACACTTACCGAGCCGTCGATAGATCTTTTTCCATTCGCAAGAAACTCGAGAACGAATGAGAACAAAATAATAAAACACAGGATAGAAGACAAAGTATATACAGAGGCGGGAAAGTAACGTGATAAGATAAAGGGTCCCATGCGATATTGTTTAAATCGTAGAACATTATCGACATTCCTGTTACGCATGATTCGAGTCAACTTTTAATAATATTCATCTAAAGCTGACGTGAGATAGAATTTGCGAATTGTAATGTAAAATCGAAACGATATCATGATGCATTAGACAATACTAGGGGAGCAGAGGGTATGTATTTTTGAAGAAAAAAAAGGAAACAAATGAATGACGTTTATCTGACCACGATTACCGATACCTGCAGAAGAGACATTCTATCGAACCGTTGTTGTTAATTGTCCATAATTTTATCAGCGTTATAAATTTTTTTAATCACCAGTCGTTGATACTGCCGACTGAATGGCTGATTTTACTTCGACGAATTCACTCGTATTCTAACGTAATTAAAGAGGACACAGAGAAAGACATTATCATATATACACACAGCATATGCACGTATATTAAAAAGTTTAGTCAAAGGTACTATATTTCTACAGGTAAAGGAATTATACAATGACACTATCTAAGTAGAGAAAAATCTCGACCCTTTGATCTGCATACATATTACACGTACATTTGGCGAATCTATAAACTTCACATTGTTGTGAATATAAACGTAAGAAGTATACCTTTGCCATATCAGTGCCGTTAATTTAACGACGGTTTTGTACATTATTCTTGTGCCCATTTCTTCTTATATCTTGACGAATCGAAGATTTGTAAATAGAAAGCCGCGGAATACGTTCCCTTCTATATTTCTTAGCACTCGTTGTACCAATATGAAAATTATTTGAGAATTATTAAAGAAAAATGATTTATGACACTAAAACGTGTCACATTCTATTCTTGTGACATTGTTACTGTATATTCTACGCTGTTGTACTTTATTGTTATTCGCTACACAATTTAATGTCTTGTTATATATACATATATATGTATTTTAGTTCTACAAACTTTGAAGAACTTTGGCGTTCTATAAACTATGCACTAATGCACCTTCCAATGCACTTTTTAATGCACCTTTCATGCAAGCGCACGCAATCGACAGAAAATTATAAGTTTAACGAGAAACATATAAATATCCTTTCTTTCATTTGAAACTAGAGAACCGACGAAATCGGCACAAGTATAATTAACGTTGGTCAATTCCTTTCCTTGTGATTTATCAAACTGGCCCAGGGTGATCTCATTAACCCTGTGACCTCGTTATCGTTAATTATTAGTCTAAGTTGGAGCGAGGAGAGCAGCAACAAAATCCGACGTCTTCCAAATGAGAAAGAAGGAAAGATCGAAGAGTATTATCGGTATTTAGAGATGCCTCGCGATTCGTGAAAGCAGCTATCCTTATACATTGTACGTAATTAAGCAAAAAACAAGAGAAAAAGAAAGAAAACAAGAAATACATTTATATACATACAAATAGGTGAGAAGATAATTATATATAAATATGTATATGTGTAAACGTGTGTGCAAAACTCTCCTGGCGGTAATACGAGCGAAAGAATATGGATTATACGTGGCGTTATAACGATGATTGCTGGCACGTCGTGATCTTGTTGTACGACAAGTACCACCTAATTGACCCTATTATCCACTGTATATCAATGTCTAATAAACTGCTGTTATCCCAAATTGTCAATAAGTGTTGCGTAATACTTTCTATCTTTGCTCCATCACTTACATTTATTATAACGTAAGATTTAATCTAATCACTGGATTGCAGATATTTATACGAATTCCTATTTTTACGGAGGACTAGAAACATCCAGAACTAGAGATATAAAATACAAGCAGAGATTAGTTTCGTTCACTGGATATTCTAACGAGAATAGTTTTATATTTTATGTACATTACAAACATGTTATCTTCATTACATACATTTCTGCATGTTTAAAATTAGCATAAATGCGAACAAACATCCTCAGTTTATTAATAATACTCTCAGCAAACCTTCGTACTCTAATAAAATCGATATTCCGTTTATAAACCTTTATAAACACTCAACTGAGAAAATAAAATGTTGAAATATAAAAGAATGAGACAATTCTATCAAATTATTCAATTAACAGAGATCTCGAAACGAAAATAATTATTTTTTCACATTTAACAGCAAGTTTATAAACATGAAGAATGAACAATGAACTACTTAATATATTAATTCTTTGGTATGCAGAGTTTTCTAGGAAAAAGAGAAAACACGGTGAGAAAAATTAGGAACCAGTTAGACCGGAGGCTTGTTCGTAAACAGGTGAATAAATTATCTTATGGTGGCCGGTCGACCTTGACAAGCTTCTACGCGATTATCATATATCTACATTTTGAAGCGATGTTTTGACTCAGTCGTTCAAAGCAATTGTGATCATGAAGTCTTTCGTGAAGTATCCTCCAAACTGTGATTTTCCAATTGAAAATCTCCCTTACGGTGTCTTTTCTACAAAACGCAACGTAAGTGGCATGTTCTAGTACATCATAGACATAGATATAAATTAGAATGATAGCAAAACTAGAAGAAAGTTTGTAGGTTATGTGGGTATAGAAGAAAAATTTTTTATTGAAATTATTTATCATGATAACGATTGTTGCAAACAATTGATATAATACAAAATTAATATAATATTGTTGCCATTCAAAAACAATTGTTTCATCGATATAAGTAAAACATCGGAGTGTTAGTTGAGTAAAGTGCCATCTACATGTGGGTTGGATAATAACAGGTAGAATTGGAGGCGCGTATTTACAAACGTATTTGTGAATAGCAGTAAGATAATATTTTAACGATTAAATCGATTTTTTAAATTTTTAGTTTGAATTTTTCTAAATCTGTCTATTTTTATACACTTCCAACAATTTGTTACATATCACACAACAACTAAACTTGTATAATATTTTTCTAATTAATTTTCATTGAAATTGATCATCTAGATTGTTTAAAAAAGTTATGTACTGGTTTCATGAAGAACTGACAAAACATTATTACATTTCTTTTATATTTGAATTATTAATTGTACCTACTGCCAAACTATATTATCGTATGTTGATAACATACTGTACAACGATAAATTTCAAATCTTGTAGCCTCAAAAGAGAATAGGAGTAGCAATAGGCGACAGAATTTTAGATCTATCCGCTATTTCACACCTGTTCGATGGACCATTGTTAAGAAACAATCAAGATGTATTTCATCGTGATTGCCTCAATGATTTTATGGCCTTGGGAAGACCTAGTTGGCTGGAGGCCAGAACCAAACTTCAAGATTTATTATCAATCAGTAATCCTACACTGCAAGAAATAAATACTCATTCGAAGTAAAATAAAAATTGCTCTGTTTCTCTTTCAATAAAAACGAACAAATCACATATCTTACGAACTACTCCACTTTTCAGGGTATTTGTAGAACAGAATGAAGCAACGATGCATCTACCGGCAAAAATTGGTGATTATACGGATTTTTATTCTTCCATTCATCACGCTACAAATGTAGGCACAATGTTCCGTGGAAAGGAAAATGCTCTGATGCCAAATTGGTAATTAATTGTTTTTAAATTAATCACATTTATAAGAAATTAAAAAATTAAAGATACAGAAAATATAAGCATTCGTTAAAATGTTTAAATGATTACGTATCTTTAATTGCATTTATAAAACTAAAAAATATTTCAAAGAACCGTAATAGATCTGATACACCTGCAGGAAATATTTGCCAGTTGCTTACCATGGAAGAGCAAGCTCAGTCGTCGTTTCTGGCACGCCGATAAGGAGACCTCATGGTCAGACACTTCCTGTAGAGGGTGCGCCTCCAGCGTTCGGCCCTTCTAGATTAATGGACTTCGAATTGGAAGTAGCGTTCTTTGTTGGACCTCCTACAAATTTAGGTGACGCCGTTTCAGCATCCAAAGCTTATGACCATATCTTTGGAATGGTCGCTATGAACGACTGGAGTGGTAATTCTTCATAAATCTTATAATTTCTTTTTATGATCTTCACATAAAAGAAGATACTAAAATGAAATAGAAAAGACATGATTAATCGAAAAAATAATTACAGCGAGAGACATTCAAAAATGGGAATACGTTCCACTGGGACCTTTCGGAGCAAAAAATTTCGGAACCACAATTTCCCCATGGGTAGTCACCATGGAGGCTTTACAGCCTTTCAAAGTACCTAATGTGCCACAAGATCCAACCCCATTTCCTTATCTACAGCATAGCGAACCTTGTAACTTTGATATTAAATTAGAAGTTGACATTAAAAGTAAGCTGAATTTACGAGATTTTTATTTCATAGTGATATTTTAAAACATTGCATTTGCAATCTTTGCATGCATTTATTCTCTTCTTTTATAATTTCTAGCTCCAAATGGTATCGTTACCACTGTCTGTCGCAGTAACTATAAATACCAGTACTGGACACCCCGACAACAATTAGCTCACCACACCGTAACCGGATGCAATATCAATCCGGGTGACTTAATGGCTTCCGGTACGATAAGTGGCGAGGTGCGTCCTAAATTCTTATTCATTGTCTGCCAATTAAATCGTCGATGTCCAAGGTACACCGTTCCATCGAATCGTCGTATGTTTCAGGCTGATGATTCCTATGGTTCCATGCTCGAGCTCTCTTGGAAAGGCACTCGACCTATACCGTTAAAAGATGGGACCAACCGGAAGTTTCTGCAAGATGGTGACGAAGTGATTATACGCGGTACGTTCGCTATTTTCGTTTAAATAATAGAAGCTGTACATAGCTACGAAATTATTGACAGTTGAACATTGTTTTATAGGTTACTGCCTCGGTGATGGGTATAGAATCGGATTTGGACCGTGTTCGGGAAAATTGTTACCTCCTATTACTCAATAATTTTATTTTCTAGTACAATATAATTAAATTTACGATATCTAAAATTATAATTTGGAAATTGTTTATCATCATCACAATTGTAAAATAGTGTATAGAATAATAAAAGAATATAATATGTAAGAATTACAGATAATAAATAAATTGTTGTGTATTAATTGTTCACAATTCTATTTCATTTCTTTGAACATGTTTATTTGAAAATTAAATTTGGTTGGAGTTTTGTTGCGATGCAACATACTATGACGTAGAATAGCTGGATTATCGATCCGTGAAATAGTCGCAGAAAATTCGATCAATAAAGAGACCAGTACAGGTGAAGGTAGAGCAAGTATCAAGAAAACATGGCTGCTATGCTGTTAAAGTAAGTAAAAACTAAGAAAATTTTATGCTTTTAAAAAGATTTCTCCATGTATATAAACAAAATAATACACAGTAATAGTTTTTATCTTTTTTTTTTATCTAAAGAACACATGAACTAATAGTCTACAATTTAGACTCTATATTACATACTATGATAGGCATTACAGGGGGACAGAAATTAGATCAATAATATCATGTTTACTAAACTAGGATTGTATCTTTATCCTGATATGATATAACTTAATTCGTTCATTTAATTAATTTATAAACCTTTGAATAATCCAGTGCATTTCACATTATATCATTAAAATTATATCATTGGATAATCAAATAGATTATGCGGATTTTGTGGTATATAATTTTGAAACTACATATTTTTAATATCATACTTTCAATCAGACTTTGAATGCCTGTAAAATAATTTTTAGATAATCTTAAATAACCTTAGAATGGTACTAAAATAACCCTGAGCAAAAAAACTTTTTTAGGAGTTTGCACACTTTGGAATCGTTGGACGAACCAACTGCAAAATGGAGCGTCCCCTTAAGCGATGGAAATCACGTGATAGAATTCGAACATGGTACGGCGACGGGTCGTCGATTGGTGAAGGTTGATGGCGAAAAGATAATTTACAGAGATTGGATGTTTCATTTAGTTGGAGACGAAGTTTTCACTTTCAACGATAATAAATTCGTAATTAGGATCGATCCAATCCGAGGTGAGCACATTTCAAAATAATAACAAGCTTCTTATTTAAATTAAATATTTATTATGCGATAAAATATACGCAGGTTTGAAATATTCTTACTCATTATGGGTGAATGGGAAGCCTTACAAAAGCTTTGTGCGATCGCAGTCGAAAATCTTGGAAACCTGGTTGGCTAATGTTAGAAATGAAGAATATAGAATAGTTCTAGGTAAGTATTTTGTTAATTGCAATCTTTCTATCTGACAAAAAGATGAAAATAATAATATTTCTTTTGCAGATAAACAAACTCAAAACGTTTGGGTGAATGGCCAACAGACTGAGACTGAGGTAAAAAGAATGAATTGTCTTATAATTGAAACAAATCATAATTAAACATTCCATTCTAGAATGAATTTACCGATGACGGTGCAGAAATTTTATTTACGGTAGGAGATCTCCCAGCATCGATTAGAACTTACAGTTCTGGTCAGAAAAATATTGGAATAACATACTCTTTATGCATCGACGAGATAGAAATTGGAAAGGAAACGCTTCTTGAAGAAGATGCAGACATGTAGCACAATATATGATGGATTATTTCTACACTATGTTTTTGTTGTTTCACGTACCACAGAAGTTGGTTACACTTTGTACATACGAATCACCGTGCATTAAAATCACTGTATTCAAATTTTACAATTAAACGTTTGAACATAGCAAAAGAAAAAAGAATCTTCTTCTTGAGTTCGATTCAGGCCACGAAAGGAAGAGAAAAATTCTAACCTCAAATCCTCATCCTACATTCTTGTTATTTATTTAATAAATGAATTGTTGATCACAATGTCGATGCGGGAGAGTATATTCAGTATCGGATCCCGAATGATCCAGAGACACGACGATGACATAAGTTTCGATGGTGCATGTCAACCAACGTTCTCCACTTTTAATCTGAACGATTACAACTCTCTTAATCTTCGATTATAGTTATGAATCTTGATGACTTGCATCAAACGCACAGTGACCTCTTGCAAGAAATCTGGATGTTGACCCTAGAAAACGACATGTATGAGCGGTACCTGAGTCGACAAGATCCTCACGGTCTCAAAAGTAAAGAGTAGTATCTCTATAAATCTTTGTTAATTTAAACTAAATTTCAAATTGAGTTCATAAAGAAAATTTATCTATCGTCCAAAATTCTTATCAAGCCATCAAGAATGTCCTGGACAGAGCAAAAATCACAAGAAGAGTTACAGCACACTTATTACCAAGATCATCGCGTATGAGCTTCCGAGAAAGCGTAATAAATGTCCATGACCCTGGCAGATATAGTGTTGTTAGTACACCTAGCATTGTCAGCATGCCGTCCGTAAGTCGATTAGGAGCAACAAGCATCATGACAGTGGGAACTACAGGCGATAGCCCGAAGTCAGAATATCAAGTAAATTCATTCGAGGCCGGTGATTTGTATATATATAATCATGCTGTAGCTCTCCTCAAGGATTGAGTACTCAATGTCCGAGTTATCTAAAAAATTTCAGGACCATCTGAAAAATGTCATTGGAAAATTAATTGTAAAGTAGAAGATCTGCAAAGATATTTATGTTATCGGTAAATCCTTAGATTTCAAGTAAAAAAAATCACTGAAAAATGAATTGTGGAATTTATAAAGATTTAGTTATCAGCCAATTCTCGGATTGCAACTAAAATGGTCATTAAAAAATTAATTGTGGAATAAAGTGTCCAAAGTATAAACTATCCATCGGTTCTAAAATCAAATAAAAGATGAATGTTTCACTACTAGAATTAACTATAACTGCAGAAACCACTCGGCCGCTTTGAACAATCTTATCAAACTACTCCGGTCTCGAATGCCTTAAACATCATAAAAATTCTTTATCGAACCACACTTTCATCCTATCAGAATCACAATAGCACATCGGATGTTTATGGCAAGAAAGGAAGTGGAGGAGATGAAACGGAAACTGGAACAGATGCAAGTGTTCGTGCGAAAGAAGAAAGCAACCATGAGGGCAAAGATCGAGGAAATCGAAATTCGGATCAGCGAGGCGCATGAATCGACGGCAGAGTTCGAATCGGAAGTGGTTGTAGAGGGCGTGGACTCTATAACAGGGAAGATTCCTGCCGAACGAGTGATC
Organism: Bombus huntii; assembly: GCF_024542735.1. Taxonomy (NCBI): domain Eukaryota; kingdom Metazoa; phylum Arthropoda; class Insecta; order Hymenoptera; family Apidae; genus Bombus; species Bombus huntii. The sequence goes on along the minus strand of NC_066250.1, from coordinate 7,070,139 downwards.
AGGTGATTGCATGTGTTTCAGAGTATACCGCCGTATTGTGAATGCATTTTTCACGCGCGACTTCTCGCGAAGATTCATCGAAGAATGGCTGAGATCGGCGAACACGATACTAGAGAGGCTAAGATTGAAGAGCGCTACATTGAGAATGCTGATCAGAAAGGCTAGACAGCAGCTTGCTCAGAGGAAGGAACTAGGCGAGTTACTTCACGCCGTTGACTTCGAGAAATTAAGCATCGAGAACCAGGATTACGCAAAGATGCTCGAAGAAAAGAACTTGTACGTGATAGATATGAAGAGAATCGCAGGTGATCGATCTTGAACGAGTGTAAGATCTTGTACAAGATTAGGTCTGTACATTGTATTCGTAACAGGGTACTACCATCTGAAACTGACGCAACACAAGCAGAAACTGGGAGATCTGTTGCGTAAATTGAACGAGGTGAAGAGCGAAATTATAACGAAACAGGATCAGATTAAAGAGTTAAAGATCGAGCAGCGGGTCGTTGAGGTTAAAGTGAAACGGCAGAACAGGAAATTGCAAAATTTATTGAGTTTCATGGATAATCATGTCGTAAATGTTTACTTTTGTTCATTGATAAGATTCTATGATAAAATAAGTAGATTAATGAGATTGCTTGTAAGAAAAGATATTATCTTTAGGCACCAGATATTTTAGAATTTGTCCACATACAAGTAGAATGCAGGGAATTAGACAAAACTTATAAATTACTGCAGAGACGTAGGAATATCGAGAAGATAATATTTGAGGAGTATAGAAAACAGTCTCAGATCAGAAAGAAATCTCGTATGGACGAAGAAGCCAGGCAAAGACAGTAAGTCACAGTACAATTTTATCTAATTTGAGATTCATCTATTGATTTGATATATTACTTTAGTACAAGAGAGAAGAAGATATCGAACACGAGATACCCAATAACTTTTTAAAATCTTTACCTACTTTTCCCATCACCTTGCTCGAGGACCTTAAAATTGTTTCCACTGGTCAAACGCAGAAGTCTTCGCTAGGAGACGTAGATGCAATTATATCTGTAAAAAAATTACGGCGGTCCCATATAGTCACTGGTTACGCCACCGGATAATTGGAGTTACGGTGCTTGTTTAGAAGACGAAGGAAACCTGGAACGATCATCCACTTTCCATGACACCAGTACTTTCCATAAAACAAATTGTTTGAAAAAATTTTTTTAGATACTGAACGAACCGAAAGCATCGTTCGGCAATTTTTAATAACTAATTTTTGAAATCGTTTCAAGTCCGATAAATTTACACTCAACCTTTATATTTTAAAGTAACCAATTTTCTAATTTCAAAGACAGCACATTTTTAAAATTTTTTACGAAAAATATATGTGACTTTCAACAGGGTAAGTGATTTTCAAATAAAACGAAAACTTTATTATTAAAATTTGTTTTTCAACTATGGGATGCAAAGTGGATTTATAAATTTTTCGATAGTGTTACTGTAAATGTAAAATGTACGACACAAAAAAAAAATTTGACTGAAAAGAGAAATTGGGAACTCTGTCCCATAAAAAGAAAAATCTTCGACTCCTCCGTTCATTCTAAGCTGTATTCATGCATTCTTGTAAATGCATTAAGAAATATGAATCGGGTTGAAGATAGGAGGATTTTGGCGTGTGCTACGGTATGTTGGGTGGTCACGCTTCACGCACCGACGATGCCTGTCCCTTCCTCTTTTCGCCCGTGGAATATCCGTCCGGAAGACCTGTCTCTCTTTCTGTGGTGATTCAGTTTTGCGACGACAACATCGACGTACCGAATGTTCGATCAACTGCTAATTGGCAAACAGTACTAATCGAAATTCTTCTTGCAAATAATTTACGTAATTCCTTATTAAAAACTTCAAAAGCCTCTTTATCGAACCTAATAAACTTTCCTTTTGTGGGACGATGGTATCGAAGATTGCGTTTTGCAATGGAATCGAAAGTTTCTAACAGTGTTTCAATCATAAAAGGAAGTGAAAGATCACGCTTGTTGTGTCAATGAATCATCGTGAAAAAGAATTTTTCATTTTTATTAGTATCGTGTAAAAGACATTTTTTTGAAACATAGAAGGCAGACAGTGAAATGGCAAGAATAATATGCTCAGTGGTGCATGAAGAGCCGATTGATCAACATCCTGACTTTCTAACTGCATTTTATTTCCCGTGAGAATGAAAAACGATTTCGAAAGAGATCAACGACACCTGCACTTTATTTGTCTTATTTTTGGCTCCACTTTAACTATGACAAAAATGAGGATTCTGAGGAAATTGATTGGTATAATGATTATTTGTTCTCTTATGCAGAGAAGCTGTAGCAAATATTTAGAGGTAAGGAAATGAATTATGATTTCGGTGTTTTCTACTTCATTGTTGTTTATAAATCACATTAACGGTATTTTGGCGATGATACACTTTGATAGAAGCCTACTTGACACGGTTGGAGGGAGACTTGTTATCCCCTGGGGAATATTAGATCAAAGCTGCATTTAAAATTCTAATTAGGCCTTGAATCATATGATCACGCTATCTGGGTCAGTAGGAATGTTCTTTGTAACCATTTTCACGGTTAAAAGTATGAAGTAGCATTGCAAATTTTATTGTACTGCAGTTTGGTTACAGAAGAAAGAACATGATTTTGCTTCGATGTATATATTAAAGTTTTGTTTCATCTCATTTTAAATTGAATTTAGGGTATGAACGTGAATTTAGGGGATGCTGTACAATTTCTTCGAGAATATGATAGTGAAGCTTCTGCAATGTGCACGAGAGTAATGACAGCGCAATGGAATTTTGCAACAAATGTCACTGAAGAAAATCGTCGAAGAATGGTACATAGATCTCCCCAAAAAAATCTTTTCTAAAAATATTCAATTGTCAGAAATAATTTGTCAGAAATTTCATTATTTTTGCTTTATCAGATAGAAGAACAGACTTTGAAGTTGAAATTTGACCGAATTTCGTGGCGCAAGGCTGTCAGTTTCGCTTGGAGTCGAATAGGAGATCCCTTCGCTAAAAGGGAACTCAAGATGATCGCTATCAGGGGACGAAATTCTTTGACAGATGACAAATTTAATGAGGTAAATATTAAAATATTATCTCATGAAAACTCAAAACGACGGAAATATTACTGATTTTCAGTTGCACAGTCTGATTCTCGAAATGAAGGAAATATATGTGCGAACAAGGGTGTGTCCTTATAGAACTATAGGAGCAAATTGTGACCTGAATTTAGACCATGGTTAGTTTACTCGTCCATGTAATAATCAACAAATTGTGAATATCAAATAAATAAATGCATATTTCTTAGATGTGAATAAAATAATGGCAAAATCTAAGGACTATGATGAATTATTATATTATTGGCATGCTTGGCATGAAGCTACTGGACCTCAACTTAAAAATAAATATATGAGATACATTCAACTAGCAAATCAAGCTGCTAGACTAAATGGTGAATAAAATCATATGTAATTGCATTGAAAATTTTCTTAGAAAAGAATCCATATTTTAAAAGTATCTTCCGATAGGGTTTGAGGATGCAGGTGATCAAATGAGAGAATTGTTCGAAGATGAATACTTTCGACAGAACACAGCAGACGTAATGTCAGCGATCATGCATTTGTACAAAAATCTCTTTACTTATGTAAGAACGAAATTATTCGAAAGATACGGCGATAAAATAAGAAGGGATGGACCAATTCCGGCGCATATTTTAGGAAATATGTGGGCACAAAATTGGGAAGATCTTTTCGACCTAGTACAGCCATTTCCAGCAAGTAAAAAATTAGACGTCACTTTGGAAATGATGATTCGAAGATTCACACCGTTAAGGTAATATTACGATAGTAATGTTTAAATGTAATATTAATTGATATATTACGATATTAACAAAGAAAATATTCCAGGATGTTCCAAATAGCAGAGGAATTCTTTACTTCTCTTGGAATGAAGCCAATGCCACCTGAATTCTGGAGATTTTCGATGTTTGAGAAACCTATCGACAGGGAAGTCAAGTGTACTCCCAGTGCTTGGGATTTTTGCAATAGAATGAATTACAGGTACTTATCATTGTTGATAAAGCATGATTTAATGTATTTAATCGATTAATTTTATAGCATTAAGCAGTGTACGAGGGTTACGATGGAAGATTTACTATCAACACACCATGAGATCGCTCGATTGCAATACTTCTTACAATATAGCGATCAACCATTATTATTTCGTAACGAGGCAATTCCAGGTGACAAAAAGAATTATCATTGTGATAATAAAAGTTGAATGATTCAGTAAATACCAATCCTGTGTAAATTAGGATTTTTCGAAGCAGTCAGTGACGCCATTGAACTTTCCGTGTTCACCCCTCAACATTTAAGTAAACTCGAATTACATGACAATTCTACGGATGATTATGGAAGCGATATCAATTTCTTGATGCTAATGGCCCTTCGTAAAGTTGCCTACATGCCATTTGCGTACATAGTTGATGAGGTTTTACAATATTTTATTTGCAAGCGCGATGTCTTTTTGAAACTGTGAATACATCTCTGTCCTTTTATGTTAAAAGTGGAGGTGGCGTGTATTCAACGAGGGTGTTACGGATATGACAAATAAATGGTGGGAATTAAGATTGCAGTATCAAGGAATCGTGCCTCCAGTGCCACGATCCGAAAGAGATTTTGATCCTGGATCGAAGTATCATATCCCAGCTGACGCTCTTTATGCCAAGTATAAAAGAGCTATTATTATTATTAAATTATAAATTAAAAAAATTAATTTAAGAAATTAGAAATTTTTTATTAAATTTATTTATTAAATAATAGATATTAATATACCATTTTAATAAATTCTAATATTTACATGATCTTATTTTTAGATATTTTGTTGGTGTTGTCTTGCAATTTCAACTGTTCGAATCTTTATGTGAAATAGCAGGCCACACTGGTGATTTACATACTTGTGATTTTTATAGATCAAGAGAAGCTGGGAGATTATTATCGTATGTGTAAACAAATTATAATAGAAAAAAAGTATAGAAAATATATTCCCTCTTCATTTCTTATTTTTTTAGCGATGTGCTATCAATTGGTTCGTCCAGATCTTGGAAAGATGTGGTACGACAAATGACAAGAGGTAGAACAAACAGGATGGATGCTAATGCTATATTAAGATATTTCGAGCCCCTAAATAAATGGCTAAAACGACAAAATGAAATGGAACCTGTTGTTGGTTGGATCACAAATCGCGATGACACAGGTAAAAATAAGAAGAGACTAGATTCTATAGAATATTAGTTGCGAAATATACTAATAATACATCACAACTATAGACCTTCTTGAATTTATTTCAGCGTTATTTTTTCACTGGTACCAAAATGGCGCTCGAAAAATCACTTCACAATTATTCCTCCCACTGGCTTTGATTAGTACGCGAATCTCAATATGTTAATAGCAAAAAGACAAGATAATATATCGCTGTATATATAACACAAATTAGAAATTATGTAAATACTTTATGAAACCTTTGAACAACTGCATAATAAGACATTTACATGTATCTTGTAACTGTACTATGCAATTGATGCCAAAAGAAGTATCACATTTATCTACATATTGTACCACTAGTATTTTACATTAAATTTATTTGTAACTATGTTTAAAATGATCTCATTGTTTTATGTTGTTAGTTTAAAAATAATAACCGACAACTGTCTATGAAGTTTCCTACCAAAATATCTTTTTAGATATAGCATCCGCCTATATGCATATTAACGATAAAGAATTCGATAGATGTCTCTGCTGTCATTCGTTACGTTTCGATCATCAAACTAGTCTTTTACAGTAAACGATATGAGAAACATGTGAGTTTTTGTTACTATATTTACGTAATTTTTACGAACATTACGTAGGCCAACGCCGGCTGAACTAAATAATCTTTCGGTAAGTTCTGTCCAATTTACCTGTCCAAGACGTACAACTCGACAAACTCGGAACTATAACTATCTCACAGTACAACTTGAAAGCACAGTTTCTTGGTTAGAAATAGCCACAATCGCTTTTTCGAAAATGGATGTGTCTTTTTGCCGGGGCGTAAGGTTCGCAACTACTTTAGGATTTAGTCCCATATTGATGACAAAAAATTTCTTAGAGACAACACGTCTTACACGATATACCGATTCAAGACGTTGGAGATTGAAATTTTTCGGTAGGTTAACGCGTAAGATTACTTTACCAATAGTTTACAATTACAATCGCGACGTTGTCGATTTCAGAAAGGCATCCACATTACAGAAACTTGTCGTGCAATTATGTCCCGTTTCTCAATCGTATTAAAACATACGAAATGCCATATAGGCATAAATTCGGTAAGGATATCCTGGTCATGCGTTATTGTAACTTGAATGCTAATAAAGGAGATGCCCCGAAAATAGAACCGATGAAAAAACTTTCAGTGTTCGCGAAAATGAAACAAATGACCAAGGATTATTGGCATATTTTAGTGCCAGTTCATATAGTTACCTCTATAGGATGGATTGTCACATTCTATGTAACAATCAAAAAGTAAGCACTGTCAAATAGTATATAATAAATTACATATAAAATTACATGTGATCACAATACTTTGCAATGTTTATTCTTTCAGTGGAGTGGATATTGCACACCTCATGGAGCTTATGCATTTTAGTAAGAAGTATATAGACAAAGTAAAAGATTCTACTGTTGGAAACTGGGCCTTAGCATATCTCCTTTATAAAATATTTACGCCTCTTAGATATACTGTCACCATAGGTAATTAAACAAAAACAATTCTCAAAATTGTTGATCATATGAAAAATTAATGATATATATATATGTGTATATAATATATAGGGTGCACAACAATGGCTATTAGACAGCTCAGCAAGTCAGGGATAGTAAAACCTTTGTCATTTGGTAAACAATCACAAATGGTATACAAGGTATAACTACACTAAATTATTCCTTTACTTGATAGTAAACTGTGAAGACATTTAACTAAAACTGACTACTATATTATTTGTTACATGCCTTCTTGATGTAGTCTGCATATGATACTGTGTGTAGGTCTATTTTCTACTGAATTCAGAATTCTCTGAATGTTTAGTTTTTTTTTTAATTCGCTTTCTTAGGTTTCTAGTGTGCTGTCCTCAAATTTATAATATGTTCTATATAATTTTTTCTATGTTATAGACAGCAGAATCAAGTAAAACGACAACAACAATGACTCCAAAAACAGGATTCAAAATAGAACGACAAACAGAACCCCCAAAAACATAGCAAAAACATATGGGACAAAGTTAATTGATCACCTGGATAAGAGATTCAATCTAAAAGCCTGATTGATGAAAAGGATGTATATTATCACTTGTAAATGTGTAAACGTTATTGTGTTATGATGAAAGAAAAAAATCTTATATGTAATATTATATGAAAGAACTGCTACATATACCTAACCCACCTTGAAATCTTTAAAAAAATTAATTGACACAAATTACAGATGCTCAGATATACCCTCCTTTATTGAACAGACGTTTTGTCTTATATACCGCACATATACTTAAATAACATTGTACTTTTCACCTACAATACTCGTAGTTTATCTTCAGCCTACCTTATTTACACGCAGAAATATTGATTAATTAGTCAGATATAGGGAAGCTTTTTTGGCAGCACAAATTGTGCATTGTAGTAAACTAAAATTATTCGTCTTCAATGCACCGAATCTTATTTAGTACCATTCATTGATTTGAACATTAACATTCACATAATTTTCCAACGATGAGGTTGTCACGATCGTATTAAAATTCCTGAGTAATATACACGAAAGTCAAGAGTCTTGTATGAAGTTTTGATACTAGTAACCAATATATGGTGTATTGTCATAATAAATACTGTTAGCAAACGCAATACGTCAAGTACAGTAATAATACACTATAATTATCATAAATCACCACGTCGAGATGCGCCCAGAATTATTAATCATAAGAAAGTCGATATACATTGACAGCAGAATTGTTCTCATATTATATACAGGGTGGTTGGTAACTGGTAGTACAAGCGGAAAGGGGGTGATTCTACGCGAAAAAAAGAAGTCGAAAATATAGAATAAAAATTTTTCGTTTGAGGCTTCGTTTTCGAGAAAATCGACTTTGAATTTTCGCTTGGTACGCGTGCGGTACGTTATAACGGATCTCACTGTAGATCGTTGTCCCAATGGAAAAATTAAAAAAAAAATTTAAAAAAAGAGTTTTATTCTATATTTTCGACTTCTTTTTTCGCGTATAATCACTCCCTTCCCGCTTGTACCAGCAGTTACAAACCACCCTGTATAATGTATAGTAATATAATATTAATATACATAATTATATATCAAACATATATACATGAACTAAAATAAGGAATCATTACTTAACAACAATGTAGTTATTATGCTAATATATCACAGTTGCCTGCGCAACTCGTTCGTCCTAACGAGACCACTGTATTCGCGTATATCTTGGATAAAATAAATAAGACCACATATATTAAATATACTAACCTATATTAATAGCTGTCAATGGGAAATTATTTCTCATAAAAACGGAATAATATACATTGCTAAAAAAAGATCAAACGTCGCCCTGGCTATATAATCTAGATTCTAGATGATCCCAAAAGGCAGTATAGATATTTCGATTTTGCAAATATCCAGTCTTGCTAGATCACGTCAAACCTCTCACATTTTAGAGGAACAATAAAGCTATATTACTTCTGTAAACATTGATTAATTATATTGTAAATATCGATAACTGTATTTTTTCTATAAATTTCTATTTCGTAGAGGATAGACACGTGTAAGCTTACGTTAGTGATAGATCGATTTGTTCAGTCAGTTCTTAACGATGTTCATTACCGGATGACCGATATGCAATTGAATTTTAAACATTCAACTTAATATATTTAACTTATCCCATAAATTGATAACTAGCTGATACTGGCTGTGGAGCTCTGGGTTGCGTGTGGGATATGCGTTGGATGTGGCACGCACGACACATAAGCCTACCATCGAGTGGGTAGCATCGTTTGTCCGGTTCGTCGGTCAGTTGCATACCACAATCCTCGCAAACGTAACAATCTACATGGAAATCTTTGTCCATGGAAACAACTCTTACGGTTTCCTCTGTACCCTGAGAAATAAAACGTATCAATCAAAGTTATGTCTGTTATTTTTACAAAAATCACTCATTTGAAAATATAACTACTTACCTCAACTGGAGTGATTCCCTTTCCACAGGAAGCACACTTTGGCGCGAACATCCTATGGTAATCGTTAACACAGTAAATTTTATTGTCAACGTCAACCGTGAAGGGAACGCCATCAAGACATTCGTTACAAACACAACATCTAAAGCATCCTGGATGATAGGATTTCCCCATAGCTTGTAATATCTACAAGTAAGAAAATATAGAATAAATTAAAACCTCAACGTAAATCGTTTTATCATTATCGATTTAATTACCATTTCCATAATGAGGTGACCACAGATTGCGCACTTCTCAGCAGTTTGTTGGAAGCCAGAGTACTACAGACAAAATCTTCTATGAGCTACGTCATCGTATCACTCGTCTATTGCAATTATTGTCTTACGTACCAGATAATCTTCCTCGCAGTACACTCTTCCGTGGACATTATAGAACGCTTTACCGCGTAACGCTCTTCCACAGGAACAGCATATGAAGCAATTTGTGTGATAAAGGTTGCCCATAGCTTGGCAGGCCTGACCCGCACCCGTTACTTTTTCACCGCATGTGTGACAAATACCTGTCGAAAAGCATCAACGTATCCTTTATAATATTGCAACAGAATACATTTAAAAAATAAATTTTTTTCATAGCACTAGTGTCAAACATTTGAAACTATTTTTAAAGTCATGAAAATGCCTTGTCAACCATAACTCTATAGTTTAGTCGCATTGGGCAAAGTTTAAAAATACCCTCGTCGATACTCGACAATAAGATCCGCTCTTCAGGGTCAATAACTGTCAGAAGAAATACGGACTAATGACACGATCCAGAGGAACTACGGAAGAAACTCACAACTATCAATAGGTAACACAGGCCCTGCCATTCCCTTCACAGGAATCCTTTATCCCTCATTCGCCGTTAGTGACACTTGTAGTTTCGATTCAACGGTTCAGTTTCACTAGGCCAGTCTCGCTCGAACTAGAATCCACCAACGAGTCGGACTAGTCTATCTATAACGAGATTACTTACCGCGGCGAGCGCGACCTGGCCACGGCAGTTTGCCGTGTACAGGACGTTACACGAAGAATAGAACTCGTACACAAAAACGAAGAGAAACAAACTAAGCTCACCTAAACGCCAGCTACCTCTCGGCTGAGATTGGCTTGCTCAACTGAAGTTCCTATCCGCGCGCACAGATTTTTCAGTTCCTCTTTGACTACGGTTAGGCTGCGTTTAAATAAAATCTACAACATCATTATCGTATGAATTATTGGAAAATACTGGTTTTAAAAAAAATGCGCAGCCAAATATAGACATGCCTGAAAGCTATTTGCATCGAATGCGTATTTATCTGCATTGATAAGTGTTTCATAGTTGTGTAACCGCACCGGTCATTTACAAAACTATTAGAGTGACAAACATGATGTTAGATTTCTAACATAAATATCTTACAAATTTGGAGCTTTGAACTAGAATAAAATGACACTACAAGTCTCTTGTCCAATTGTACTTCATCGATATTTTTGGACGCCTATTCTTCGAAGCTTCTTCCTTCCTGTCTGTGAAGTAATCTTCATCGAAACAGCGAATACTTAATTACAAAACACAATAGACGTCGAAGAAAGTGTCCAATGTGAATACCACCTTACAGTGTTCGGACATACACGTGCAATACAAGGAAAAGATAGTGCATGTCTGCGTTCACCTAACAAATGCATGTAACACGCACACTTGTGATGCTTCACGTAGGTGCGAAAACACGTAGGTGGAAACGAATGGGCAGAGAGTGAATGTCAACGAAACGCCGGGTTAAAAAGTTTCGCGACACACTGAAACTTGACTCCATTTTCCAAAACCGGTCTACCAAGGGGGAACTTGTGCCGTGGGAATTGGCACGGTACCCTGCTGCTTTTTATTCGTTCTCAGAATCGGTGCAAATTATGGATCGGAACGTGTCGGAAATTAACTCCTCTAATGACGGAATTATGCCAAATTGTCACATCTCAATCTGTTTAAAAATATTATACAAACATTGTTAGGAAAACAGAGTTTGGTACGGTAAAACTATGTAAACATTGTGCCAATTAAAATCTTACAATGGAGAGCTATTGCATAGACAAATTTACAGAATAAAAAATATCCTCCTGAATGCTCGACGACTGTTTTACGAGCACCGTTCGATCGTTGTTTCTTACCAAAGTATTCCCCTTCTTCTTCTTGCTTCTCCATCTCCTCTTCGAGTTGTCTTGTCAATTCTTCTATTTTCCTCTCTGCTTCGGTGGGTCCCTACAAGAAATAAATCACATTCTGCGTTGTGATCGGTACTGACAAATGGTGTCATAGATTGGGATGGGATTTCGTCACAGGGACACATAAATTTGCATGCGGTTACAACAACGTTCGTGACAAAAAAGAGAAAAGTTCGAGACACAGAGGGTATATTACATGCTTAGAGAGGATGCGTACGCATCTTGTATGAATAAAATATTGCACAGTAACTATACAGCGCTTGTCAGGAGCTGACGATTTACAACGTGTGATTCAGCGCGAGTTCGAAGAAAAAACTCGTCACGAATCATAAGGTATTGCGAGCGATACGCGTTTTTTTTCACGCAATATTGAAAATTGTTGAAGTCGATGTCGTCCCGATATATTTTCTTAGTAAATAGGAGGAAATATTTATCGGGCTATTTGAAATAACATTTGCATCTAAGTAAATTGCTAATCTTATCGTTACACAGGTCAGCCATTATATAAAATATCAGCGATAATAACTGACATTTGTGACATCATCGCTTAAATAAAATCATCACCAGCTTTTTGTATCCTAACAAGCATCGATTATAAAAAGCATAACAAAAAATTCACAGTTTATTATTCTTCATGGTCAATTTCTATAAAAAATCATCACGATAAATTGTATAATCGTTAGTGTTAGTAGTCATACCTTTTATATGAAATCAGCATGCAAATGGATCAGCATACTTGGCATTCATCCAAAACAAATCGAAAGCAACGATGCGTTCCCGTAACCCAATTAACGTGCGATTACAGCGTTACATTGTGAACAGGTTTTGCAAAGAGGAAAAAGCACAAAATAGAATTAAACGCTAATGGTTAATGCATCTTTTTTTAATTGTATAAGCCAGTTCCTTACGGAAGGTCTAGGTGGTATAACATTGTAGGGTAGTAGTCCCTTGCCGGATGTCGGTTTGATCGGTGGACTGACTGACTTTCTTTCTTCAAGTTCAGGTTCGGGTGGCCTTTGCAATACAGGTACACCGGCATTTAAAAAGACTGGGCCGGCTACACCACTGGTCACCCCTGGAGGGAGACTGGTGATTCTAGGCCCATGAACATTTGGATCAGATTCTGCAATGGTTGGTGCACCAGTGGTCACTGGTGTTTGTACCTGACCACGTAGAGGACTTCCGATAATATTACTTGCGGAAGATGGTGACACGTGTCTTGGCGAATTAACCACATTTTGTGCGACTGTATCGGACGATACCTGGTTGTGAGTTGGACTTACTTTTGGAGAACCTCTTGTACTATTATTATTGGCTACGCTTCTGGAAGAATCACTACGGCTAGGTGAATACATAGGTGATGGTTTTGATGTATCAGAAGGATCAGTTGTATCCTGAACAAAACTTCTATCATTCTGTAAATTACTTAATCTTAAGTGTTCTGATGATCTATTCGATGAATATATTGGAGAATTTCTGACAGGAAATTCTGATCTAGGTTCTTGATGATGATAGTTTCTCTCATTTGATGGTAACATTCTACTTGGAGAATAACAGGGAGAATTGCGGCAAGCAGATTGCTCTCCTTGTCTCGCACCATAGACAGGTGAGTTTCTGGCCTGAGTCTCTCCAGTAATATTTGTATTTGTACTTCTTGCGGGTGATTCTATGTAAGATTTGTAACTTTGGGGACTATCCTGGCGGTATTGAGACTGTTGTACAGTTTCTATATGATTTGAAGCTCTAAATCCATGCTGTCCACTCATTGAACTATCCACAGATCCACGATAATGATGTGGCTCTGGAGGTAAGCGTATCGGTGGTGACTCACTATGATAAGGAAGTCCAGATCTGGGAGAATGTTGTTGTTGTTGCTCAGAATTATAATTAAAATTTCGGGTTGGTGTTTGTAGTTCAGATGGTGGAACATAAGCACTTCTACCAGCTTGATGATCTAAAGATGAAGAAGATCCTTGTAAGTACCTTGATGTGGATGAATCAACACAGCGTTGTAAACTAGAGCCATCATAACTTTGACCACGTATATTGCTTCCTCTTTGTTGTGTGTATGATAAATTTTGTGTCATACCTCTTTGATTTTGTGCTTGGCCCACTTTTCCTGTCATAACAACATAATCACCGCCATTAATTGTTGCTGGGTGATAATAATTTGGTGGAACCTGAGGGCCTGGTTTATTTTGTGTGTTTTCTGGGAAATGCACCTCCTGAATATTTTCATATACAGGAGGTGCCTCATATGGAGGTAATTCTTTTGCTGGTGATGCAGATTGATATCGATTCCCAGTAGGAACCTGTGGTTGTGCTTTTCTAAACGTAGGTTCATAGGATTCACCTGCTAAAGATCCCCTAGGACTACTCTTAGGGCTCTTCCTAGATTCCACTGGATGATAATATGGAGGATGAGGTTGATTTTGTTGCGGATAATAGTCAATATTTTCATATACTGGTGCTTGCTGATGACTCATACGGTTTTGATTTTGTTGCTGCTGAGCACTGATTTGCTCTACTGGTTTTGGTGTGGGAAATCTTGATGCAGCTATTATATTTTCACGTTCATATAGCTTGTAATCAGCTGCTGACTGCCTGCAAGTGTCAGCATTGCTCTCAATGAAACTTTCAATAGCACCAACTGGTCTACCAGGTCCTCTGGCATCTGTTCTGCTTATGACATTCCTCGACACGGGTACCTGAGCCTCAGGTCGTGATCCCGTGACCCTGCCGGTACCCGACGCACCGCCGGCGTCAGTGGATTCATCCCCGAGTTGCAGATAACCTAGCTTTTGTACGTAAGAATCGTCGGCTGAGTTACACATTGGCAGTGATTCACAGTGAGACGTTTGATAATAATAAATAAGATTTTTTGGTTGCTGTTTGAAGATTATTGTTTAACTGACTATTGTTTAACAATAGAATTTTTCAAAATTCGCTACAAAGTGATTCGACATCGTTCAGGAAGGTGAGTCAGCTCGGTAGTCGTCATGTCAAATCAATTTCCCTTGATTAGCTGATATTTAACCCCTTCGATTTGTTCTCACTCGCACTTTCTTTTTTACAGAATTACGATTTTCTCACGGAACACGACAAAACACGACGCACGTAGCACGACGAAGTTTACTGGACGAAAGCAGGACCGTTTCTCCGCCACGATTTTGGGATACGCCCCGCGATCACGGCGCCTCGAACTCGCGTCTCCTTGTTTCGATTAGCGTCCGTCCACCGGCAGATCTCGGATATTCGTTCTGCACGAAAAATCACCACCTGCGAAAATTCACACGATACGCACACACATGCACCACGCACGCATCGTGGTTCGTCAAACCAGATACCTGCGAGACATTTTCCCCTGCTACGAGTCATCCAGATGCAACCTGCGTTACTGTCTTTGTCCACAATGTGGCGCCACGATTACTATACTGCCGGCAACGCTTAGGAAAGTAAGATTCCTGCATTTCAAGCAATGATTCATCCTTTGAATCGCCGAACCAGTCGAGTTGGCGCTGTTGTCGATGTAAAATGGAAATTCAGTTATTGATGCAGAAATGTATGTATTCCTTTACTACGAAATATTTCCTTTTCGATACAATGAAGCTGAATTTGTATATTATACGTGTTTTACAGAGGATCAACTACACTTGTTAAACATATATATATATATATACATGCATTGAAACTTGAAGAAAGAATATAACTCTCATTGAGATCTTTTACAAGAAAAAGCGTGTTTCTCTACGGATACAAAAAGTACCTAAACAGTATCGTTCTTGATCAGCCTTAAGATACACAAATGGCAAGAATGTTTATGCATTTAAATGAAGATATCTTCACAGAAAACAGGTAGGAGTTTAACATGACATCATTCCCTATTCTCTATTGGTTGTTGATAGAGCAGACACGAATGCATTCAATTGCGACCAAAACAGGTTTTTTTCGGGACCTGCCTAGGAACAGAATGGACAGGTCGACAGGTAAAGATGCAAGATCTTGCTTGGCGCGCCATCATGCATTCACGGGACCCGTGTTCGGCATAATAATGCAACGTAATTCCAATATACTGTCTGCGTTTTGTATCTGCTGCGATCGACACGAAGAAATTATCTATCAGAAACATCTCTCAATACATACAATAATTGGCCATGCAATTTATTCGATCAGAAAATGTTCAGCCTATAATCTTTTATTATTTATTACATGTCCACATTAAGAGTTCGATGTTACGATTGCTTGAAAAGGCTTCTTGTGCTCTACTGACATAACAAGACGACGTACTCGCTAGTCTGAAAGATTTGGGATAATCGACGCCTTGTTCACCAGATCGCGTAACCGACATCGTGATCGATGGATTCTAAGAACGAGAGAAGCAATGAAATTAATCACGCGTGCTTACTGTATCGTGTTTCTTGTTCTCAATTAATTTGCAACAATCGACGACACGCGTACAGTTATCTTTCTCAATTGCAACCAAACGACGTCATGATTGTTTGGATCAACGATTAAATAACGCGTCTATTCTGTTCCTCAGAGACGAAACGAATTTTTATTTCGTTTACTATATCTGATCGTTGGAGTTGCACGTGTTGTCGTAATCACGTCTCGCTGTCGTCCTACGCGGGAAAGGAACCAACTTTTCATTCGCCAGGTCTCGCAGCTGTTCACCGGTCGCGATAACGTGGGCGACGGCGACCTCACTCAACGAAAACTTTATATTTTCGAAAGGTGAGCAAAAATCATGAATTTCTAGCCTTCGTACCACCCACGAGATGGTGGCACCCACGTTTTTCCAGGCACCTGCGCGATCATGTCGATATCCTATTGGTCAACACGGGTTGATCGATCGCTCGATACCGCCTCTGACGTAACACTACGTGTTTGAATCTCGTCTTTTCAACAGCCTGTCGTTCGATATTCAATCTCGCCTTTATTAATGTATAAACTGCTTTTATGTTCATTTATTTATTATATGAGTTCAATCTTTTTACATAGAGAAAAAGAATAGGGATATAAAATTAAGATAGAAACGAAAGTGACGACAATTAGTGTTAGATTATTGTTTCTTCACAGTTAAAATAAGGCTAAGTAGACAAACTGCATCAGTGACTCTGAGAAAAGTAGAATTTTTCATATTGATTTAAAGATATTTGAAAGCAAACTTCAAATTCTTGTTCTTGTTTCAATTATAAAATCTTATAACTTGTACTTATAACTTTGGTATACCAATGAAATTATTGGTTGTAAATGTGTCAGAGGGTGTATTGACAGACTAAATAAGATCAACCAATAGATAAACTGTATTGAATATCAATTGAGAGATCATAACGATACAAAAATAGAATTTGAAAATTCAAAGTATATCCATATAACAATATACAATAAGTATATAATATCAAAGTATACAGTATAATACATTTTCAAGAAAAGAAAAGACGAATGATGTGATAAATTCTATCGCACATTAGCTGTAATAACTGTCGAAACATCAGACCATAATAATTCATCGCGTGTGTCGCAAGCGGAAGTAAAGAAACCGATGCCAGATCACGATCCGCTTTTGTCGAACCGCGGTACAATATGACATCGGGTTCTCATGTACTCGCCACGTCGCGTCGGTGCGACAATAAACACGCGGTTTACGGCCGCAACATCGCACATGTGTTCACGTCTACACGCGCTTACGCATTTACGTACGCGTAAAGAGCTGACTGGCGTGAGTACACAGGAAACGTGCAGCCCTATACTACCCGCATGGCTCGGAATGCACGAGAATAGAATCGCGTCCGACCATACATGTGCGTATCTTAGTCCGCGTACGAGTCTTGGTGCACAATAGCAACGACACCCACTAGTGCTCGTGCATACGATAGAATTTATGTTTGTCAGCGTGCTGGATGGATGTAGTATCAGTCGACGCGCGTATATTATAATACTCGCTTAACTACATCCTCCGTACGTACGATACATCGTACATGTACGATCATACGTGTACATTATACATCGTTGTGGAGTATACACTTGTGTGCATGAAACAGGCATGTAAGTACAATGCTCGTGTATACGATACAGGTTGTTCCTCGACCCGAGTGTACGGTGACTAGGCGGAAAGACGATTTCTTCGCGGAAAGAGATGGGAGACTGATATATTCCCGCATTGGGATCGTTTAATTAGCTAGCCGTATAATTAGGTGCTTTCTGTTTACCGATTTACGTATATGTGCCGTTGATTCACGTGCTACAAAGAGGACTTTAGCTTTCTAAAAGAAGAGCGCACGACCGTGTGATTTTCGTCGACAATCAGGAAAGTAAGACCATCACGATTTCGACATTAATCAATGTTAAATTTCTTCGACGTCGACTTTCTTCCTTTCCCCTCGTGTATTAATATGTGTAATATGTTCCCTCCTTTGCGCAGATCGAAGCTCACCATCGACGTTGCTTTTTATGCCACCGAATCGAATTCCTACACCTTTTAACCTGACGCCCCAAGCAACGGAAGTCTTGCCGGTTCTCCCGTTTAACCGGCCTGCACATGTGTGCGCGCTGCACGTGTTTCTATCGTGCGTGTCCCGTTTGACTGGTGTGCGGGTTGATTGTGTCGCATGTGAGGTTGCTTCGTGAAGTATTATGCTCCTTCTTGGTCGTTACCTTGTCAGGAATTCAAACGGAAGCCCGACTAGTTGTGCCTAAGGTACTCTATCGTCGAGGAATCTCTTCGATTACTTTCGATCAAAACTACCACCGATCAAGATCGATTTTGCCATGTAATAACTTTGTAAATAATGCTGTAACCTAGACATTTATCGATACAGCATCAAAAGAAATTATGCATCTTAATGGAAAAGTTGTAGATATAGCATCAACAACATTTATGCTCCATTATTGAGATCTTCTTCGTGGATCTGATGACTGGATCAAATATTTTTGTTAATTAACACTTGCATGAAATATTCATATTACATACTGTGTACGAAATTCATCGAAAGTGGCACGAGATTTTATGACTTCATTTCCAATGCAAATGATCCTCGTGGTTCGTTGATTCTTTACGTGGAATTGTTTCAATTCGAAATCAACATAGACGAAGAAGATTCAATGTCGAAATTTACTACAAAGGTCCTGATTCTTTGAAAATACTCGATTAATACTCAATTAATAAATAAACTATGGGTGCTTACGTATAGGTAAGAAATTTAAATGTGCAAAATCCACGATAAGTACTCGTTATAATATTTAGAGGACGAAGTGTAATTGCATTCATAAAATCATGAATTTGCATAAAAAAAATCGCAGTCTATTGATGTATTACTCGTGAACAATTAAAGTGGCCTTCTCTATAGACGATAGCAAATTAACAGTCAGAGATTTCACCATGTTCCGCATGAACTTCCACACGAAGATCATATTCAGCTATACATAAATACATACTCAGCTTCGTGTCAGGTGGTTCCTCTTTATCACACAAGCGCATCTTAGATTAGTACCAAGAAAATAATCGCAAGACAACTACCACCATCCGCAGCATATTCGCGGTTCCCATCCATCTCGCAGAAACAATAGGTCGTTCGACGAAGAAAAAGAAAGAGAGAGAGGGTTGCCGCTTTCCTTTCTCAGACGCTCGAGCCAAAGAACGACGACCGCTAAACACAGGCAAGCTTTCGAGACGCGTGATCCCGAAAGCAAGAAGAAGGGAATATTTTAGAATACAAGGTTCTAATTGGTAACGTCAATTACTTTATAAATAATAACGGATCTACAGCTTATAGGAAATTAACGTTCTTCCGGTCAGACAGCAAGATTTCTCGATGGATAAAAACGAGTGAAAGTGAGGTCTCGTAATAAAGGGTATCGGGGAAACAGAGGAAGAAAATACTGGAATGCGAAGCTTTCGAGTTGCGTGATCTCGAAAGCAAGAGTAGAAGAAAATGCGATGGAAAATAGACTAGAAACCAGTGGAAATAAGGCAAATTCGCGCGACCAGAACCATAGAAGCGGTGAATATATGTATGCAACGAAGAGTTAATTTGCCTCTCTCACGCAATTCAGGAAGGCCGTTATTCGCGAAGGACGCTTCCCACGTTATTCGCGTCAGATGTGCGCTACTGGACTCTCGCCCCGTCTAGGGGCATGGTCGAAAAACATTTTTTGAGCAGCGTTTAAACGACCAATTTAGCCCCTTAATTATACCGAAGGAAGTTTTATTTAATATTTAAGTACCGGCGATGAATCTGCAAATTGCCATTGGTATAAACGAATTTCTTGCGCAGGAATGCCGAGGATTACATTCATCGCTTCGTATTATCTTGTAAAGAGAGTAGGATTACGCTTTCTGCCTTTGAAGTGAATAATCGAGTTATACTTATGCGAAATGAAAGTACGAGTCTCATTTGAATGACCTTGCCAGTCCAATATGTTTTGACTGTAACATCTAAGATTCTTGTTATGCCGAGGGAAGGTTAAAATAGAACTCATCGACAAGTAATTTATTCATATAAATGTAATCCATGTAATAGGAGTTCAATAATTTCTCCCACTACTTACTTACTTTCCGTTCACATAGTACGAACTCATAGTCCGATAATTGAATTTAATCAGGAATTCATTTAACCTACTGCCATACTAATTTTGCGCACTAAATGTTTTTATGTATACTATTTTTCCTCGCGTATATGGAAAATGCTAAACAATAGCCACTGATGGACTCACGAATTTTATAAACTTTCATTTCAAAATATATAACATAGCCTTCCTCTAAATTTGACAAACTACAATATCTCAGATCGCCTGGCGAACGACTGTGCACTCTGCAGTACCATACGTACAAATAGATTAATCGGCAACTAATTGAGATTTCGTTTCAATTAATAAAATTCTGTATTATCAATTGAAAGGAACTATTTGGATTAAAATGTTAGTTAAGGAAACACTTGGGACCAGAATTCGATGAGCCTCGTCTCGGTTCGCCGAGGTCACACGAGACGGTCACGCACTACCAGTTGCAAGGTATGGGTGTCGAAACGCCTATAATGCTCCAGATGTTTGGATTTCCAGATTCTTCATTGCGCTTTATATCTCTTTATTCTGCCTAAGATTCTTATTATTCGATTTTATGTATACTGAAATTTGAAATTTTTTCAATTTTCCACATAGAAAGAAAATGGATGTTTCTCGTGAAACGATTTGGCTGTAATAAAACTCACATATCGTTTCATCATGTCCGAGAACCGAGAGATTTCGTACCGGAAATTTGAAATTCTTAAGCAATGAAAGTATCGAGCGTTTAGCACGGTCACATACTGTGCGCGCCGGAAATGCATAACACAGCGTGGTGAAAACTCGATCGCACCTTCATCATATCCTGAAATTAGTAAACAGGCTGCAAGTTCCCAGAGTTGAAAGGAACAGGTTTCACCGTGATTAGAATTCTGGCACTTGGCTAATGCTTTATGTCACCTGTTTCTTCATTACGTAAACATTTTCCCACACGATGTATTTAAAAATTTCGTATCGAGAGTCTTTTGAAAAGTATTCTTTTAAGGATTTTTAATTGAATATTATTCCTCCATATCAAAGATATTCAAGTCTAATGAATTAAGCTAAATCGATTTGTTTCACATGACTGCTCGAGAACCTTTCTAAGTTACACGCGATCTGTCTGATCGAAGATTGCAGGAAGACTTCGTTGCAAGAAGACTTCGTGGCCTCGAACCAATTGGCCGTTTCTTCAACTCATACCGCGGAAATGTTCGATTTGCAGCGAAGAATTACTTCTGCTGACTCGCTTGCCGGAAACGTCGATGCCCTTATCATACCTTGTATGGAATTATTTCTTCTAAAAATCCGTGTCACGTATGCCACGACCGATTAATAAATATACTAGAAAGCTTCAAGACGAATTCGTATGATTCACGAGCGTATATAATTACACCGATATTCTCGTTTCCAGCGTGGCAATCGTTAAATGATACACGGTATAGATCCACGATCATTTCGCGCGGCTATACCTTATTTACCGTCGTCACTTATCGTGTACAGTTATCGTAGCTTGCACGAGCCTCGTTTTGATCGAAGATCAACAAATGAACTGTGATTTATTGATCGTCGTCGTAGTGTTAGTATTTCGAGATACCGTCGGATCCTGTAGTAGCAAACAGATGTCAGATAGGTACGTGACAAAACGCGCAACTCAATAATCGTTTACGTGTGTTGTGACACGGGCAGCTCGTGCCAATGCATTGCAATGGATCTGCATTTTCAAACAGTAGTTTTGAAATTCCCTTGGCGAATAATCATAATCCCGGTTCATCGTCTCGTGTAATTTCCCGTAGCTTTTCGCAAACCCCGTAACGAATGATGCATGAAGTAACGGTACTCGAATATCGAGTTAATTAATTGCATCTTCGTTGCATACAACCGAAAGCAGCCATTCCTACGTTCTTGCTGATTTAGAAGAATTTGTAGTCGGTGCGTGTCTACGCAATTTTGCGTGCGGTCAGTGGACACGCATGCACACGAAATGCAATGGTTGACACGGCAAGATATGAGACTTTGTGCAAGCGAGGCAGTTGCGTGCACGCTGAAAAGTACTCGCTAGCAGAATTTAGACGCGGAGACGATTTTCAGTAATTGAGATTGTTTCTTGCGACGATTCGTGGATTTTTAGTTCATGGTTAACGGGACTAAATCATCGTAGCGCGTAGCGGTATATCAGGATAGCGTGCAGAGGATCATGCTTGAAAATGTGAAGAATATTAAAATCAAGGCATTGTACTTTAATATTAACCTAGTGGCAATAGACTATAGATAGAAGAGTAATATAGTTCACGGAGCTTCCCGGGCAATTTTTATTTTCATCGTTACGGTTAGGTAGGCGAGAATCCGGCGGAAGTGGAAGCGATTTAGGTGTTACACTGCTGCAGTGCCGGAAATACACGGGCAGACCCTGTGGAACAAATCGAAGCTCCATTGTTCGTCGCGAAATCGCGCTTGTAAACCCGGAAGTGGGGGCTCGTTTCCGGAAGAAGGTGAAAAAATGTCTGAGAAATTGCGAATCTAATGAGACAGAAAGTGATGGTACTGTTCACCTTCCCTGTTGAAACAATTCGTACGGTACCGCTTCTAATTTCTAATGGATCGTCTCCGCCGTTTAGTCACGGTTTGATTGATAATCGCAACGAGATCGAATCGTAACGGGAGAAACGAGGAAATTCGAGTTTCGCGCGTTGTCGCTGGTGTCACTCCGCTTATTAGATTCTGTCAGGAAGATATACGAGCTGTTCCACAAAAGACATTATTCGTTCCTGGCGTCGTTTCCTCTTTCATCACGATGCTTTTACGTGTAATCATACTAAAGTGGCTTCGTTACATGAAAACGCAGGAATAACGATCCGACGTGTGTTTGCGTGCAAGGGTGGAAGGTGCAACGATCGAGCCGCTCCCTTTGTAAGGCGCGGCCCTTTAAAGGGTGTGGTGTTTGCTACACGACGATGCTACGTCTGCTCCCTTATTTCTAAGCCTCGTTTTGTAAATTTGCGTTGGTACAACGTGTTCTGTTTAATAAAGAAACAAAGCATCGTTCGTAGAGCTCACGTTAATGTATGGAGATGAACAAAAGTAGCGATACAGAATAACATCTCTTGTCTGGTAATGTTCTGTATTAATTTGTAAAAATGTGATTCTTTATGGAATTTTCTTTTATAAAATATGATTTACAAGGGTTGAAAACAGTTATGATATTAATATTGATTTTAAAACAGTAGAATTTTTATTTTACTTTAATTTCGAAGTTCATATTTTACGTAAAAATATTAATTAAAAATTGTACGTTTTACAAAACACGGGAATTTACAGAGAAATCTGATCAGTACCGATACTCTTATTCATCAGTGTAATCTGTAAACTTAATTCCCATTCGTATGACTGTTCTGTTTGGCGATATATACATATTACCAGCAGTTTATAATATTACACGTCTGAAGTACATAAATTATTTCCACGTAATACGTGTTAATTACAGTTGTATATGAACTTTGAACTTTCTACGAACTTTTCTGTCACAACTTTTTTCCAATTTGTCGAGTCTATATTTTACACTTTCCACGTGCGTCGTTACATAGTACGAGTACATCTTGGATGAAAGCCGCGCTGTTCGCGAACGACAGGATGATGTACGTTTTGATTCTTCGGTTACGATAGATCCGCGCGGAAAGACGATTTATACTCTCGCGGCGTCTTATTGTCAGCGAATGTTTGTCAGTGGACGATCAGAATTGTTTATCCTATGACATACTCGTCGGTCTCTTAGTCATAACTTATTCGTCATATGATATTTAACGAGCTATGTATAGCGGCGTAAACGTGACGTACGTTTAAGATAAAAAGTCTTAACAATGGAACATGACCGTATGCCTCATCTTAGAATTATCAATCATATTTGTCGAACCTGAGATGCGCCTCGAATTTCTTCCTTGGTCTTCACAGGAAGTAAAGAGATTAAGTCGAATTTCTATACGCATTGATGCACTTATCAGACAGAGAAAATTATTAAAAATAGTACTTAAAATTGAAGAAGCAAGGAAAGACTAAATGTTACTATTTACTGGTAGACATACATGTAATATATTTATTGCTATTTTTAGCGTTAATTCTTGAGTAGTGTTGGTGATTTAATTATTCCACTTTAATTTCTGTGCGATTCGACGAAATAATTTAGAGAGACAAATCAGTAGGCAGCGTATTGAAACAAATATTATTACTTAAAATAGAAAGATTTTTAGTGAAAGAAGAATTTAAGAATGCTTGATTGTATTTGTATTTAATGTAGTAGTACAAAGCAATATGTGTATTGGAACAGACACTAAAAATAATTAATGAAAGAAAGAACGCAATTCGAATGGGTGGTTAGTCTTATTTTAGTAGCAACGACTGTGCTAACTTCTTTTTGACGATAATAGTAATTTCGTGATCTGTCAGGGGTCTCTTTATACCATTTACACGTTCGTTGCCCCTCGTTGCCCTCTGTCAACTCTGTCTGAAGAAATCGGAAAGTTCACGAAGCGTGTAATGTAAGTCAATGGTCGGATAGAATGCAAGAGGTGTTCTATATGTGCACAACCACTCCCGAATTGCCGATCCTATAAACTCGGGATCAATTAATCTATTACGTAACGTGTATACCATTCAGAGTAAGTAATTACAAACTTTTGTCGTTAATTAAACGCGCCTGGCGTAACGCTCGAATTCCTCGTGTCACTTGCAAACATTCCGTTCGAATAGTTTCAGCGTAATCTGTTTTCTTTTATAATAAATTCAAATACTTCCGCTGTGCATAATTTTTCAAAGGCATGGATTATTTCTTGACACGTTTTCAAGACAAGATGTGGTCTCAGGAACGGAAATTGGTTGTTTACTAAGTGCAGCAATATCGAGATTTAATACCTGGAGTATGACTGGACTAGTTTCGCCCGTCTTGAATAACTTTTCCTTTTTCACCTGACTTGATGGCCTAAACTGGCGAGCACTTAGGAGATTAATCGTCATTGATTAATGTATGTTCTCTGCTTTGTGTAAATTTTCATTGTTATCAAAAAATATATATATGTTTTAATATGAACTATGAATAAACAATCCCAGAATATAAGTAAATAAACTCAGAAATTAAAGATAGAGAAAATACAAATCAACCTTTCATCTATTTTTCAACTTTATGATAGTCAACTATCTTATGGTACTCCAAAATTGGCACCAGTAACGATAGGCTTTCTAATTTATAATATTTCAATGTTTTATTCGTAAGATAACATTTTAAACTGGAACTGAGAGAGACTTCCTCTTTACTTTCAGAAATAACCGATACATTCGTTGAAGTGGATCTTGAAGTAATGGCGGCATCAGACAGCTTCGCGATGAAAGCAACACTCCTGGGAATGAAGAACTCATCGAAGAACTATCTCCTGAACTAGATGCCGTCGGCAAATCTTGTTATAGTGGATGCCGCGGGATATGCAATCGAGAGATATCCCGCGGTGCTTCTTTCGATCCACTTAAAATTTTTTGGGCCCCGTTACTCCGGTTTTCTTGCGCTACTTGCATCAGGAGAATGCTCGCGTAACAGACTACTCGTACTTCGTATATGAAACACTTACTCTTCCTAAGAACATCTCGTAAAAGTACTTTAATTTCTTAAACATATGTATTTTTAATTTTATATTTGGTACAAGTTTTGGGAAATTTCCCTGTTCTCTTTGTTTCCTTATTATATCTTAAGCGTAATTATATTGAATTTAGGTATTTACAGTATTTATTGCTCGGATAAGTCATTAAAAAATTAAGTCGTTCGGAAAAACGATCCAAGGATCTTCAATGAATAGAAAAATTATCGATGGACACGATTAGTAAACAATTTTGTTTCATCATGATCTCGCCCAATTATCTCGGCGCGTGTTAAACCTTAACAAACAATATGACGTTATCGGGTTAGTGTACAGTTGCAGATGCAGAAAACAACACCCATGGGAAAGGACACGAACTCGTCGATGACCATGGGGAAAGAGTCCACTTGATGTTGGGGGTCCCTTTGAATGCATGCAGCACGGCACGGTCCCGGAAATCAGTCCCGTCACGCAGGCCGGAAACTGGACGATGCCACGTTGCTGGATTGACATTAAATCCCATCAACCATTCTCTCTGTTCAAAGCAATTACTCATTCCATGTTAACGTATTACAAATTACAAATTAAGCTTGATTTTCGTGATCCGCTTAATAGATCATCTAATCTAAAAACGCAAATTTCTAAAAATATTCGTATAACACACTAACTATAAATCACCATTACATATATAAGGTATATATCGTCCATTTCTCCATTCTCAAGAATTTTTTCTCCAGTATCAAAGCTCAGAGAAGTCTCATCGATACTTCTCTCTTCCCAGATTTCTCTTCGAACTGCACGAATGAAGGATGAAATTGGTCCATCAAAATCGAATTCCACATCGACTGCATATAATATGGTGCTTTGTCGGCTCGCTTCCGCCACAGGTCCCGTAGCCTGAAATTTAAAGATCCTCAGGGGTAACATTATTTTCAGGTCGTAACACTCGGTTTAAGACGATATTCGGTTTCGGTACCGACGAACAGGTTCGCCTTGCAAGGTGAGATGCGTGCTTCTCCCGTTCTTTCATTCTCTTCCACCTTCTCCGTCTGACCATTTTCGTCTCCTACCTATACAACCCTGTACATTCGTCAACGTGTTCTTTCCAACAGTGTGGGTACACGTACGCGCGTGTGCAGGTGCACGATGGGCGTACGCCGTGCAGCTTGCAAAGAATTGCACACGAAGGAAGAGACTCGCCTGTGGGAAAGTAACGCAACACCATGAGAGCCAGCGACCTGGACCGCTGCTGCCAAACTCCCATAGCGGCGTATGCATGCCATAGCAGCGTGCTCGTGGTGCTGGACGTGCTTGTTGCGTGCACGAGGATAAAGTGGCTGACCACCGTGGTTCCGATATGCTCTCTGACTTCGTTCTAACCGAGTTCCCGTCCCTGGTAAGCTTGTTCCTGCTGTATGAATTGGTAAAAACATTTTCATTCATTGAATATCGACCTCGGACTATAGTTTAGCAGAGGTACTATTAGAATCTTAATTCCTACTGATTGACAATTTCCGAATTGTAAATACATGTATGTATGTATTGCATCTTAAGAACTTGTATTTTGGTACCTTTCATTCATCTTATTTAGATTTGGGGTTATAGTTTAACATAAATAGTATAATGATGTAACATGATATGATACAAAATATTATTTCAAATTACAGCTACGATATACATATAAACATCTTTTTGTGTCTCATAGGAAGGATTTTTGTTTTCTATAGTGCAATGTTCCTTCAGCCAAGACTTCTGAATTTTTCTTAGTGATTTATGAGGATTTAAACGTCTCATAAGCTATTCACGATAATTTTATTTTCTAAAATTTGGAACATTCTAAGCCTGGAAGAGATCCGAGTCATGGCACGATGACGAGCTGCATCTATGATAAATGAGCGAATCGAAAGTCGCACTCGAGTGCTCCTTTCGCATGACATACAAGTTTCAGAGTTATCTGCCGATTGCAGCTGCGACGGGAGTGATCTAGTTGCCGTAGCTAATTGAATTTTCTCCTTGAGATCGTCGCGAACGAAGCCAGACAGCCGAGGGAAATGCTTCTCACAGGAGGCTCGTTGTTCGCGACAAAAGGCAAGAGTGTTGCACCAGGGAATCGCGATATCACGCGTGGCTGAGACTCCACGGCTTTCACGTTGCGATATATTTACTCGACGTTCCTCTACTTAAGGGTTGAGATGTCTATAAAATCCTTCTGATGGTACCGACAGTAGTATCAGAATGTTTTACGCTCTTCACGGGTCTTCGACCTGCAACGTGAAAAAAACACAATTATAATAGGAAGGGAATGTTGTCAGTTGATCATAATTTATTTAATCTACCTATAAATCATAGAATTACTTGGTAAATGGTTGAGTAGTCTATTAACTATAGCTTCAAATTTGATAAATAGAGACTATCAATTTCAAAATTCTTATTCAGATATTTTTAATACCTGTATAACCATATCATATCTACTTTAAATAACTCGACCACCCCATAGAACATCCCTTGCAAGGTAAAACCCACGCAGGTATAATGATACGCTTCCTATTCGTCTTTTCTACGTTTCAACATGCAACCTGCACCCTACCCAAGGACCAATCGGTTCTGCTCATGTTGATTCTTTTCGCAGTCTTTGTGAACGAGCGAAGTGGCACTCACGAACAAACGTGTGAAGCATTTTCACCTGTTCAAAGGCGATACTTGCGGAATCCGTAGGATCTCAGACGAAAGAGAAGCTCCGCGTTACGTCGCGAGAGAAATCAGTAAAAAGATTATCACTGGTAAGAAGGAAATTGCCCTAGTCGTTTCCGGAATGAAAGCAAACGCATAACTTTCTTTCGTCTTCTGCTCGAGGGATCGCGTTTATTCAATTTAGATCGTATCTAGAACACTGGAAAATGAAATGTTTTTCAATCGAGTCTTAATCTAGGAAATAATCATAGGTTTTTCATAAGTGTAGACATTTCTGTCTAAGCTACAGACATTTTCGTAGTTGTACTCCTACGTGAAGAACAATCGTTTTTCTTCGAAGAAATTAACACGAAATTTTTTCCCTCGATGTATAATCGACGCCCATATATTCATGGATTTTATGTGATTACGTAGGAAGCACTACTTCTCGTCTTTATGTAATTCTTTTTCTGTTTCGTCAATATAGGCACCGTCGTATGACTAAAATATCGCCTTCTATAAAGGGAAGACGAAACTTCTGTATCGAAGATAACTCGTTGTCACGGTCGATTTAACTTGCGAGTCGCGAGTATCGCGTAGGAGTTTATCAGAAAGCAGCCTCTTACCAACGTTCTACATTTTCTCTAAAAGAAGATTGCCTTAAAAAGTTCACTTATCAACAATTATAATAGAAGCGCATATTTAATATTATCGACATTATTAAACGTCTCCCTGCATTACTTATTCCGAAAGGCTCGTTTAGAATTCATGACGTTCTTTGAAAAAATCTGATAACTTCGTATAGTCGTGATTTACTATCGGTCTATGCTTTCTGAATTTTCTGTGCGTGAAACAACGAAGACGAGATGACTGGGCGTGTGTATTCGCGGTAACCATTAGCAGCTAGACTGCATTTTTTCAGAATCTCGAAAGTCGCGCGTGACGTCCATTAGTAGGTAGAACTTGTTCCAAAGACATTTGTAATTTACTTTCTTAGGAAGCTACTTGACGCGTTTACGGAATTTCAATCATCATTTAAGGCGTCACATGTCACGGGTTGAATTACTTCTCACCCTATGATCGTCTCAGTAATAAATTGGAAACACCTTGTACCCACGTACTCCCAAACCTATACGAAATATAAAATACTATACTCTTCCCTTTTATTACGTCGATATTCAAATTTCATCACGCATGTTGTTCCTTATAATAAACATGCTCGTTAAGCCGACAGAAAGAAAGAATAGCTTACAAATTAGAAATCTTGTTGTACAATTTTATTTATTTCAATACAATTTTCATTTAAAAATCAACTTATTAATCTTTAGCAGATTTAGTGTACTTTCTGGATTGAATTTTAGTAGAATTAAATTGAATTTTAATAAAGTCTTTTTGATCTTTTTTTTTACACAATGAATTTTTTGATAACTTTGTTAAAACTTTATAGAATCATAATTATTAACAGAAAATGAGATTCGTATATATTTTTGTGAATACAACTAAACAGGTAAAACCTACGTAGAGATTTGTTTTATCTAGGTATTAAACATATCATGACGAGTACTATACTTTAGATATTTTACATATTTTTGCATACTATCTGCATTCTGTGAATTTTTTCCCTTTTTCCCGCAGAGCCGTGTGGTCCCAATTACCAACGTAAATGTTTACAAACATAATAGAAGAGTTACATTTGCTTCTATATGATTCAAATTTATTTCGCATCAACTCACTCCTTTTTTAATATATGCACCCCAAAAGTGATGATGGCGAAGGATCAGTGAAACGAGACGAAAGCAAAGAAGGAATTAAACCCCGGACATCCTCCTAGCTTACAAATGAACGCCTACTCGTTGCTGAAAAGTTGCAAGCTTTGAGAGAAACAGAGATAGAATGAAAAGAGAGAGAAAATACTCTTCGTGGACATACGACCGTACGGTAACGAGATTCACGCCCCCGCACCAACACAGCGATAGAAAGTCGCGCGCATAGAACGTTCGGCGGGTCTCGTGCACTCGCAGGAAGGTCGTTTTCTTTCCTCTACGCCTCGTAGGCTTACTACGCCGACTTTACACGACGCGACTGCTCACGCGTCCCTTTCAGTCGTAGCGCAGCGCTCGTGGCGTGTGGAACGTCGTGCAGACGGGTGATTTCAACGCTGGACGAGGCATCTCGTTCTTTGCTCGTTCAAGCATCGCGCGACGCGTCTCTTATTCTTATATTAAATCCATCAAAATCATTAAAGGACTAAAAACATAAGTAAGAATAATAATTCGTGTCATAGTGAATCATCGAGATAATTACGTGGATTTGAGGAAGGAGAAGCTTGTTCCACGAGGATTCGTCGAGTGACTTTGTATTTTTGGAAGATTTCCAACAACAGAAACTGGAAGATTTAATAGGGACTGTCTAGATAATGTGTTATTAATAGTTGAACAATATTTGGGAGTAATTTGTTTAACAGTGTCGTAAGGTGTAATTATTATCGGATGCACTCAATGCCACTTGTTCGCCAAGTGTAAACATGATTCCCGCGCATTGACGTATGCACCGGACTGCGAGTGCGGGCTGCACTCAGCTGTGAATTGGTAAAAAGTAAGTATCCATGTGAATATTCATGACTGTATCGCGTGATAACGTTATCGATACCGTCTGTCCTTTTCCGTAACACGTGACATTTGAATGAACATATCCCTCGTGTGTGTGTGTGTGTGGATATATATGAGCTTCGCGGCACGCTTTTAATTAAAAGGAAATAATTAATACGGCTGATTTTGTAATATATTTAATTCAATAGATACGAATGGTCTTCCATACATGGCCCGAAGTATCGAGCGTCGATGTTTAGAATGGCTGTTTATTATTAATGAGAAAAATACAGTTAACGCTGTGAGAATGGTTACCAGTTTTTTCTTGAGCTACCTTGTTATGAAAACATTTAACAATCGGACCACGTACAGCTACCTCTTGGATGCGCATCGTGCTTCTCGCGAATGTTTAAGCTTTCGAACTTCTGGCACGCAGCTGCGTCGCCCCTTAAGCTGTTTATGTGATATTCAAGGGCTTTCCTTCTTTTGTCTGTCTCTCGTTGCCCGACGAAATTACGTCGATGCTAGTTTTTTTTCTAGTAACATGTACCAGGCACAGCTCGGTAATCATCTACAGTCTCGTCGATAATTATCAAACGTCCTTCACTACGGTTGTTTCCCCTCTTCGTAGCCTTGAAGAGAGAGGCCGAAGAAGCTATCAGCTACATTAACTTTTTATCCTAAATAGATGTCACGTATACATTACCCTATCTTAAGTAGCACCAAAGATAGCATAAAATTAGATCAACCTGTTTTCAGAATTCTTGTTAATCCTCGCTTCTAACCGACCCGTAAACTAGTTTCCTCTCCGTTATTGGATTAATTATCACAATGAAAGGCACAATTAAATGATACAACAATAAGCATTACAATGTACAATTGGAAATTGCTTCTTGGAATATTATTTGAATGAAATTATTCAATTTTACATGTTGAAAGGAGATTCAAATTCAAACGCATAGTTAAATCAGCATTTAA
Source organism: Bombus huntii (assembly GCF_024542735.1). NCBI lineage: Eukaryota > Metazoa > Arthropoda > Insecta > Hymenoptera > Apidae > Bombus > Bombus huntii. The sequence goes on along the minus strand of NC_066250.1, from coordinate 7,038,231 downwards.
TTTCATCTGCGTGATACTTAATGTTATTGGATGTAATTGAACTGCAGGATCCAGTCAACAGATCATTAGACTAAATCGCTAGATGCAATTGATCAATTATGTTTTCTGAAAATTCCTCAGTTTGTTTCTTAAGTTCAATCAGTCTTCTTTTCTTCAATTTATTTTCTAATCTTTTACGAATCTGATTTCTGGTATTCCTTAAGAGCAGAATATATTGATTTATGTTTAATTTTACATATTCGAAATAATTCACTTTTCACAGATAAACATTTTTAGACTTTGTCTCGATAAAGTCTATCAGTTGTTTGGCTTCTAGATGTGTAGTTCGATCTAACAGTTTTATATTTTGAGCAAAACTAAAGGAAACAACCGAATTTCGATTTCAGGTGAGATCAAAGAGGGATGCTGAAGCACGTGTCAGTCTCGCCGTGGCGAGGGCGAGCAGATAGCGTGAGCCTGGCTTCGAGCGGGGGTGCGAGTAGCTGCGGAAGCGGAAGTCCTACCCCTGGACACACACCACCGCCATCAAGGGCATCTTCGTGCGCTTCGCTTGCGCCCTTAACCGCCCTTTCGAGCTTTTCTCCCGCCGACGCAACTCCACAGCAGGTAAGTCCATCAAATTACATACAATTCTTCCCTTTTCACACCGATCTCAATTGTCCCGATCAAAATAAGGTTGATCGAACCTTTTGTTCGTAATCAAATGAGGATTAAATCGAACAAAAGATCATGCTAGATGAAAAAAGTCGCGCATGAAGCAAAAAGAAAGGTTGAACGCGCCGCGGGAGGGTACAAAAAGCAATGACGTGGTTGCTTAATGAAGCAAACGAGGAGAACAAAACGTTATCCGTGACAGGCGTTAAAACGGTTTCATGAAAACGAGAACAAAACGATTCCCTGCACTTATTAACAGCTGGACCACGTGTGTCCTTGTCCGTTCGCGCTAATGGGATTCATCGGCGGTACGTGTGTTTAATCCACGATTATTTCTGACGTAGTCATTCGCTTGATTACTATCCCGCCAAAAATAGTCGCGATTATTTTCGATTGAGTAAACAGCATTCGTGATAAAATTATCAATTGATTAAAATTATCAGTTATATTCGAAATTATTACGTCATACAAAATTTCAATTGCGTTAATCGATTCAAGATATTCCAAGATATTTCATTGGTTTTATTTGAACGTTGACAGAAGTCAGGTTTGAGATGAGGGTGAATTTCTCACGAACCGAATGTCCCCAAGTTCGTCAAGCAGCAACTGCACGCGGCTCGGTTTCGCATCCCTTTTTGCACGAACAGAAACATGACTCTCCGGAGACCCTTGATCCCAGCAAGATGCTTAGGGTAGCCAGTTTAGTCCAACATCTGCGAGGAAATGGAGGACACAACTCAAACCATTTGAATATTCAAGTAAAATTTCTAGCGAATATACTGGTAGTTTCTTCGTGGCGTGTAGTGTAAAATTTCGATCGAGCCAGGTTAATTGGCATTAAAGTCGATTACTCGCATACCTCGCATATCATCGTCAATATCGCCGGTATCGTTAGTGTCGACCGGCTCAGTCAATAAAAATTAGGGTCATCGCATTTAATACAATGCGAACTTTGCATTATTGCCGGTCAACACCCCAGTTTCTCTAGATATTAACTACACGATTGTTGAATACATAGTTACATTGCTGAGTTTTCATTGTATTTGCGTTTGCCTGGCCCGTTTCACACGAGGCTGCGCCAAAGGTCGTTACAAAACAGCTGGATTCTTCCGTTAACTTCTTCGAGAAACCAACTGTGTATGAGCATCCTGGTCACTGATTTGTGAATATTTTTATGGTGGGTTAGTCATCTCAAATTTCACGAATCTAGTTCTACTCTTTCAGGAGAAACCATTAACGCCCCCGATTTACATCTCCAATTCATTATTTTTCACTTCCTCTATTAAACTTCTACGAGAGTAAACAATTTTTTCGCCAAATTTCTCAATTACCTAAATACGTTGATTAAATCTTAATTTTTTTACGAATTTTTTACCAAATTTTAATTTTTGACTTTCGTATAGTTCAGTTAACAGTTTTGTGACTCTAAAAACAAATTCATTAAGGATAGTTTCATGAACTCGTAGAAAACCTGTCATCGTTTTCTTTTTTTCAAAGAAAGAAGATATATATCACCCTTAAGGTTGAAGTTTTTTTTCTTTCGGTGTCTTCCGATGGGCGAAGTTCATCTTCGTCGTACGTCCCGCAGTTTTTGTTCATGGAACCAGGAATTCTCTGTGAGAACCCCGCATGCCAAGGCGTCGCACATTGCGGCCAACTCACAATGTGAAGTGAAAAACTATACATACCGCCGTAACCCTGATGGATCCACTTAATCGCACTTGCTCCCTGCCTACCGACCTTCGTTCCTTAGTAGGTTGCCAGGAATGAACCGGAGAAACGACTATGTTACGAACAATCAGCTTGTTGCGATTTGCGACATGAAAAACTTTGAAAAGTAGGAACTTTCTCTCCGAACGAAGTAGTCCAGAAGATACAAAAGATGTTACAAAATATTTAATTCATAATTAACCACAAGAATTTTCTAAATAATCTAACAGCAAAGGAGATCAAGAGTTTTCCTTGGTGAAACTGCTAATCTTTAAATTCAATTTTCTCATTCCTCATATAAAAGTGACTTAAAAAATTTGCAAGGAAAGTTCTCTGAAAGATAGCGTGAAGCTAAATTTGGTAAGAAATGATATGGCTAAGAGCGATGGAATGTTCCTCAATAGAAAACGAAAAATAAATAGCGTGCTCCATTTTGAATATAGAATGACAGTCCGAAAAGTCGGCGCCGTATGGATTACAGCGTAATCGCTGGTGGTAGCTTGTCACGATAGCAAACTATTCTGTCTCTCTGATAGCAGTTGTACTTTGATACGCGTTCGACTGCAATTTGTTTTCGTTGAATCATTTTTATGTCACTTGACACAAATAGGGACTTTTTGTACTTCTCTTTTTATGATCATTTGTATTTTACAGTAGCTCTTTTTTTATATTTTTGTAAAAGTTAATGTGTTAGAGTCCTATTTTAATTTCCATGCAGCGCGACCAGACACATTATCGTGCTTGCGATAAGATAAAGAACTCGCGGAAGCACCACGATCTTACTATTCCCTTGCTGGTCGAGAAAAAGTCTGGAAACCGGTATGAAATAAAATGTATTCTGGTCAAAGCTTTCTTTTTGTGTTAACTAACTGTAGGAAGATCAACAACGATACTATTGCGGCTTTCAGAATACCACACAATTTTACGTAACTGGGACGAAAAGTGAAAAATCGTCACTCGCGTCCAATGATCTTGATAATGTCAATGTCTTCTCGTAGACATTCCATTACCATATTAAATGCTATCATTACACACCACGAGCACGTAAAACCACTAACATTTGCATTTATTCAAACAAAAATTTGTTGCTTCTTTTATCTCTTCAATTTTTATATGTTAAATCATCTCTAATCTATTCCGTTAGTTTATGACGATTCGATATAGTATTCGTTTTACTGTTAATGGAATACATCGTTAGATACTTCGAAACAAATTACTATACTCTATTACACACATTTACGAGATAATGGAATAATTTTGCTTTTTCTTAGAACACTAATTCTGATTACCATACTCACTTCTTCTTTTGTACTACATGTTCGTTTTACATAAATTTTTCACGATATCCTTCGTGTGAACTGTCGGTTATAAATATTAGAACATCTGCACAATATATAGAGAAATTAGCAAATATTACTGAAAAATTTTACATTCTCTTTTCCAATGTTTTAATTTTGGATCAAATAGGATAATCAAATGACTTGCAATTTGCCAAATTTATCTTTATTTATCGATCAAATGAATCAAATTTTATTTGTCGAATTTATTTAAAACTGTTTCTACTATGCAGAAGAATTTGTTAATACTAATAACTTGCAATTTGTCACATGTAAAATTTCACTAAAAGTATTAAATATTTGCTCGTACAAGAGTCGAATTAAAAACCGCAAAATTCACGTAAAGGAAATTCCATGCTGCAGAATCTGGATCATCTCGATGATCGATGATCGATCATCCTACCGCTATACGCACGAAATCACGTTCCATGTACCTTCTCATTCCGTCTCTGGATGCCGGACTTGTCTCGCGTTCTCGGACCTCGCAACATCCGGCGCGGCGGCCCGTAGTTCCGGCTTTCTTGTCTACGTGTATCTTTTATTTGAACCGGTCTTGATAAAACGTACTACCCGTTGTTCCATCAGAATGTTAGGCTTTTATCTGTCGATCGATCGACCTTCACTCTTGTGACGGTTTACTCTTACAACTTCTGTCTGCATAATTTTGCTACGTTACAATGGCCCTTGTCATGAAACCAATATGCTAGAAGAGATTTCATAATAGCTTTTTTTTTTTGGTTGCAGAAGGTCAATGGAGATGCTTAACCCTTTCATTGTTACAGGTGGCTATAATTTTCCATTATAAGATTATGTCCATTATGAGTTTTGACATTTCAAGAATGGTTGTACGCATACGTTCACCTTTCCCTATTGAATTTTTATTAGGTTTCAATGTGAAGTATTATTTACCATTAGATACATTAATCATCTCATTAATTTGCTGCAATTTGATTTTTATTCAGTTGTATTAAAACTATAGTTCAGTACAGTTGTTTAGAAAAATGGAAATGTAGCAATGTTTCTTTATAAAAAAGTAAAATTTGTACAACCTTTGGTATATAAAGTAGGATCATAAACATTCATTACGAGATATTTATAATTTTAATAAAATCATAATTTAGTTTAGTTTCTTGGAACTACAAAAATGTAGTATTATTGTATAATAGTACAATATAATAATGGGTTAGTAGTAGTATATCAAGGATGTCAATCATTATCCCAATCTTCTGAAATTAGATTTCTATTCACTCCAATCCAATGCAGAGTTTCGAAAATATAAAAATATTTTTTTACACCATTCAGTATAAATTAATCTCACTTTTATCATTAGAACAGAAGTTAGCTGTCTCAACGAATTTCTTAGCACTTCTCGACACGTAACAGCATTGTCTCCGAAACAATATTAGAATAGTCCTTGCGCAACCAGATTTCCAAGCGGCGGACAATAAGAAAAGAACAAGTTTGTGAACGAACCAGGAAAGTCCGTGCTGCAAGCCGTGGTATTTTCGCTTCCTGCTCCGATTCCGTCATCGACGGCTCACGAAACCTGGGGGCGCAATCGTAATAAATTATTGGCCGCATTAATTATCATGCGTTGGTGCACCCGCATGACGGCGACACGGTAAACCAGAATTTCAAAAGGAAATCTCTTCGTATTTTTAGCTTGAAGAACTTTTTCTTTTTTATGAAGCCTGTAGAAAGAGTCAGAATACCCCATAATCAGGATACAAACGATCCAGGGTTTCTTGACCGGTTTCAAGGATGCTTCTCCTATAAAACGCACCACATAATCGTCAGAGTTATGTCTGCTATGGAGGCATCTCTTTTATATATCCGCTACGGGCAGAACGTGGCTCGAATTCACACGATTAGGCTACGAAACTGGAGTTATAGTATACTCAGTATACTAAGAGGGGTTGCTCCACGTTCTACGGTATCCGTTGATTTATTATCATGCTAATGACTTTATGGAACGCTGCCTGTTATGTAACAGTATTAAGTGGCGCTTTCCAACGACGAGGGAATGCCATTACGTCACGGTGTAGCGCAAAGGAAACCGTAATTGGTGCACCGATAGATTCTTATTAGGTATTATTATACAATAAATAGAAGATTTTATCTTTATCGATCAACCCTTTAGATGTAATTTTGGAAGCATTTGACAGATATTTAGAGGGTTATTTAAAGAACGCACGAGCCACGAGAACATTCTGTTCTTCTTCTGTCCCTTCGCTGATAATTATAGGTTATTATCCGCTTCTGTTCTCTCGTAAGAGGAACGACTCGCGAGATGAACTCTTCTTCTTGGAGCGCAACGGGGACATGAGATTTTTAAGCGAGTGCTGCCTCTTAAGTAAACACGCGTGGACCTAACAAAAACATCGTTGACATGTGTGACGTGAAAAATATCGAGGCTAACATCTCTTCCAGTGTTTTATGACTGGATTAAAACTCACTTACGCCAGTTTTTACCTCTGTCAGATATCTATTTGGTCGTTTTGCTTATTTTCATAGCGAGTTCTTTTAAGAAACCAGATGTATACTCGCGAGATTCGGCAAATCTGTGGATCGTACATCGTTGACAGAACAAATCCAGAGATAATTTGGAACAGGAAAAGGTTTGAGCGATTAGATACCGGAATTCTTGTGTAATCGCGGTTCGTCTTTCTCATACACGCGTTTTCTTATGATAAAGTTCAGTTTTCATTCGCAGTTAGCAAGTAAGAAAGAGCGAGACTTCCGTCATCTTACAATAAATACCGAGAATCGGTGATTCGGCTTCCGTTGTGATAACAAGTTAGCGGCTATCGATCATCGAATATAAATAACACCGTTTCTCTTTCCATTTATCTGCAGTTTCAGACTCCCGGTGTTGCCCTTATCTGTGCCGTTCACCCGTTTTTCCCAGAACCGCTCGTGTATCGGCAGAAAGAAAAAAATCTGAAGATTGGCGCCAGAAGAATTACATGGCTGGTCTTTAAGAAGCTCATGGTTCGTTCTAATTTGAACGCGTATCCTAGGATTTTAGAAATACTGTGTTTCTTCAATACTGTTATGATTATCGCCTAATATAGTCGAAGAAAAATAGAAAATTCAGTTAGATGATTCATAAACAAAGAAACGTTCTAAAATTATAATTCAAGTGATATTATTAACAATGCCATTTCTTATTTCGATAAAGAATTGATCTTAGGGGTGAAAACGTCATTCTAAAGAAATCATACAATGTACCTATTGAAAAGATGTTAAATTCGAAGTTTTATGGCTTTTCATCCTCTACAATGTGGTTGTTTAGAATTTTCCAAAGATACTATCTTTCTCAAATCTTCAAGAGCGTATCTTTCTACATTAACGACCCTTAGTTTATTGAAATTTCATTGCGAATGAAGCGGAAATTATTTTCATTGCCGATCTAATATTAATTACAATAGCATTGAAAGGAACTCTCGTATGCGAAAAATCCTTGTAAGGACCATCGTGGGCGGACATTTGGCATTCAGATCACGGAATCATTGGTTTATTGGCGTAAACCGATCCGGTCGTTACATCGTTCTCGGCGATTAATCGTCACGGTTGATTCTGTCTTTTTAGCTCCTTTCAATGCCAGAGTGCGAATTCGGAATTGAAACCGTGTCCGTTATTATCTCCGTGCATAGTCACATCCGCGATTTAACGTTTCAGCCGATCGTCCAGCCGGAATTCGTTGCTTAACGTGAGTGACAATCGTCGATTATGTAACTTCGTGTGACGCACGTACACGTTTCAAGTACGTTTCTCGACGATTTTCACGGGGCGGATTCTTCGCACGAACGATGACGAGAATGATTAAGGGATAGTAGAGACGATGTGACGTCAGGTCAGCAGTGATGCTGTACTACATATTTGATAGTATTATATCTCCAAATGTGGGACCTGTGCATCACTATGTAATAATATGCATATAATAGAATTCCATTTATTGATTTTAAAAGGAAAAGAGTTCATATAACAAGTTATTTGGAATATAAAACCATAGGTTCCGAGAAATTTTATATTAAAACTACATATACTGAAGCCGCTAGTAATATCATGGAAATTTTCTGAGTATAAAAGGTTAACATCTATGGGAATTGAAAAGATAAAAACGATTTCGCTATATTTTATTGTGTCATTTAATCATAAAATTAGAAATTCACAGATCGTCTTTGCTATCTATGACTTCTCATTTATATAATATGAATTTGCATAGAAAACGATTCTATTGGCACCATCTAAAGTTTCGTGCAATACATTGCGTTTTACTGTAAATCTATCACGTCGTACAAGCTCATCGTTTTAAAGACCTAGTGACATTGCATCGCTCCTTTGTCCCAGACTAAATCGTCACAGGGCTATCGATCGTTACGCGAACAAGAAACTTTGATTACGAGCACAAAGCCGGCGCGACGTACGGTTTGATCAAGGCTCGTAGCCCATTCATGAGCATCGTCGTACGAATTCTTTAAGCATGAATGTTGTCTGGGATTGGTCACAAGCTACCGGTGAAAGCACTCGCAGCTGGCTACTCACACACGTGACCGCGAACGAGTACGCGAAACTACCTACTCTCGAGTAATACTAAGAGTCATAGTGTGGTCTGTGACGCATGACAGGCAATTAGAGTACCATTTTTCATGTTTATTGCATCGTATCGAGCTTAATCATCATATTACTCCGTAGCATATTAGTCTCTATGAAATGAAATATTATTCTCTTTAATTTTACAGAAAATCAAATGGGAAATTGGAATTGTATAAGAAGTATTTTGTAACTTGTTAAATGCTCTAAATAGAAACATTAGCGTATCACGTCCCACTTTCCTTGAAAGTGAAAAAATAAACCGTTTTCTACGATTTCTTGCGAAATAGCTATAGTATGCATAAGGTATTACCCGGATAAGTGTTACTATATAGCGGATCCTGGGATTTGCCTACAACTACGCACTGTTCACACCGTAAGCACGTGCTAACTAGCTGATAGTTGGCTTGTATACTTTCATCGTTGCAAAGGCGCCAAAAGGTCTTGTGTCACCAGGAATTCGCGGTATTATATGGGAGACAATCGTGTCGACGTGTAGGTCGTGTGCTGCATTCTACGAATTCACTTATACGGTGTCCTTGATTCTTTCAGCCTGGTGACAGGTACGGGTATCACACATCTTGTTCGTTTATTAAATTACAACATATGAAATTTCCGATTTTCTATGGTTCATACTTTATTGAATCTTGGAAGAGGTAGAGAACAAGTATATAGAGACTCGTCGAACATTTAAACCTGTTATTAAATTACAATATATGAAGTTTCCATTTCTTACGAGTCACGACTACTTCATCAATCCTTTAAATATGAATACATTTTCATAAATTATTTCCTTCAGACGCGAAAAAATGACAAAGCTAATGAATTAATCAATACGCGAACCCCGTATCTCAAATTTAATTGAAATCGTCTATTGACCATAGCCATATAAGTAAATCCATAACATAAGAGTTAAATCTTTAAAAAGATCCTTATATAATATGTATTATGTTGAAGAATTATCTGAAAGTTAGATGCTATGTAAAATAATTTAAAAAGATGAAGATTTTTGTCAAGAGAAAATGTTTAGGAAGTCGCTATGATAAAATTGTATATCTCGCCTTTCTGATTTCCTGATATTCTTTTTGCCAACATTATATAAACATCCTGATCCCAGTGCCACTAGGAATTTCTCATTTTATAATTCCCATGAGATACTTTCGAATTTTCTTACGCAACACAGACTATGCGAATTGAATTCCCGTGTACCCTTATTGAAAACCCTTTCTTTGATCTGTCATCGATCGACATCTGGCTGAATTGAAAGCGACAATTGCGGTTCGAGCCTTCAGTGCAGATGGTCGCGCTTCGCGTTTCTACAAACGCCGAACACAATCATGATTGCGACACTTAACATTCTTCTCGGTTTCGCTATCCACGGCCTTTCTTTATGGGACTCGAATAATGATACCTTCGGTGGCTGGCACAATGCTGAAAGTGAAGGAAAAAGGTGGGCTCACATAGAAGTCTCCGGTCAAACTTACACATGCACCAGCGTGAAAAATATATATATTTTCGTGTTACTCTTTGAATTCCCTCTTTTCATGATACCTGTAACTTAGGAGAGTTTGTTTGGACATATAACAGGGACATTTAGACTTAATATGTGAGCAATAGACATTTGCATTAGTGGTGGGCGTTACAATTCTAATTTCAAAGCGATTCGAGGATTTTTAACACAATGAAAATTGGAATGGTTTTACAGCGAGAAATATTAACAAATAAAGATATAATATTATGTAACATAATAAATATAATGTAATGTGGCTTTCGCCATTCGAGGGTTCAAACTGTGGAAAATCTATATAAATCTTGAATTCTAAATCTTTAGAATCAATTAAATAATAACGCCAATCGCGAAACTTCATGGTGTAGAGTGATAATGAATTTACATATCGACTCTGATCATCCCAACGTAATAAAAGTAACAAGGTAAATTATTTCTTCTCGTGGAGAAAGGTACGAAAACATTCAATAGAAACGTAAAGATTGATAAAAGCGGTCATTCGTGGTTACTATACTCCATCTATATACAATTTGGCATTACTAACATACAATGGCTGTCTTTCAGTAGGACGACCAAGGGATCCGTCACACATTTTTCTTACGATATCTTGAACGAAACAATTTTTCCTTAAAAGGAATAATTTCATATGAAGTAATTACTAATACGGTTTCTAATCATTTCTATGAGTCAGTATCAGAGCAAGCAATAGTCATAGAGCCTAGAATATACTATGGAACCTGTTTGCCGGTTTTATTTTTCCGGTGCTAGATGCGAGATAAAAATTTCGACGCGGTGAGTTTCGTGTTACTCGCTCGACCGCAAGAATTAATCATCTCGTCTTCCCGTACGACGTATATACAATTCTTCTTTTCGTCGCCGCTACCCGATGCACACACTCTTGTTAGCTTCTTCTCGGTACGTTTCGAGTTCGCTGAAAACCGTGTACACAAGAGAGGAACCACAAGAGTATACGATTCCTCGAATCAATGGGTAATTCGATGGTGTTACGTGCACGTAATTTCAGTAAGCTTCCATCGCAACCTCACGAACACGCCTTTCACTCTTTCGATATTACGACTCGCGATAATCGTATCTATCAACGGGCCTTCTATTTGCGTAGACTTTTCTATCTTGTCATTCAAGTTCCCCCTCGGCAGACGTTCCTATTAATCGCGATTCATACTCTGGCGACGCTCGATCGGTCAATAAATTTTCATTAATTATCAGAGGTCAGAGCGCGCAATAATGCCAGAGCTCTCGATGATCGGTTCTCGTTCGATGATATTCGCCGTAGTGTAACCACCGGCACAGATCTTCCTTCATCATTGGGAAATAGTAATGGGACGAGACTCGAGATCGCGACTCGAGTCGACCATCTGGCACACAGTGCTCCCATTCACTCTTTCTTTCGTGAATCTCCTCCCTCGTGCTCCTCCCTGTTGTCGTAACGTGTTCCTCTATCCCGCTCTTTATCCCTTTTAACCGCCTTTGTGCTCTGTTCATAGAAGTCTCCCGTTTTATATCTTCGTGTGATATCAACCGGGGCCTCGTGAACGTTTGCCTGATAATCGTGTGTTTGCCTTATGGCGCGCCACATCACTGAATTGTTGCTGCGAGAGCAAAGTCCCGCCTCGTTTTCGTGAAGCAATTTAGGATTTGTAGTTTAGCGAAGATAAGATTCAAAGGACGTTTACTTTCATTCTAAGTTGCATCCATTATTTCTATTATGAAATTTTAATCACTAAATGTAACGTATGGATATAGAAGTACTAGGTACTTACGTCTGCACTGCGGATGTTTATGGATGGTGTGCAAAGACCGAAAAATAATGCCTCCTAGGAAATTATTATGGAACAACATAAATTCACGTGACCTGTTTTTCAACCGTTAAGAACACTTTCCATTGACTAAATGTACTTTCGACAGACTCCTGCGTCATCCTATCTTCATACTACTAACCCAAATTTTAACTTAAGTCCCAAAGTAGCACTCTCTTATAATCTTAAAATATTTTCTTAGTAAAATATTAACGTAGTCCGATACTTGGTGCAATCATTGTCCAAAGTTTGTTTCAAAACAAGTTTCACGAGTTTATATGTAAACTGTGGATTTGTATGCACTTACGAGAAATTTAAACTAAAAATATACAGAATAAGCATAGTATATATGAATATACAAAGTCCTTGTTATATTATAACATTTACAGAGTAAAATAAATCTCAGTTTAACTTCTGTTTCATTGATTGTATTTAGAAAAATCTGAATTTCCATAAACATCCGCAGTCCAATTCTATGCGACATACGAGGAAAATCCTGATTCTACCGAATGACTGGATCAAGGCAACACACAATGAGTCTCATCTGCGATTACAGTATAATTAATCTATTACAAAACGTGCTAATCGCTGATGTACAAATGTGAACCATTGTAATAAAGGGATGAGAGGGACAGAAACCGCATCAATGAGTCGGATAGGATGCGAGTCATCGATACAGGCTGCTGTATACTCGAAAGCTAACCGGATGGGAAGCGTGCAAGGGTTCGAAACAGCCGGAAGTGTGGACACGATGATGATATTCGTGGTCCTGAGCCGGACGGAAGAGAAACACTTTCTCTGTAATTTTCTTTACTTTTTGACACTATTGAACACAGGAAAACCTTTCATTTTCGAATGTATTATATTCGAAGCGATCAAAAATGTAATTCAACGCATTCGCTGTTATTGATGCATATGGCGCTTCTGTTGAATTATTTAAGTCATACCGCGGATGCAACTGTTGCATTTTAATTTCTATGCGTTTCGACAGACAGACGAAATAGTAGTAATAGTAGTTGCAACAAATATTATTTCTTATAACAAAGATACTTTTAGTAATAGAAAGCGTGATTCAAGGCTGACTAGTATTTTAATAACGTCGTACGTACTAATGCCGATAAAACATGTGTAATTAGTCACTGTACAAAACTTCCTACGATTTATATGCGATTAAACTTTCTTTAAGAAAGCATAGGCTTTGATATACAAGAGTAGACAGATTGATTCCACAATCCACACGCAACGAGTGAATTAAGGTACAACTCACACGATGGTCGATCGGTCAGCACACAGGATCGTTAACGTGAGCTCGCGCGCGCACGCTCGTTGAAACGCGTAAACGGTTGAGATACACACTGGTAGTAGCGTACGTGTTACGATGTATTATGAGTTAAACAACGTAATGATAGGCACGGCGCCAGTAACTCGACGTATCTCTTGCGTGCCATGTATGCAACGGGTGTCTTAAAAACACCGCCGATTCTCTGATATCGGTGATCGTTGAAAGTGTCTTCCTCTGTTCCCATATCGTCTGCATGCATCATTACTCGAACGTTTATAAATACCGTTACCGGGATTTTATGTGTTAGCGATAGATGAAGTTCAAAGTTTTTCATTGTTCCTTAGAACAATTTAAAACGTGATAAATTTAATTAAAGCGATCAACTGTGTATTTGAACACGTTCGTGTCAACGATCGTTGGGATGCAAACGTACATACGAATGAGTGGTACCGATATGGGACAGTGGCTATTATCAATCACGGTTTAACAATGATAAACGATAGCCATCGTATATACGAGACAATTTCCCACAAATCCACGGTGAGAGCTTCTTATCGTCGTTCACGTTTGTTACCATGATTTCTAGCTTCCCCACGGTTCTTCTGACGAAAGAGTTAAAGCACGAACACGAAACTTCCGGTGCAATGAACCCCGTTAAAGTAACGCGCGGCTTGTTACGACACCAATATTAGTTTTACGACTAGCTTCTGAAAATAGATCGATGAAACCATACGTCATTGAAAAGCTGTTCGACAGCCTATATATACTAGACACGCGACTGTTGAAGGAGTGCAGAATGCACCTGCAACCCCCAGTGAGGGTAAATAGGGTTCGTGGAGACGTGACTGGTTGTGGCAATATCTCTCTTCTCTTTTCTTTGTCGGTGTAGACCTGCTGGATGAATAATAATTATTCTATTTTTAGAGGAAGACTGTAGCAAAGAATAACATCTTTTCTCCAGTTCAGTGGTGAAATATTTTTAGCGGATTAAAGAATATTTTACCTCTAGAAAATAGCAATTGCATAAAATAGAATCTCTCGTAGTTTATTGACAATTACTGATTCAAGATCTTATATTTTATTAATCAGTTAAAAGAGATTTTATTTTTGGTAAATAATGCAGAATAAAAAATTTTAGGTGCAACATTAATCACTAATTTAATAATCTAAATCTTTTTAACTGATTACGAAATTCTATTTCCGGGAAATAACAAGGGCGAAGAGCATAATTTTTTCAAATTCAATAACAATCACTGATTCAACGATATAAATTTAACTACTCAGGAAAGATAGAACAAAGTTTGTGATATTGATTAATCAGGAATAAATTTATATTTAGAATTACGAAACCAGGAAAATCCAAAGTGATAAAAGGACACACATTCCAGTTGTTTTTCGGTCTTGATATAGTATACGACTTATTGACACTTGGTCAAGTGAAGTCAAGAGGACGGGTTAACTGAAGACGAGCGTCACCGCTGTGCAGGCCATTTACTTTCCGCTTATAAGCAATAATCTCGTTCATCATTAATGGTTCTCCGTAAAAACGAAAAGATTTACCAACATAAAATTATTTTCGATCGATCTTGACTCCTAAAGCACCTGTGCGTAACGATTAATCGGAGGAGAACGGAATTATGGAATTTTAAGTGGCTAAGTTCGAGACTTCGTGCATTCATTTCGCAGTGACTGCCTCGCTTCTGCATTATTCATGAAAAAGAACCACCTCCGTTCCAGATAACCCTCTGTTGTCGACCTTATCGCCTTATGGTTGCCGCAATAGCAGTCAGGTGTGTGCATTGTGCACCGACCGAACAGAAGGGCAACTTTACAGGCCTAGGTTAGGAAAATGCAAGGACAGAGAAAGCCGTATGATTATGTACATAGATAACGACGTAGACATTTCAGTTTTTGCCCTTTCGTGACTTCATTGTACCTGGGTATCGCGAAAAAATTATACGTCATGTGTAACTACGAAATGATCGCTGAATAGACAATTTATTCGTCTGAAGATTTTCTTTGACCAACGTGTAATATGGAGATGTGGACATTATTCCCATATTCATATTTGTAGACAAGACAGTTTTCAGTGTAATCTTGAATTTCTGAAGTCAATTATTTTCTCAACTTGGCCTAAGAAATTTAAACTTCAGTTTTCAAGACCTAACATTTTTTAAGTTTCCCCCTAAAATACAATTCTTAATTTAATCTTAATACTTACAAGGCCATGTATTCTCTTAACCCTCTCATACAAACGGAGTCTTTAATCCGATTTTGGGTTTTCAAGGTCAAATAATTGAAGTTTCCCAGAAGAATATTTCGAATTGAAATATCATTTCATTATCTGTGTTTTCTTTCTTGTTCAACAAATTTTCAAGTTGGACAACATTTTTTACGAATAAAATATCTTTTAAACTAAACGAATAAAAATGTTTCGAGGAATTAAATAATTGAACGGTACTTGACAGTTAATGGATGGGAAGCTAACTGAAAATGAGCGATGTTACGCGATTCTCTATGAGATTAGAATCGTACATACCTCGAGTTAGCGTAGAATTGTATTGTCACCCTTCCACGGTCCACTAACCGGATGTAAGCGTTCCGTATGTACTAGTTGTGCCGCTAATAATCGCGCGCGTGTTGGTGGTAACGGGGGACTTAAAGTTGGTCGAGTTGTTCTCGTTTAAAACAATCAGCAGCAGAGGAAGGACCAATTATACGAACCTGCGACCGTCTGTCACCGACCTCCTGTTCTCTTAATATCGTAGATCAGAGCGCACTAGTAAATATAAACAAGCTGTAGAAGAAGAAGAAGAAGACGAAGAAGAAGAAGAAGAAGAAGGTAGAGGAGGAAAAGAAGAAACTAATGGAACGGTCCATCAATCAGACATAGAGAACTCTCGGATGAACCTCCCTGAATAAAACTAATTCGACATGAGAAATCTTCAACAACGACGACCCAACAATTTATTTAAAACCTTGACAAGTTTCTCAGAATCAGTCACATACATCTGTTACATAGATCCTGTAGTAAAGAAGGCACCAGTTAAATAATCATACCGTAGAAATGGGCATAACTCCTTCTAAATAAGCAAGTATTAGTTCGACGAACGATCGTCACGAAGTGGTACAATCTGTCATTAACGTAGAAGTAAAAGTTAATAAGAAAGTTGGATACAGTATTGCGTGTGCAATTAGTCACCATTAAAGACAGACGAGTATCAGTGTTGCGTATTCGCGAGCCAAGATAGACAGACAGTTGTCATCTTATTGGAGTAATTACACGTGATGGCGTACACGGGATTAGAACGTAAATTACTCGAACTCGATGGTTGTTGACGTTGTACATTTCCTCCGTCCGTCTCAAAAGAGAGTCGAACAGCCATGCTGACTTCCGAGCTGGATTTACAGTTTAATTTATCCGGCCATTAAGCATCGCGACCCACAAAGTTGCCGGTGAGTCGCGATTGTCGTTCTTTAATTTGGCCTTCGGAGTGGGAATGGAAAAGAAGAATGAAAACAGCGTGTGGAAAGCAACGGGCCAGACCAGTTTTCACCGTGTCGATGCGCGTGAAAATCTGATACGACACAGAAGAGGTTTCCATCTTAATTGCGGCAAAGTTTCTTTTCCCTCGCTGAGAATTTCGCGAGTGACAACTAGGTTCTTTCTTTTTTTTCTTTTCTTTTCTTTTCTCGGCGCGCACGTTTAATTTAATTGGGCGCATCAAGTGGCTTATTTTTCGAAGAGCTAGATCTTCAGACGTTCTCTCTTCAAAGTAGAAGCACGAGTCTTCTCTCGAGACTATAGCCACCGCCGACAGGAGACGAGTATTTTGCTCGCAGCAGCCTACTCCATATAAAAAATAAAAGAGCAGAGGTCGAACAGCCGTCTACCGACACTCCACTCCAAGTGGACGTACTCCGGGACACCCTGTGTAAACAGCTGCGCTGATTTCCTGACCAGTGGCCATTAAAATATCGATTTCGATGCGTGATTCGTGATGCAAAAGCACTGGAGAATCTTGTAACAGTGCTCTACAGGTGAAGCTATCTGATGAAATAATCAGGTTCAACAATATCGATGATTTCTCCGGTTCACTATCTATGCTAATACTAGACAGCTACATTATATAGCCGTGTCCCCGTGTAGTTTGTTGCGTAACGCGTTTATTGGATCCATCTCATTATCTTCATTGTGGAGTTACTGAACCAAAAAATTGCCGCAGAGGAACTGAAGAGAAACACGATTTAATTAAGCGAGGCGCTCGAGCATTTACGCATTCAATTCTGTAATTTAACTGATATTTATTATAATGAAGATATATAGAATAAAGCTTGTGCATTTTTGAAGCTTCATTCAAATTTAAAAATTCGATAGTTTCCTTTCCTCTTAAAAATTTGAAAAATCAAGTATATCGACATACGTATTTAGACGCTATTTTCTCATTAAGAAAACCTTGAACGATACAAATATCATTCTGCATTTTTAACTTACTTTTGCATATAGATAATTTTATGCCAATTGTCCACTCGTATCTAATAAAAAATTAAACAATTTCGAATATACTTTACAAGCCTTTCAAAGTCGATTTTCTGGAAAACGAAGCAATCAACGAAGCATCTTTCTTACTTTTCATTTCCGTCTTCTATTGAATCACAATAGAAATCTCTCTTTTTTTAATCACAATCTCTCTAATCTCACTCGTACTACGTTTTTATGAATATGTTGTACATTGTACATGCTACATAATTTCTACGAACAACCGTTTTCGGTCAATGACCCGTCCATAAAGAAAAAGTAGAGTCCGTAGAGGATGCGTTAACTCTTGAACCTCTCGCCGTGTCCACCAGCCGAGGAATCATTATCAACGAGCATGCACGCTCGACCATGCACCGATGCGTCCCGTGCAGTTTTGCTTTCATCTCGTGCCAAGAAGCCCGCAAAGACGGTACCATATGGCTCACAGAAAGAAGTTAGTATCGATAGGATGTACCACAGGAAGGAAACGTTCCAGCATGACCGTATTATGTTCCTGAGCATACCAAGAACATATTGCGAGAGGAAGACGATGGACGAGAGGGCGTGCGTGCACGTGAAAGCGGGCACGCGATGCGACGATGAGGGCACGTGCCCTATATTCTTCGAGGAGCCTCCTCCGCGTCGCTTCTTTTGTGAAAGCGCCGGAAACGGGTGTCAATTGTCAGCCACTTGGACGTCGACGGACGTGCACCACCGGTTGTCCTTCACTGGTTGAATTCGAGAATGTCACCGCCTGTGTGGCCCTTTGCAAATAATTACACCCATTGCCTTAAGATCGTGTCACGGACAAAGATATTCTTTCTTCGTTATGTATTTTGTACGAGAAAAGCTTTGAATTAGGTGTTGGGTGGTTGTATTAGCCCTTAATTAGTAGGTATCATTGGATTATAGGTAATCACGAAAGTTTAAGTCAGATTTGTGAAGTATGTTAGTTATACCGTACTATTGAGGTTCACTTTATATCCTGTATCTTGTGTAGTAAATATTAATGATCTTTACAAGATAAATTATAGAGTATAAATTAAGACGTGGTGTCCTAAAATCGAGTGACTGGATTATAAATTATCAGTGATTCAACGGTACCATTTAAGAGTGTACGTATGTAGTGAAATTAAGAAATTACGAAAAAGTGGAGTTGATCAGTCTGACCAGCTCCAAAGAGGCTGAAATAAATTTCATCCGTCGACTTAAATTGGATAATTAAGAAATTCTCCGACACTGATGCTAATAACAATTTCAATTTTTTATATATCATTTCTATATCACTTTTATATATAAACGAGCATAATCTCCAGTTGCATTCGAAAGTACCTATTTTCATGTTGACGATAGCAATCGCGCATAATCGGCTCACGTGCTTGTTAATCAACTGAAATCAGCGGCAACGAGGGATCTCTCCCGCGCCGTTTGAAATTCGAGTCTCGTTCTGTTGGACGCGTGTTTTCGAGTCTCGAGCCGCGTAATTTCACTTATCCCTCGGACACTTACTCTTAATACGTTTCGATGAAACATACGGTCGTCGATCCGCGATAAGGATAGTTGGCGTGCCATGGAACGTCCAGCAAACGGTTCATCGACGCGTAAGCCAGCATGGAATACACTTTCTGCGGTCGCGTTTAGCTGCAACGATGCTCGCTTGTGCCGTTCTTAATGAAATCGCTCGATTACATCGTTAGCGGCTCGTCTAAGCTCTCGTTTTATACCTAATAATCGTCCGTGACGAGACGTTAATTATCGTCTCCATGTGCTGCACGGATCGAGAGGCGCAATTACAAACTAGACGCTGCATCGGGATACGTGCATCAACCTGGAAAATATGTTGCTCCGCAAAAACAGTTGATTGACAACGCGATTACGCACTGTGTGAGCTATTTTGTAAATCATCTCTGTTACTTCATCGTTGCTTGCATTCTTCCACAGATTGAACTTCACCTTGTCTTCCTCTCGATAATTTGTTACACTTTGAGAAGAACGGTGGAAATCGTTTTTAGAAGGATTTCCCGTTACCAGGTTTATTTATATCTATTTCTTCTTTATCATCATACATTCCGAGACTTTTGGATTTTTCAAAAATTCTTGGAGGTCTGGCTTTTGAAGATTAAGAAATAATAGGACTCTGTAGGATCTATAGGATCTCGTGATCTTATCATTGATTGTTTGCAGTCTTCTGGAGATTGAACTTCATCTTGCCTTTCTTTCGATAATTTGCTGCAGTTTGTAATAAGCGGCGAGGATCGTGTTTTTATGAGGATTTCCCGTTACTAAATATATTTACGCTTATTCCCTCTCTGTTATTACTCTCTGGAAACTTTTGCTGCTGTTAGAAAATTATTGCAGCTGTGACTTTTCGAAAAATAATAGGATTCTAAACTGTTCATATGGAATTTTTTGAATGCTCAGAAAATTCCTGTAGGTCTCATTTGACAAAGACTAGAATATAATAGGATTCTATAGGATTTATGAAGATTCTGCTGTATGTTAAAAACGCAAGGGCCACTGAACCTTCGGCGAAAAGTCGCGGACATACGATGCAGTACGTCATAGTTGCGACGATAGTACGAAATGCTTGCCTCCGTTAATGCAAGTGACAGTGATTGACCCTCGCGAGGAATTCTTGACCTCGCCACGCGAGCTTCAGACGCTTGAGATTGACCCCATTGCGTTCTATCTGACGATGTTGCTTTTTCCGGGCAAAAAGATCTCTGCGAACCTATTCCTGGTTCTACGACCATTCCAAATTGTATTCCAAGGAGTATTCTTAATCGTGTGTTCATTGGATACATAAGATGGTGAACATTACCTCGTCGGCTACTTCACACTCGCTGTTTCGTTTCAGATTCACGATAAGTCCTCATTGTTCGCTGCATAAATCGTTTGCAGTGCATAAACAGGATATGCAAAAGTAGTTAGTAACGTGATTACGAAATAATATCCGTTTTTTGCTTTATTCCAGTATCTATTTTAAAATTCATTTAAAATAATATTCATCACGATGATTCAGTGTCTCCTTTGTGTGTACATTATGAATCGGTCTCGGACGATTTTTTTCTATCTGAATGACTCAACAGCCAGTTTCTGTTATTTGTTCGTATTAGAGATATTAATAAGAGAAGTTGACGAAAGAAGTTAAACCAAGAAGTGTATGAAACAGTATATACATATACTGTCACTTATAAATATAAGAAATTTTATTAGAATACACTAATTAATGGTACTTTAATAATTAGAAGCAGTGTGTATTATGTTTTTATAGAGTTGGAGGGCTATAGATTAAAATGACTTATTAAACAACTTGGCAATAGTATATATTTCTTTTTGTACGGTTATATTGACATTACTTGCTGATTTTAGATACCTACCAACTGCTTCAAATAATGATAAGTTGTAGTCTTTTATGTCAGTTTACAAGAATTTTCTTTATATGACTCACAATTTAGAAATTGCGTAGTCTGAAAGCAAAGAGCTTTTTAAACTACAGCATAGTTTCACGATGTTTGACAGTCACTCCGCTACTTCTAATCATTAATAATAGACTACGCACATTTACGCAAATTCGTGTTTCTGTTAATACAATTTAAAAAATGCGACCTAAGTAGGAAATTGTTTTACCCACGAGTAGTATACTTTCGATATTTTGTATATTATGTGTATTCTGTGTATTTTTCCACCATGAAATTTCACATAAATGCATAAAAATCCAGAGTCTATAAATAATTACCTTCTGGTATTGCCACTAATTATTAAATGCAGCAGAAAAATGGCGCAAAAGTAAAATTTTCAACGGAATATACAATCGAGCACTCTCTCTCCGGGTTTCTAGGTCCCATGTGTATACCTCACTGCTCCTTTCGGGATCGTCTCGAGTGATCCAGGTTGATCTCGTCTCTGGATTCGATGAGAAATCGCGGGCTTCTCGTTTCCTGCGGATTCTTACTTTCGCGCTGCCACTTTCCCGCCGCTGAACAATGCGCTACGAAAGCCTGGGAAGTCTAATTGTTGCCGAATGAAGCACACTTCGCACGCTCGATGGAAATTCGTATCCATTGGAGGCGGCTGAAGCCAGCGAGGAGAATTGCCACTATTCCTGGCTCCTTTTGTTGGTCGAATCGTCGCACGACCCGGTTTACATAACTTCGCTCGATGTGTAACGGGAAAAAAATCGCGGATTGGGTAATACAGCTTCCTTCGTTCGCCTATCTCGTTTGCAGGAAATCGTTATCGAAATCTCCTTGATGTTCTCTTAATTAACTTCGTTAATCATTCCTCCAGTCTCTGACTGAGATTGGGTTCAATGATTTCTCACTTACGTATGATTGAAATTCTAATCGTTTAAATGTTTCCTGATTATCACTTGACTAGTGAATTGAAAGGTTGATACCAGAAGGCAATAACGAGAAATCAATTTTTTGTTGACAATAATTGTGAGTCTTCTGGTAGCAAAAGCGTCAGTTTTTGTTTGCAAGTTGGTCTTTCATTTATATGTGATTTATTCTTCAATTGCTTAAATTTTAAGTTGAATTTAGGAACTAGTTATATTGGAGAATTAATAAGAGGCAAGTTGTAGATTGCAGATTTCTATTGCAGTATATACTATATTATTATACTTCTTACAATTTTACTAGTTTAATTGTAATTCGAGACATTTGCTTCAGCAATATTCCTTGGTTTGAGACCAAACTTGTTACGCAAGAGAATTCGTTAGCACTTTTAACTTGTGATTTCTAAAATTTCAATAATATTAATTCAACAATTTTTTAAATGTTACTAATAACGTTAATCCAATTATGTATGAAGGCTTTAATTATTGAATTAAAAGGTCGATACGAGCAAGTAACGATAATTTATAATATGGTCAACTTTTTACTGACAACTATTATGAATATTAATGACACCAGTGTTAAACTTGTTAAGGTATCTACTAATTATATGGTTTCTGTTTGAGTTTTCTGCTAATTCTATTAGAATTGAACTTACTAATTTCCCATTTACCATGTGATTTATTCTGTGGACACTTAAACGTTCTCTGATTTTGACCTGGCTCGCGACTCGAAAAATCGATACGTGCAACTAATAACGGGGAACACGATATTGGAGGTGATCAATTTTTCGCTGACAGCGGTTACGTACGTTGACGACATCGGTAGGAAAGGTATCTGTCTTCTCTATATACGATCATGTAACAGGTCGTATTGTACCTGGTCAGCGAACCTTTTGTCGTTTATGAAACGTGGCAGCAACAGGATCGCGGCTATTTTTATTACAACTGTACGATATTTGTCTCTATTAGGTATCCTTGTCACAATCTACCTTCAACTCACAAGGAACAAGATCTCTGCAGCAATATCAACTGCACGAGTTCCAATGAAATCACTTTCTATCGAGAATCTTGTTTCTGACCCAATGAAATTGCTTCGAACGAAGCTGCGCGACCTTGATTTCCTTAGAAGGCGAGGCAACCGTGCAGAACAATTGTTTCACAGCTTGGAGGAACGAAAAGATGAGGTGGAGGACACGAATTACTGCCACTCAGGGTCGAGTTTTTGTTCTAAGCGTCGCCAGATCCTCCTCCTTCGTTTTTCTCTCTTTCTTTTTTTTGGCCGGAAATCAGAGAGTGGGGACACGTGCTCGAACAGCAACAGCACCTGAACACCCTTTAGAGAGGAACATGGCAGCTGAGAATCGAAAAGCACGTGCCAGCAAGGAAAGGGGCAAAGACAGACCGTCGTTCAGGATTCAATGGACTTCTGGAATAAGGAATTTATTATGAGAGGTCCTACCTGGGACTGGCTGATACTGCCACCATTCAAACCGAGGTCATGCACCACGTGTACGTGAGCTCGCATGAAAATTAATGAACAGACGTCGAACTACGTCGTGACGAAACCAAAGGGAGAATTCAGGAGTCTCTGTGCGAATTGTTAGCGTATTGTCTTCGCCATATCTCGCGTTTCCTCGTGCCATCTGCTGTATACTGTGTACATACATGAACGAAAACCCTAATCGATATTTTAGTCTGAGTTTCATTCTCCGATTATCGCATTTTCTAATAATAATTCTATATAATTCTAACAATTCTTAATAATTCTAAATAATTATATTGCTCGGTAATTCCCAATAATTTTTAATAATCCTTTTTGATTTTCAACCTCCGATTGTCTTACTTTCTAACAATAATGCTTCATTATTCTAAATAATTCCAACAGTTTCAAAAAATTCTAGTAGTAATACATGATTTGTAGGTATCAGTTACTGTTCCAATAATTTTTTGGAGTAAAAAGATCCGCGAAAAAACAGACGGAAGGTGTAATAATGTGTATTATTCTAATAAAACTGACGCAAAGACATGACGTCAAATAAATAAAAAGATTAGAGAGGGGGTCAGAAAATGAATATCGCAACTAGTTGTGTGGTTCCATTGGTGTGTGACACTCGACACGAAGAAATCCTACACGATCTTCGAGCCAACACCACACGATTTTGTTCGCGCTCTAATTATAAAGCGCGCCACTTCTCATAATCCCTTGCCATTTCCGGATTCCGAAAGATCAGCCGCTCAGCTCTCTTTGACCTGAATGGGGCCAGATTGCGAAAGGAGAAGTCTCACTTTTTCAGAGAAATTTCCATGCTTGAGAAACGCGATCTCTCGTTCGTTCTCCCTAATTTCAACTCCTTAGTTTCGTTCATCGATATATTACCAAGTGTCGGCCTCTATTAAAGCTCACAGGCGTAATTTCGTGGAAAATATAATTTTAGGCTTTAGCGATGTTAATTATGTAAGCACAGGAATCTGTTAGCTGATTAGAAAAGCAGCAAGGCCGTTCAATAGCATTTCCGTTGAAAGGTGTCGTTTACCTTGCTTAGAAACGGGGATACGTGATATAACGGGTGTCACGCTCGCGAGAGTGGGTTTGCTGTTCTACTTCAGCCATTGATAACGATAAATTCGCGATACCCCGTCTATTTTTAGTACATTGACGAATCAGCCACTTTTATCTACGCAGAAATTTGCCATGGAAATTTACGGGTGACTGTTCTGCTAGAAAAAGATCAAAATGGAAGGGAGACTTAGGTTGACTTTCATTTTCTGGCGATTAAAATTTGAGTTTGCTGGTTGAAAACTCATAAGTGTACCGAAAGTGCATTCTTGGAAGCACGACCAAGGTTTATGAAGGGCTTGATGAATTCCTGTTAAGAAAAGACCCTTCGTTATAACGCACCCTGTAAGCAGATGGTGTATCCATTCCACTCTGGTGCTCTTCCTCAAGTTCTCTTCCCCCGAATTTTTTTACGTTTCACGCTCGATACGCCAGATTACTCGCTGGATTTTCATTTAGCGCGGGGTGGACTTCCTCTTCGTCGAATTCCTGCCTGTTAACTTCCCCATTAGGACGATTCGTTTACATGAAGCATGTTTTTTGGCTTCCCGGAGGGAAACTGTTAATTCTTCCAGTTTCACTGTCTCCTTTAATTCTTCGTTATTCGATTACCGAGCAAATTTAATTATGCAAAAGACTCGAAACTAACTGCTGGAGTTACTTGAATCGAATAGTTCAAATTTTTGTTCATTTTGGTACTTACATCATTTATCACTCGAATGCTTTCATCATTATTTAACAATTCAGAAATGTAGAAATTTAGAGGGTGCATAAATATATGACAAGAAATGTACATAATTTACATTTACTCATTTGTACATTATACTTCCATGTTTTTTCACAACCTACTTTTTAACTCGCATAACTAACATCGATCCATTTGCACTTTTTTCCTTTTCTAATACAAAGAATTATTTTATAATTATATCCATTGTAATAAGACGCTTATAAGACACATTTTAAAGTTTCCATTTACGATCATATCTCTACCTTATCATAGCTCTAAAAGCAAAAATGAATTATTCTATCGCTTGTAACACGTTCCATCCTACTCTGTGTGTAATTTACATTCTTTTTTATTAAAAAAAAAAGTCATTTTTTACTCCTTCTATTTGGTACTTAATATTTTGCTCACCATATCAATAGCTCGATCAAAACCTCGACCAGATTATTATTCATATCACTTACGTTGGAAGTGGTTCCATACATATGTAGATAGGGATTGTTCTAACGACAGGATACTTTTAACGCACTCGAACTTCTAAGCAGGAATATCCTGACATGTATTTCGGTTCGTACAGCCGGCTGGGAGTTATTGATGTTTCTGTGACAGGGTGGCTTCTTTTTTGAACTAGTTCCTGACGAGCGACAGACCCTCCCTTTGACACTTGTATGCGGTCGTCTACACGCTTTTTCTTATCTTCCATATTATTTTCTCTTTCATTAGCCGCCGCCAACGAAGAAAATACACGCTCTGTCGATCGAATGCAGTTCCTCTTTAGACTACGGCCGTCATTAGTAACTTGGATTCGATAGGAACGCGCTACTTCACTCGCTTCGTTATATAAACACGACTGATAACATGATCGACTTGTTGTGCGACAAAAATGTTTTATTAGAGTTGCCTGTTTTATCTTATAAACATGAAAACTATAAAGTGTGAATTATTCATTCGTATCATTTACAATTTATTAACTGTTAACTGTTTTTTTTTAATTTTTTAATGTTATGTAGGTTTCAGGTCATTGTTAATGAATAGGCGAAAAATATTCATGAAAAAAATTTCATTACTTGAAGGTTACTATCGATAGTAGAAAATTGCTAGAAATTTATTTCTGCGATCTCCATACCGACGACCATGACAGCTGATATCTTAAAAAACTACTCAATGATTTGCTGACTCATATAGTAGTAATTATTTAGTAATAAAAGTCGCAATGATAATAGTACAGGAAACTTGGTATTCCTGTTGAGTGCGTAAATTAATTCTATGTCTTTATAAACACGATTAAAGTTTTATTATCGATCACTAAATATTAAAAACGAAAAAATCGTAAGTCTTGTCAAGATATATAAACGCATCCGTCATATCTTCAAAACACAAGGAAACAAATTTACAACATGAGGAAATCTGAATGTAAAACAGAAACTTAACTCGAATTAATTTCCACATTCAACGAAACATCTCGTACAGGGAACAGAACGTTGTAATGATCCAAATGGAGAAAAGTAGAAAGTTCTGAGAAGGCAGCTTCTGAAAATGGAATTTGGAGTCGTCGAACAAGAAGCGACCTTCGTAACCACGTTCAAGGAGCAGAAAAAGTCGACTAAGGATCGATACTTCGGTGCTCGAGCACTCGCGGATTCCGCGTAAACCGCATAAACGTTCGCGCGTAAGCGTATTGGAATTTCTGCGATGAATCAGAAATCTCGCAATGTGTCTACGTCGCGACAGTCTTTTCTTTCCTCTTCTCTTCTGCAGAAATTACATATACGGTAGCACGGAGAAGATGTTAGAAATTCTAACAGTCCACAAGCGTTTTCTAACGCGACGTTGTGTTTACAAGAACGGCGTATATATATTACTGCTTTGTTAGGGCTCGTTAGAACGGAACACGCCAACTCTCTATCGATTCCCGGTCGTCGTAAAACACCACCGGGAATTCCACGATGGAGGCGTGCTAGGACCCCGCTGTTTGTTTAGTTGGTACGCAAATACGACCACGAACCTGGCGTTACGTTCTCTACAAACGATTTGAAATATCGGAAGTATCGAAAATATTCTGTTCCTGAGATAAGAACCATTTTTGAGGCTGAATTTAACGTGCAGAATATTTCATGTTACAATTCCACAAAATCGACTGGTATTTTCATAATTTCATTGGTATATTCCTTACAGTATTAAAGTAGATTATACTCGTCTTCAAACAGTTCTGGTTTCTTGCGAAATTCTATGCATGTACATTTAGTGATTGTTTAAGAATTTCAAAAGATACGATGAATATTATTATGAATATTTCTGTGAATTAAACTCAGTCACCATATGTGAGCGTGTCATTTTTCTCAGAAGAATATATAATTATCACGTTCCTGGCTTTAATATATGAAGATTTTAGTACAAGTATAGTATATTTGTATCGATTTTTACTTCCCTTTAGAATTTTCCTTGTAACTAATTTACACAACTATCCTTTTACTATCAACTTGCTTTAGACTGTTTGTGCTCTTTGATATCACAATTATTGATATTACATTAATATTGATATTACAATTAATCAACTAATGAAGATAAAATTCTATAAACGACAAGACCAAATATATCAATCATATTTACACAAAGTAATTACGCTTTATTGTACAAATATGTACACCAATTATCTAGAATCTAGGATTATCCAGGGATACGGACCAGCCATTCGATGTTTGAACAAGCGTGTAGTAATTGATATGGGGCACCCCTAAATTTGTCCAAACACGTTCACATATAATGCCCATTCAATTTATCCAAGGAATCGAATAGCCAAATAAGCCATAGACATAAAAGGGTCATATTGCGTTACAAAACGATACGCGGTGAAAGGATAATCTCCGCATTCTCTTCGAAACGTGCTCGTCGAATATGGCCGTAGCTTAGCGAAAATCTGAACGAGTTCAATCGAGGTATCACGAACGTCATACTCCGTTAGTTCCATGATTTCGCTTGGTATATTCGAAGAAAATCATTGTGCGCTGACACGTAGCCCGTGATTCGAGCGGTGGCAAGTTTTGTACCGCGCGCGATTCGCCGCATTTGGCGCAGATCGTTACAGTTGGAAATAAAGCGTGGCTTGCGGTCATAAAATCTGCCTACACGTGTTTTCCAAACGCTGAGTGGTACTTGCAAACGTGTGGGCCAAGTCTTCGGCTAGTAACATCTGGCTTATTGACAGATTGGAGTTCGAACGTTTATAATTAGCTACTTGCTTCGACCGTGGTATTAATGAGCTTAATCTCTCGAACTGAACAAGCGATAAATGTGTGCATTTGACGTTGGCAAAATTAATTCTGATTTTTGTGGTCTTTTTCACTAGAATACCAGCGGAATATGTTTCTAATATTAACCTTCGGTCAGAGGCTAGACCATTATCACCAACGTCGATTGCTTTATTTCACAGCGATAAAGCGAAGAGTCAAGTGAAAAGGCTTTTTATCCGCACATGATAATTAAATTTACTTAAGAAATAAAATTGTTAATATAGTTTGATAAAATAATAATACTTATATGTAAGATAGAAAGCGATAATAAACTTGAGATATCTGTATGAGTCAAGATTGCAGCCTTCGCTGCTTGCAGGTTTAATAATTGATAGAAACAGGAACAACATTTTTTTAGCCCTGAAATATTTAGTTATTCTATAATGAAAGTTATATATTGTTTGAACTTGAAATTTTTATAAAATTTAATTTTATCGTACGAATTTCGGTCATGGACATCTTGATTCTGTTCGTGTGGGGCTAACATCAATTTTCACACCCCATGTATTTAATATTATAGGCTACCGCTGTGTAAACGGAGCTTAATCCTGACATACGAATACACACAAGTATGACTTTTAACCATCTGCGAACGGGGTGATCTGGTGTCTGGTTTATTTTCGGTGCACACATCCCCTCGTAACTGGTGTATCTGAAGGGTTGATAGCGTTTTATGCAGCACGCGTGGCTAACGTCTGTCTCCGAGTTAATTATGGACTAATTGTCAAGGTTCTCGTCTCGTGCATCGAGGCTTTACCATTTTTTTCATAGTTCCTCCTGCGACAACAGGACGTCGTCTTCCTCCACGCTTTTTCTTTCTGCGATGCAGGCACCTTTTAAGGAACCACGTATTCTTTCTTAGAACAACCCTCTCTCTAAATTTTAAGCTAGTGACTATTAAGAGACTTTTAGAATAATATTTCAAACCAATCAAAACATTACGCAAAAGGGTAACTTCTAGATATGTGAGACATTCAGACAGGATACTAACCCCGGAGAAAGAAAGAAGAGAAAAAATTTGTGATATTAGAAATTGCAATGTGAATAATGTACCTTTGCTTCCGTGGATTCCACGGATCAAACGAAAATGAATATTCATCCTAATACTTGTCCAAGATTTTAATTAATCTCCTCAAGTTTTAATTAATCTAGTTAATCGTGAATATCGTATCGATTAATTCTACAGAGATCACAGTTGAACTATCAGATTCTCTTATTCTCAATTCTCTTATTTAAGAATTTCTGACCAGACAGCTCTGACAGTAATCCAATCTATTTTTAAACGAACCCCATGAACGATTGAATTTTTCCATCCCAAACATTCCTAAATCTATTTACGGGTTTGCAAACTTTGCAAAACTTTTACCAAAATACATGTATACTAACGATCTTCGATTTTCCTTGCAGACAACCATAAAAGTGTACGCCAACTGCCTGCGACCAGACATCGAGTACAAGACCCTGTGCATCTCGTACGAAACGACTTGTCGTGAGATCGTCCAGAACTTATTGAACAAGTATCGCATGAGGCACCGTGATCCCAAGCTGTACTACCTCACCATGGAGGTCACCGTACGAAGACCGAACGTGAGGACTGTTCTTCCTTTGGACGAGGATGCAAGGCCTGCCGTCTTACAATCGTGTCATCCTCGTGGCGATTCCAGGTACGATTCCGGTCATCCTTTCTCCATCTACTCTTTTAAACTTACCTTCCCCTCGGTTTCGGTCGGCTACGTGACGTAATTTCAGGGCTCGCGACCGACCGTAAACACGATTTCTTGTGGGTCGATGAGCACGAGCCAACGACGAGCAACGTCCTTTCGAGAGAGATTCCCTTTGTTCTGGCTTCTTCGAGTCGTCTGGCTCGACCGCGCGAGACGTGCCTTTATTTATGCTAACGAGTTGGGGGAATAAGTCGGAGGATGGTGGCTTCCTCGTTTCGCTTAGATTTTTAATCGAAATGGTAGCAGCGTTATAAATACAGTGGTCCGCTGTTTAGCTTCTGTGAGATGGACTTTTATAAGGTGATGAAAGAGTTACGATGGTGTACTTATTGAACTGGAAAAATACCCCCATAAAACGTATTACAAATCGATGTAATCTTCAACTTTCTTTTTAGAAAAGGCAATACGTCCATAGGGGAAGCTAGTGGTTGCAAGTAGACCACGAATGTCCACGTGTTTATGGAAAATTTAAATGTGCAAGAATATACAAAATTTACACAATACGCAGAAATAGGATACATAGTATTCAAAGTGAAATCTTCGTTACAATATTTAAAAAATGAAAGAAATGACTACTTGAATTTCTTCAGTTGTTCACAAATGCAGCAGTTCGTAGAAATATAAATTTGCATAAACATCTGCATTTAAGCACATGGTTCGTATAGCAAGGAACACATATTTCGTATTATGCAAGGATTCATTATATTTCAGTTCTTATTTCAACGTAAAATGCAAATGTATGTATTCCTAAAGACGAAGAAAGGTGTCGAGATACTTAAATTTCGGGAAAGGTCTGCGAACAGAAGGCAGAAACGTTTAGATTTTAAGTGTCGAAGCTTTGTGTCGTGCGATAGGAAGAAGGCTGGAAATCAACAGTGTTTTCATGGTAGTTCGAAACTTCCGGCAAAGATATACGTAGACAGACAGTGTTTGACTGGAAGTTTCGGGTCCCGTGTTTTTACGTAGAAGTAGCGTTTGTCGATTCCCTTTGAACTCGCCGACCCCTACGATATCCATGAAATTCACGGATGTTTTCTTGTTGCAGATTCTCGTTGCAAACACGCCGTGGTGGACTTGTCAAAATATACGACAGCGCGCTCATGTCCGGAGTAAGTTACGCACACTTCAGAACCGTTTTACATGTTTCCTCGTAATTTAATTTGCTATTTCGTTCTATTCCATCTTATTTTACTTTACTCTATTTTACGACGTTTAGAAATCCGACTAGTCTATTACCTTTACCCACTTTCCATATTCTTCTCTATTCTGTTCTGCTGCGTTGTACTCCATTTTAATTTACTGTATTTTATCGTACAGTATCCAGAATAATTAGAGGGTGATTTTTACTGTACCAATCGAGAGAATAGACTTGACAGTTTGACTTTAATAGAGACTGACTTTAAAGCAAATATTTACAAAAAAAGAGTAGAAATACAAGAAGTGAATGTAAAAATCAAAGTGACACAGAAAATGATCCCTTAATTATTATGTAAAGAGCGGTGGTATTATTCTCTGCTTTCACTTATTGTAATTTTCTTTCTTCTAATGTATTGTGTTCTGTCTTATTCTGTGTTTTATTCTATAAAATTGTATGTGCCACTTTATCGATATTTTTACAAGTAATTTATCAAAAATATTTTATCGTTTACAGTCAAAGTACAAGAGTCTACTAGTCTCAGAACAGACTACCGTCGACGAACTGATCCAGATGTTATTGAGCTGCTACAGTTCTAAAGAACGCGTCGAACAATTCTCTCTATACGAAGTCTGCGAAGGCGAAGAGTACCAAAGGAAGTTGCATCCTGACGACTCACCCCTTAAAGTCACGCAACGATGGGCAAGCGCCGATCGTCATCTTCGCATAAGACGCAACCCTGACTACAATCCTCATAGAAGAAAAGTACATAAACCAGTTATTAACTACCTTAGATTCCATTAATTAATCCACAATTACCTGAGAAACTTTCTAAATATTTTTATTGAATATTCGGAATATGTATTTGAAAAGCTTCCTCAATATTATTCTACCCAGCAAGTTAAAAAATTAATTATCAGGAGGCAAACTAGTCGATTTCTAATTTCTCCACAAAAGTCAATTTCTAAGAAACCAAACGATCATTGTACGTGTTCTCACGCAAAGAACAAAGGAATTCCTAATCTTGGATGTTCTCCAAGACTGCCGATTGTAATTGCGCGTACGAACGCATCTCGCTGCGTCAACCAACATAATCGGCGTCATTCATTAGAACATAATAGAAAGTCAAATTCGTTACACAATCGTCCTGTTCGCAGAGCATGTGGGCGTCGGACTCGAGCATCAGCATGGCG
Source organism: Bombus huntii (assembly GCF_024542735.1). Classification (NCBI taxonomy): domain Eukaryota; kingdom Metazoa; phylum Arthropoda; class Insecta; order Hymenoptera; family Apidae; genus Bombus; species Bombus huntii. Next base: position 7,005,847 of record NC_066250.1, on the reverse strand, counting down.
ATGTCAAGACTGAACCTCCACAGTACCCATCAGGCCCATTACAACCCAGGAAACGACAACAACAATCATTTGCAGTTGTATCAGCATAAAGATGCCAGTCCGATCAACAATAATAACATCCATAAGATCGACCAACATCATCTGTCCTTGGGCTCGCTGAATCAGCAACCAAGAATCGTGGTACCCCACGCGACACAACTACCGCAGTTGCAACTACCTCGAATGCAACAATTGCCTCAGAGCGTCCCATCAACGCCAATCTCATCGAAACACATCACAGCGTCCTCGTACGCGGACTACGAAAATTATTTGTTCATATAAACGTTGTATAATTAATTGTAATTTGTTGATAGAATTGATTCATGAATGCTATACAATGTGAAAATGAAAAATGAAGTTGCAGCTGCATGAAATGTGCTGATAATTGGCTGCAGCTTTTTCTCAATCGTGTTAAGCAGTATTTGAAGCAAGAAGTTGAGTAATGGTGAGAGCTAAAATGTAGCGAGATTTTTCAGGTAGGGCCTAGTTTTCTTTGAAAATTAGAATTTGAGGGAAGATTTTGGAGGAAGATTAATTTGCAGGAATGTAGTTCTTCAGATTTGAGATTATTTGTGAATGGTAATGGATTATGAAGGAATAGAAAGTAAATGGTAAAAAGGAGCACTGATTCGTGTCTCGGCTATATCACGTCGATCAGACAGAACAAAGAGAATTTACGATTATAGTCAATAGCGAGAACAATTGTACCAAAGGTAGACGTACGAAACGTTAGGTAAATAGTATATTCAGCCGTATATTGTGTAAATGTCTTGCGATAGAGAGATATGCTAATGGACAAAGTCAGAGTGTAATAACATGTAAGCCTTTGGGACTTATCTGAACGTCGTCGTTAAAGTATTGAATTAAATGTTTCACAATTTTATGATGTATTACGAGGAGATAAATAATCGAGGGGAATATTAATATTTTTACAGGCAACTTCTATAGAATTTGTATAAGAATTTAAAAATGGTACAAAATAGTCCCGCGGGTTTCACACCATCGTATATTTATATATTAGAAATTACATTTTATCCAAGAAGATCGAGGAATGTAACAATTATTTATTTATAACAATCGTGTATGCGTCTAAGAGAGCGAGCCTAAGAATTTTAAGTTATTTTAGCAGGATCCCGTGTTGTAAATTTCGTCGTGCAATACGATCGAACGGGATTCGAGTGTAAATATATCGAATAAACGACGAGGTACTCGGATAGCTTTGGTAATTACCCCTAGTAGCCAGTCGCGATTGTAAATGTTACAAAAATTGACGAGTTTATCTGGTTTAATTTTCACAGAGCTTGCATTTAAAGAAACATACTATCAATGTTATATCTTCTTTTTATAAATCGTTGTAAATAGGCAATTCTATCTTCTATCTTTTCTATTCTTTTCATCACGTTTCGTTAAGGTTGCATCGATTGCCAAAGAGTCGCCACGATATAAAACTGAAAACCGCGTAGATTTAATCACGTGCGACAAAACAAGCAGAGCCTATTTCTTTTTCGCCGCTTATGCGTGTTGCGAATGTAAAATCGTTGCGTCGAGATTGCGCAAATAGATCGCGAGTTCCGCGCGATTTACCAGCTTAACTTGTAACGAGTACAATGAACCTTGTATTATTCCAAGCGACACGGTAGAATGTAAATATTCATTTTGTAACGTCGTTTATAATTCATCGAAGAAAAAAAGTTTCGTCTCACGTGTCTAAAAATTTAATCGATTTTCATTCCCCTATAATCTTCGTGTTTCCTTACGACTAATAAAATAACACAATAAGATAATTAGTTGGTTGCATGTTATGAGGAATTTAAAAACACAAAGATGGAACAACCCACATAGTATAGAAAATAATATAAAATATCCAAAGCGCAGTACAATTTATTTATGTATAGTATTTAATTCGTATTTTTTATGTCTCGATCTCGCTTTTATTTCAAAGAAAAGTTTTCAAGAAATTTTGAAGTATAATTTTATTAAATTTAAGAAATTTTCTACAGATAGAAAATAATCTAAAAGATACGAGGGGGTTAGTAGGTAAAATAAATTTGTTCTTAGTAGTATTCATAAAAGGATAAATTTGCATAATTGTCCGCGATCTAATATGCAATTAAGTTGAACATGGAGATAACAACACGTTGCATTGTGTGATGATAAAAATTTTATTTACAAATGCGACAAATGTAGGAATTTTGCTTACCAGTGACGTATCGGAGAGGAACGAGCGTAACGGTTGATCGATTATCGATCGCTATACTTTCAGGATTTTCCTAATAATAGTTAACGCTTTTATCCTTCCCCTGAAATCGTCGCTACATAATTTTCTCCGGTATCTTCCTAAACGCCGTTCTTTAGTCGACGGTACGTCGTTCTCTCCGTGAAATCACTGATAGAGGAGAGATTCACTGAGATGTAACAATAATAAACTTTACATTAAATACGATTAGAATCTAGCTATTTTTTTTCTTTTTTTTTAAGGACTATGCGGAGTGTTACAGTAATAGAAATATTTATTTTCCAAGGAGAAGGGGTTCGTCTTGCGGGATACTTTCTGGAAAAATCGAGGGTGGGCCGTGTCGAAGGGGAACGGGGATGATGGAGGGACAAATAGGGGGAGGGGAAATATATTTTTTTTTCATTTGAAGTTTCAAAGGATAACATCACAGCATTGACATATCAACATCGAAACGATCAAAGCATCGCGCTCCTCGAGACTCGTCGACGACGAAATTAATCGTCGATCAAGTCGATCGATCGTGTGTTTCCTATCTACTCCTTCCGATTATTAATTTCGAAGTTTCTTCTGCCGAAGTTGAATCGATTAGAGGTAAGAATTTTGTTAACCGTCGAGGAACTCTCGAAGGGCGCGCTGCCACGGCCGTAACACTTTTCATTTTTGCTATAGAACAATTTACAACATCTCGTTTAATTAATCACTTCAATTCCGTCTCCGAAGAACCGCAGCTCGCGCACACTGAACCGCAAATTCTCTCGTTCTCCTCTTTTCCTCCTTTCTTTTTCTTTTTTTTTTTTTTTTTTTTTTTATTCATCCGTTTCTTCCTCTCTCTCTCTCGATCTCGTTCACACAAACGCATACAAACATACACTTGCTCCAATTTCTCCTCTCGTCCATTAAACTCGACGCGATTAGACGAACCTTTTAATTCGTTTAACAGCAAAGTCATCGATTATCCATTTTCAATGAATATCCTCTTTCTTCTCGTTACTCGCACGCTGATTCCTCCGCGACAACAACGAAATAAAATTCGCCCGAGGAAAACGAATTAGATCGCTCTCTTATCTCAACTTTCTTCCTTCCTTTTTGCAGTTTTATTTTCTTCTCTTTTACATTCTTTCTCCCTTCCTTTCTTCCTTGCTTTCGTTCGCTTGTCCGCAATCGAAATCAGTCGCACGAGGGAATAATAGACAATATACACAGGGAAAAAACTTTGATCCAACGAACCAGCCGCAAAAGAAAATAAGTGACCGAGAACGTGAATGCGCGGCGTTTGTTCCTTAGAGTTAGGAGACACAACGTGCACACACGCACCACGTGAGGCAGACACGCGTGAAAGCACGTCAAAATTGAACACGTTAGAATTCACGTACACAGGCGACAGGACTTCGTCCTCGGAGCGACGCCGGTTGATTCGAATCGACGATCGTATTTAATTATACGGGACGGCGTGAACAAGAAGCAGCTCTTAGCAGTTGCCATTTTTTATCGTAATCGTATCGACCGGGCTTACGTCGTAATATCTTTTTTCCTTCAACGATCAACTATCGATTTCGCTAAAGATAAAAGAAGAAGACAATTGCGAAAATATCGATTAGTTTGTCAAGGCTAACCGCGAGACGAAGAATATTTTCAGCCGCGTTTTAGTTCTTTTGTTTTTAAAAATATTCGGATTGCATGCAATCGTCTCTATCTGTCTCTACTACAGCTCGACCTAATTCTAAAACGTTTTTAAAACGCGTATGATCGACGGTGAACAGCAAACGTCGTACGCTTCGTTTTTCTGTTTTGCTATGCTACTGTTGCCATTTTAGATTACGTCTAATAATCGAATACAGAAAGCGGCAGCAGGAAGCCGATAGAACGCGTCAATGTTCCCATTCTGTTCGCGCAGAAACGTATTTCCGTTGATGCGTCTGCCGCGGTTTATTACATGCATAATCGGAGACAAAATCACGATCATCGAGTCAAACCGACAATGGCGTCCATCGTGATCCTAGCACTACTTTTCTTTTATTCTTCGTCTCCCATCTCCTCTCTTCTGCCTCTCTGTGTACACACAGATATATACTTTCGAAACCACGCTGTACGCAATGTACCCAATAATATTTCATTGCGAAAGCCTTAAGGCTCTTTACAAGGACAGGCGTTTCGCCATATATGTCCCTAAAGCAAACATAACACCGAGGCACGGTCCACATCTACGAAGAATTTGCTAAAAATTGTTCAAAAGGAGAACAAATTTTTTCACAGAATATGGGTCGTACGAAACGATTATCTTTCGTTCGATGCTTTGTTCTTATAGTGCCTTATTCTCTTATTTTTTTTTTTTTTTTTTTTTTTTTTGGACCTTCCAACCATTCGTGTAATTGGGGTTGCATTCTTCGAGGAGTGCGTCGATCGATCGCACGAAATCGGCCGCCGCGACGCCGGCAAAAGCAGTCTAGATTTTAACAACACATTCACGTGCACATGGTGCAAACCAACGCAACAATTCACTCCTAATTAATTTAAACTCGCGCCCTAATTTTTTTAAATACATCGAACGAATTGTACTTACGCCCTCTCGACTCTCGCAACTCTTGAAGAAAGGCTTACCCTCTATCTCTCCCGCATCCAGTCTTCCCTCTCTCGTCTTTCTCTCGTTTCTTCCTAAACAGCTTAAACATCGATATTTAAACGCTCGTTAATATGTTCTCGTTAAGTCTTTCAGAAGAAAATTCGATTGCGTTGCCGATTGGACTTTCAGCTTTCCTGCATGACATCGCGATTTTCAGTGAATTGTATCATTTCTTTTTTGTCTTTCGAATTTTTCTTTTTTCGCCTTTTTTTAATACTTTTTTATTTGGCTCGCTTGTGATGGGAGATATTTTCTTTGTTCTCTTTTGTCTTCGCTAGAACAGAATGTGTGTCGATTTTTGTAGGCATCGAACGAACTTGTCGCGTGCGAGTTTTAATCCTAGATCGTTTTACTGAGAAATACTACAGAGATTTCCTTTGTCTTTTTTTTTTGTTTTTTTTTTCACGTAGATCCGAATTGACGTCGATCGAAAGCTACAAGTTACGTTTCATATAATTTTTTTTCTCTCGTTTTGCATTTAATTTAGCGCGCTAATGCACGTGTTACAGATTCGAACACTAGTCTTCGATATATCGAAAGAAAGAACGGACTGGAAGCCGCTAAAATCCTAAACCGAAATCGTTAATGATTACAAAACCGACGGGTCTCGCGTCAGTTAACTACTAGGGATCGTACCGTAAGAAATATTAAGGGCTCCTTTCAAATTCGTGTATCGTGTGTGTGTGTGTGTGTGTGTGTGTGTGGTATTTATGTGGCCACGTGAGACGCCATAATTCGTATCAGGTCTGCATGACGTGGGTTTCTATCGCTGCCTTTCGAGCGAAAGATTCTTACAAAATATTATAAAAAATTCTCATTTGCTTAAGGATGTGGGCTAGATATTGTTACACATCCTCTATCAATCGCGTCATTGACGTCTAGAAAAAATTGTATACAATAGCTACGATTTAAAATCGAGTCGCCTATGCGTCGCGGCGCTATTCGTAGTTAAATCGCAGAAACAGAGAAACTTGTTAAAATAATCGAGCAAACGTGATATAAGAACGTTACCCTAGTACAAACGGCTTCTGTTCGACACGACGAAACAAAGTTCAAAAGAAACTCTAGCTACTACCGAGCATTCGTTTCCAAATTGCACTCGAATCGCGTCGTGAAGAAACCGAAACGCACGCTCCTTCTCGCATTGAATTTTGACTAAAACTCGCCTACATCGAAGTAGAAGCGTGAGTATCTTTAAATAGACATCACCAGTGATAGTGTTTTGCAAATATATTTTACCTAGTATTTACAAACGTTGGCTACAAAAAACATTTTACAGTTAGCGACCAATAGAATACTCGCGAAACTGGAAAACGTGAAAAATCGTGAAACGTGAAACTCGAACATTCCATAATGTGCCTCGAATTCGAAACAAACTATCTTTTTATATTTGTCATAGATTTTTCAGCATCTTCGCTCGATTTATAAAAATCTTCCAGTCTAAAGATAACATATGGAATTTTCGACAAGCGAAATTATTACGGCGCAAGGCGCCAATAAAATTCGTTTAACAGCGTAGCGATTGAAAATTTAGGTCGAATGCTGATCTCCACACGATCGTCTACTTAATTCTTAAGGCGTCTTTAAAGTTCATCTTGAGAGCGTTCCACGAAGACTTTCGCTTCGATACTCGCTCGATCCATCGGTGACGCCATTAAAATTCAATAAACGGCGTTGCACGAAGATTTTTGTAATCTTCAACAACTATATAATCTTCCAGCGCCAATTTAATGTGGCGAACAAACAACGAGCTTAGTAAGAATTTGAAACACTTTCGATAAGACGACGACGCTGAATCGCTGGCAGAGATACATATATCGACAAGAAATTACGATCCACGCTCAAGTTTTGAGATTCAAAGGACCGTGCGCCAAATCCTTATTTTTAATTTATTTTTAAAGAAAAATATGCCAGCGATCGGCCGTGGAAAATGCGAAAACTGCGTGAAAACGATAAGAAAATCTCGCTAAATTCACACAGCAACGTCATACACGAACGCATATCGAACGTAATCGTTCCGGGAAAGAAACGCTTCGTTTCGCTAGTCTAATGATGCATAAGTGATCGTTTTAAGTAAAATTCCCTAAATTAATTTAGAAAAATTCATTATATTACGTTTCGTACATTTTCTTTTTTTCTTTTTTTTTTTTCTTTTTTTGCCCTTTTGATATTATTTAATTATACTGGCCGTGCGCAAGGCTATTTCTGCGAAGAATGGCGAGCTCGAGATTTGTTCGTTCTACTTAAGAAACAACGTTGATGCGTGCATCTAAAAAAGAAATCAATATACACGAACGACCAAAACTCGATTAGCATTATCGGTTGTCACGATTACATTCGTGCAACTGGTATGCAATCAAGAGCGTTTGTATATGTTTCTGTATGTGTGCGTGTATGTGTATGAGTATGTTTGTGTATGTGTCTGTGTATACGTATTGCATCAATTGCTCCATAAATATTTTTCGTATTTTAGTTGCAGCAAGTTCGTAGTGCGTCAAAAGCGTTGATCACGAGGACCGAAAGTGTTTGTAGATCCGTAAAAACAATGAGAAACGTTGACAAATATCCAGCATTACCATGATCCTCGCTGCAGCTGACGACGCTGCATTCACGACAAAATCGAAACGGAAAGGACTTGTTTTTAAAGGCTTCTTACAATATGTACACGATATCTATTGATTCTATGGTATAGTATCATCTCTCTTGTTTCACTTTCTATCCACTTTCATTCTATTCCTTTCATTTTCTCCCATTCATTCTTGCTCTCATACTCACATTTTGCCTCGATCGGAATTTTGTCGAGTGACAAAGGTAAAAGTGTTCACTGCGTACATACGTATACAATATATTTATATATATATATATATATAATATTATTATTTATATATGTATACTATATACACAAAATGTGTTTCACTGTGTGTTCTCGTGTGCGTGTGCCCGTGTATGCCTGTCTGTGCATGTGTAACACGTGTGTGTATGTGTGTGTGTATGTGTATTCACATTTCACCAAATAGACTCTAATAAAACGTATAAACACGTGAGCCTAGCGCGGCGATCATCAACGCGCCATCGTATCGATAATCGAAAACTTTTAATCGCGTACGACAATAATGATTGATTATCTCTGATCCCAACCCATCGCCACGCAACGTTAATTCGTTTCGTTATTTTATTTTTGTCGAGTTTCTTCCATACTCGATCGTGATATCGTGAAATTCTGCACGAACCTCGTGACGAATACGCGAAATTTCTAAAATTTCTAGAATTAAGAATTTAATCATGCGATCGATCCTAAGGTAAATCGACTAGAGATCATTTTCCTCGTTTCTCCTCTCTTCTCTCTAAATCGAAGCAACTATCGCTGTTCTGTCGGCCGAATTGAAAGAATTCCACGCGAAATTCATATCGAAGTTTCTCATTTCTTTTTCCCATGATTTCTCTTTTTTGTTCGTTTCTCACGATTTTATTTTATACTTCCTTCTTTCTTTGTTTTTCTTTTTTTCGTTCAATTAGCTCCGGACGATCGTCTACCTAATTTCGAGCGAAAATCTCGTGGCGTTTAATGAAGACTCGATGCCGATTCACGAGTTCCCCTAGCTGGCTTATAAATCATCGATCTGAAAAATCTGATGTTTCTCGTGGGGTTGGGTAATAGGGGCCCGGGAGGAGTCAGCGCAAAGATTAAGGCCCCAGGGCTCTTTTTCTCTCCTTTCCTTTCTCTCTTATTCTCATGCTCTCCCTTCTCTCTCACTCTTTCTCATTCTTAAAAGTGTGTTTCTCTTTAACTTTGTTCACGTGACTGTTCTCATGTCAATACTCATCTCGTTGAGCTGGCTCCGCGAATGGGGGATTTATCCTGTGCGTACCTCATCGACAAGGACATTCGATTATTCGTTTCAATCCGCCCATCGTTATGCGGAATTCCTGTTGGAAAAAATGCTCGTGAAAATTTTTCGCTGCCGCCAACACGCTCCATCTCTCTCACTCGCACATTTTTTCTCTCTCACACGCTCTCCATTTACGCGAACGAACTTTGTAATTGCTTTGATAAAATTTCTGTAAAACGGAGGAGGGTTGGGGGATGGGAACAGAACAAAGCCATTTACTCGATAGTTTCATGACAACAACAATTGGTTTCACTAGAATGGGTCTTTCTACTTGTACGATATCTATCGAATGGTCAAGAAAACGATCGTTACGAAATCAACAAGGCTCCTTTAATCGAGAGTACGATTACGAAAATAGAATCTACAATGTCTGTCACCATGGACACGTTACTCTGTTACGACAAATTACGCCATGTTTACTTTGGAACCAATAAAATGAAAAAATAATGCACTAGCTCGCTAACTCTTGCTTCCATTATAACGAAAATAGTCGCAAACGGAAGAAAGTGTATACCTCGTAGGATGAAACATTCGTGTATCATAGACAAGCGTGCACGCGTACCATCTCAACAATCCAACAAATAAAAATCAAAGCGATTTACCTGAGATTCAAAATCTCAGCTCTACGAAAGAACAACACTTTGCATAATCAACATTTCTACTCTCTGTTACAGCGTAAAGTATCGTGCACGCTTCCTCGGTAACGAGAATCATTGGCATAATACGATGCAATGTATCTATAATAGAAGTTCTACATCGAGATCCGGCACCAATAAACGGACAGAATGAAGAAAATGAAAATGATTCTGCATGAAAACACGCTGAGTTCCATGCGTTACGTACGATGCCGTATACTAAAGGCTAGAAATATCGTAACGAAAGGCGATTTCTATGTAAATTGTGGGACAGCTCGAACAACAAGGGTCTAGCTATTAAACAGTAAATCGAACAAAATGAACCATCTTACGGGTAGCGACAGGAAAGAAACCCCACTAACAGACCAGAGCGCAAATATTTTTTGTTTTCTTCGCTACGGTAGCGTTAAGCACGTTCGTACGTTCAGTAGCGTACCAGGTGGCGACCCCACTAAAGAGCAGTGGTGCGCAGGTGGGGACAGCGCTGTAGCGACAGGCCCCGGGGCCCCAGCTCCTAAATGGCGTTCAATGCGCGCGGATCTTGCTGCTGGCGACGCCTCGACGCGCTCCCGTAATCGACGCCACTGACGTACGATTCCTCCTCGTTGCCGTAGTCGTGTTCACTACGATCGCCCCGATCACGATCCATCCTCTCCAGCCTCGACTTTCGAGTTCCTTCGCTCATGTGTCCGCCGCTGTACGATCCTGATCCTAGATTTTTTGGTAAAATTCAATGTTACAGTTGTTAATATTAGTGGGGTTCAGGGAGCCTGAATTTCTGTAACTTGGCCACGATACCCCTTACGTGAATCTATAGAATTTAAGGTGTTACAGAAATTAGGCGCGATTTCGGGGTAAAATTTGAAAGGAAGCGAATTTTGAATATCGTTGTTTCCTGCTCAAGTTTTTGATAGTGGAACATTGTTAGGATTGGAGCTTGATTCTAAGAAATAGAATTATTTATTATACGAGTTGTATAGAATCCATAAATTGAATTGAAGAGAATTAATTTTAATCTCTTCTTAAATTTAATTCCGAAGATATTCCGTATTCCTTTCAAATTTTTGTTATTACTCAAGCTCGACGAGCTAAAATCATAATTCGATTTAACTTATAATTCTTATAGTTGATGTTACAGTATTAAAATATCGAGCTTGGCAATCGAATTTCACGGGGTGTCACTCAAAAAACTAGATTACAGAAGAGATTGTTACTTCGACGTTAAGCTGGACGGTGAGGAATCAGTAAGTCCACCTACATGTCACACCTAAAACAACACCGCAACGACACACCATACACAGTGCATGCAAGCTAGTTATGCAAAAAAAAGTGCAGGACGCGTACAAAAAAGACAGAGAAAAACGAGAGGGGCAAAAAAAGACACGGTTTTGCAAAGACTCCGACGTTCGAGCTATCGTTGCGCTGGAGCGCAGACATCGAGAAATAAACGAGTCCTTGAAACTCGACGCAAGTCCTCCTCCATGGACTTGCTTCGACTAGAAGGAAAAAAAACTATGCTTTTCATTGAAAGTGGAATTCGCGTTCGTTCAGAAAAAAAAGGAAAAAAAAGAACAAGGGGAGAGCACAAAAACAAAGCGAATATCCCAAAAGAAGGATTTCGAAGATCTTCCGAGAGACCGCGCTCTGAAATTCCTCTTGAAACAAGTCATGTTACGTGTAACATTATTCCATCGAAAAATCTGTGATCCTCTCGATTCCCATGATCAAGTCTCGTTAATTGATTACGCTTCGTTAGGCTATTCTATATCAACCTATTCTATGTGAGAAGGGTTGGTGGAAGGGCTTGCGAGACAACCAAAAACAAAAGGGGAGATAAAACGAACAAATAGAACAGAACTGTAAAAAAAAAGAGATTGATTAAGAATTGAAACGAGAACGTAAGGAGAATCACTTCCACAAAACAGAACAGAACAGAAATCTTCGTCGACGGATGAATCGAATGACAAAAATAATATAAAATAAAAGAGAATAGACGAATGAATTAAACAAAAAAAACGATGGAAAAGTGAGGAACATTTGAGGTGAACCAAATTAACCAAAATTAAATAACCAATCGATTAAATAAATAAATCCTTCTCTTTGGGTAAGAGAAACAAGAATAAGGTCCCGTTTCACCGGGCCCGTGCACCAAACCCGTCTATACTTACAACGCGGCCTTATTAAGGAGGTTTCCCTATAAACAGACAGTCTCTAATTCTCTCGATCGTCATCGTAATCCCCCGTGTATTAAGATTACGGGGGAAGGGGAAGGACGACAGAGTACAGAGAATTGGTCAGCCGGTCTACGCCGTAAAATCTCATCCGCGATGAGGAGGAAGTGTGTGTGTGGAAGAAGCGTCGTCGTGCGTGCGAGCGTTCTTTTAGCTCGACTCTTTGGGCTTGTTCTCGTCACCCGGACCATAGGTGAACTGGCCCTGTTTTCGGATGACTCCCGTGGCAGCCACCGCCTCCACGACTTTTACACGTAAACAAAGAGAACATCGGAGTCAGAGCTGATTGCCGATCATACTTCGACCTGGTGCTTTCTTTTCTTTTTTCCGTTTCCTTTTCTATTTTTCGTTTTTTTTTTTTTCTTTTCGTTTCTTTCTTTCTATTCTCGATCTGAGATTTTAATTTTGCCAGTGGTAACGGAACGTTTTAACTTTTTTCCTTTTTATATTTTAGGTAGAGTCGTCGTTTTGGTGGAGATTATTGCGATTCATCGAATGAGGACTTTTTTTTTTACGATGAAACGAAAGAGAAAAAGATAGAGAGTATGCAAGGGTGGACGGTCACGCGCTTGTTTACGTGTTGTTAGTCTTGCGTAGCATGTTACACGCGTGGATTTTACGTGATCAACCCTTAACTGGTAGCTCATAAGATTTATTTTAAGATTTTGGATCCAACCAGGCGGTTACTATTCACGTGACACGTATTTCCTTCTGTCTATTAATATTCTCTGAGCATAAACATTGAAAAATTGAATCTTTGACGACATGCTAGTGCAAAATTATCGAAACGATGATTTTCTAGTCCGTTCTTCGTGCAGTCGATAATTTTACAAGAGGAGGAATAAAATTCTTCCATATATACAAAATGAAATTAACCAAAAGTAAGATTTTTTTTACGTTAAAATATATAAAAAAAATTCACTATGGTAAATGTTCAAATACTTTTACGAGCCTTCGTATACAATGTCATAATTGCGAAAATTGTTTAGAAATTATTCTACCGTACCAGTTGAGGGCATTGAACAAAAAGAATGAACGATCCATGAAACATGATAGCTTCATTCACGATACTATCAAGAAGACGTTAGTCTTTTCACTTTGAGAAGTCTTTGTCCGTGACGACATCGTGAACGCATGCTCTAAACGCTTTTAATGAATATTAATAGTCGAACAGATGTCACGGGTAAATCCACTCGTGTCAGGGTAGTAGACAGAGCGCAGCGTGCACGAGGTAAGCTGCAGCTAGAATTATATTAAACGATCGTAGAGATGAGGATGAATAATAGAGGCGGTGAAACTGACGACGAGGGATGGTCGTGTCTTTCTGGTGGAGCGCAGAAAGGAAGTGGATATGAGCAAAGAAAAACAATATGAAAACGTGATTGAAACTAACGAGAACGAACGCGCCATTGTCTTGCAGAGGTTGATACATGTTTGCCGATCCATATATCGTCGCTGAAAAGAAATTCAATATAAAGGTGTCGTGCTTTCTGTACGAATATCTTTCACCGTGATACGTGTATTTTTCTTGATAGTTCAAAGACTGCTAGTTTATTTTTAATCTGCCAAATCATGCGGAAAACGCGCAAGTTAAAATAATAAGTTTGTAGGTATAGTTTAAACCAGCGTTGTTCGCGTTGGTGGAATCTCCTTTCTTCCTTTCTTTTTTTTTTTCTTTCTTTTTTATAGAACGTGATATTAAAATTTTTATAAGAGGAAAAGAAAAAGAAGGTTAAATAAGATTCTTGGAATTTCCGAGTTTATTTCGAACAGCGCTGATTTAAATAGAAGAAACAACGAGAGCAGGGTATATACAACGAAAATGAGAGATATAACTTCTCGCGCGTCATTCAGACGCTATAGCGTGCACACGAAGAAGAAGGACGTGCAGCGTACATCGAACGATATATCGTAATAATTTACAAGGCTGAGTATAGGTCTGCAACCAGCGACTAGCAGTCTTTCCAATAAAGAGTAACTCTACGTTCTAACACGAATCCATGCAACGGCTACGTGCAGCTAATGATACAACTACAGATGTGTTTCATTACTAGCTTCGAATGTCGCCATTGCTCTTTCTCGAGAATCCAACTCTCGATAACAAAAAAGAAAAAAAAAATGGAACAAAAGAGGAAAAACGAACGACGGTGTTTGTTCGCGCGTTGAAAAATACCAGAACGAATATAATCGTTTCTCTCCGATTTATTCTATCAGCTGAACCTTTTATCTATTTTCTTCTCTCTATTTTTCTACATCTTCAAGCAAGTAACGGAACACAGGGTGCGCGACGTTGGACTCGTAGAAAGAGAAAAGAAAGAAAAAGGGACGTGTGTACAATTTTGCGCTCGAGAAAAAGGTTGGGTTACCTCTTGGCTCGTGGCCGTAGTAACTCTCATGATGGGCACCTGAAGAGGCAAGAAGAAAGTGTCGAGTGTTAGTTGACGGAATTGGGGCTCGTTAGAGTTTCAAGTGAGCTAGAAACCTCGACCCAACCAGCCATGACTGAGAGGTGAGGATCGCATTGAGACTGTGTGAAAAGGATTGACAGTCGTGGACGAGAATAATGATGATGATATGTCGCGATCACCGAGCTTAAATAATTCTCTGTGGTAAGTAATTGACTGATATATGATTCGATGTCGTTGTCTAGATTTCCAGTCTGAGTCTATCGAAATCAAATCACGAAATACACAAAATTCCTCTTTTTACCAGCAATTAAACGACCCAATTTTAAAATACCTTTGAAATACAAATACTCTACTCGTCTATGAAGGTGTACAATCCTAACCAGGCCATTCTCCGCGATAATGAAACTCACGTAGAATATTTGTACTTGGTAACATTCTGCTACGAGATCCTCGATGATAATATGCGACCATAATCGACGCGTCACAATGAATATGATACCTGATGTGACGCGAGGTGTTAACGCGTCGACCGGTGCATCCGGTGCAGGGATCGGACGTGGCACTGTAGCGATCACTTGAGGATGCGTGGCCCTCCAGTAAGCTTCCAGGTACTCAGCTACGTGTTCGCAAGCTTCCTCCAGCTGATTCTCATCCAAGATCACGTCGAACATCTCTGTAGGACACTGAGCCAATTTCTCAGCAGCCACCATTTGTACGTTCAGATGTCTGATCTGCGACTTTCCACGCGACTTGATCAACCTTTGGAGCACTTTAGGTGACGAAATCTTCAGGTAGACGATCGTTGGCGCCAGGCTGGTCTTAGCTAACTGCGACGGATGATTGATGGTATCGCAGTCCAAAACTACCAACTAGAAATTAATAATGGTAAGTGGACAATGTTTAGAAACGAGAGGATCAAATGGTTGATAAAGTACCTGAAGGGTTCTGGCAAGCTCAAAAATCCTCTCGATCTCAGCTTGAACCTCCGCCAAACAACTGCTCCTGCTCGTGGATCGTTCCATGATCGCTCGTTTTGATGGATTGTTCAGCAACGATCTCTTTGCCAGTGAAATGTCTGCCATTACCCTAGTGATAATTATTCTGAAATCGTAGAAACAAATATTTAGCCAGATGTGCGAAGAATGGAATACTTCCTCGTGCAAATAGAATAATATTCGAATAATATCAATTTACAAAACATCCTTCGTTTCTTGTCGTATAACATGATAAAGTATTATATAAACATAATTATTCAAATAACATTGGCTCACAAAATATTTTTATTTTGTTGTCATATTGTATGATAAGATATTATATAAACCTCACAAAGACTAGCTATTAACTATGTAATAAATTTCTTCAATATTTGAATTTTATTCTTAAGGAATGTGCCAAGTATAAATTAATTTAAATTCATCTTACGTATAGCGTACCGTTATTAGTAAAATAACTTGCTACGAATTCAATAATTTTTAGTAATAGTAATGAAAAGAGCAATCACAGAAAAAGTATGAGTGATGGAAGAAGTCTATTTGCAGATTCGAATTCAGCATGCACATGTACATAAATGTTACGGAAAATATGCAAATAGATGTTCAATAATTGCTCTTATAAAAATAATTGCTCTTCGACTAAGAGCTTCAACTTTAAAGAAAGCTTCGCGTACCTGCCTCGGAACCGATGTTTCAAATAATCAAACAACGCCTTTTGCATCATGTCCGTCACCTGATAACCTTTCAACGATGGACCGACCAGGACGACAGGCCTCATAGATGGTACAACGTCGTACGGCGTGGTTGTTTCCTGAAAGCGAGACAAACGAATGAGTCTAGACCGACTAAGAGGATGTCCTACACGCCAGGATCTGCCCCAAGATAGTCTCTCACTTACGTAGGACTTCGTGCGCACGGAATGCAACATTGAAAACATTGAAAACAGTTAATGGCCACGTCGACTGGAGACAGTATACGACCTACCCTCCTGCGCGGCCAAAGTCCTTCTCACGGTAATATCGCCATCTCATCGACCATCTTTCTTCAGCATTCCAAAGGCACTTTGGCCAAGCAGAGTCTGTTTTCTTTCTTTTCATTTTTTTTTTTTTTTTTTTTTTGTAAACTACTGATCAACCTAAGCTATCAACGATCTCCTACGCACTAAATCTGTTCTCGTTAGAAGCCATCATTCTACCGTGTTTTCGGCGAACCATTTTCAGCAAACGGACCACGTGGTTTCATCAAGGTCAGGGCATCTTCGACGAGATCGTCCTCGTCATGGTAAAATGGTCCGCTAAGATCGAATAATTGTTACTTGATTATCGATCGATGCTAGAAATTGCTACTCACATCGACACACTGACGTATTGTATATGTGTGGTTAAAAAAGGAAAGAGTACAGGAAAAGGAACATTTGACACAGTTCGCAGAGCAGTCAGCCGAGAAATAATGGACTTAGACTTTAGAATAATTGCTTCTTGTTGGCGTAATAAATTGGCGGAAATTGAAAGTGGGAATTATCGGATAAACTCTCGGTTTGGAGAGTTACGAGTCTGAAAGCTCGATGCGCGTCCTCTGTCCTTCCTTACTTTCTTCTTCTTCTTTGATTCGACAGATATACACGATGCACAGAGACAGCAGGTATCCCAGTATCATACACACAATCGCATACTCACAGAAATAAATCTGCTAGTCCTCGCGTGGCCCACGATATTTTCTAGCACCGACAGATAAATTTAGACACGTAAGCCTCGTCCACGTCACCGGTTTTATCGAACGCGAATCTTTGCCAAACCGACGAAAAATTTTGATTGGACCTATCTAATATCCCATAGAGCTTATCTTCGTCCGTAAGAGTTGATGAGATACTCCGTGAATATCTATGGGATCCTTTTTGAACGTCTATAAAGTTTTACGCCTTCTTCGGCGTCTATAGAATCCTTTTTGCACAATGGCTGTACGAAGTATTCGTACACATTGTATTTATTACAATTAATTAGATCTACGTAATATAAAATTTCATGTTCATGCGACTACAAAAATGTTGTACTATGGACGTGAAATATAGGATTTGCTGAAAAATATTTCATTGAAATATAAGGCTATATTTCTGATTATAAGTATTTTGACACCTGCTGGTTTCACGTAAAAACGTAATAATTAATTTAAGTAATCAAGGAATACTCGATTTGAATTTTGTATTTCTGCAAAGATATCAACCAATATATATAGATAAAAGTTGTTAAATTTGGAAGAGTTATATAAGCAACATAATAAATTATAATAAATATGAGTTGATTCATGTAGTTTTTTTTTATTTTGAGGCAAATTAGATGGAAAACTTCAAAAGCTAAAAATTTGATGAAATTATTATTGTAACATTATATTATTATATCGTTATAATATTATATCTTTGTTTCAAATAAGACAGCGTTTCTTAATGTTTTTGGTAATTTCCTAATGATTTTTCAGATTTACTTAAGTGTCCTAGTACTCATAAACAGCGCTGTACGTTTACAGGATTCCTTCTAAATGTTTATAGGATCATCTCAGGTTCATGCAAACGTGGACGAGACTTTTGACTAGAAATATATACTTTCTCGAGCTGTCGACTACAAGACTAGAGACCCAAAGTAGAATCAGGCATGACGTTAGACGAGTGGACACAAAAAGGATCGGAATAGTCATAGACACTGCGATTCGTCGAAATCGTTTACCGGCTTCTTGAAGAAGTTTTTCCGTTTCTCCTTAGCCGGTGGCGTGGTCAACGTTGCCTTACCGCCGCGGACGCTGTCGCTGTCGTCACCTGTCAAGAAAAGAAATTGGATCGAATTAATCGTGGAAATCGATCCTTCCTATGCATCGTGCATCGACGGATGTCCCTCTTTCTCTCAAAGGAAAACTAGAGTGAGAAGCGATCGAATGCAGACTAAGAAACCTAGGGTACTAAATAAATTCGATGCTGTCGAATATGATTGTCTGGAGAGATCGTGGAAGCAACTACTGAAAAGTTCATTTACAGCATAGAATACTAAATATGACGTAAATTGACTGGGTCTGTGCGTGATCGTGAATAGAGTGGCTGTCGGCGAACAGGATCGATTGATCGTATCGTCGAGTCTGAACTATGAGGCGGGTGAACGTGGATACTAATATCAAGCGTGTGATCGTACTCGTGCGTGGGTCATTGATGAAAAATCTCGAATTAGTATCTTTTTTACAATATGAGAAGGAGAAATTCTCGATCCGTAGGATCAGTGTTTAGACGAAACGTTTAACAGTAGAATTATTAAACTTGTTACAAGTATGGATCTTTTTCAGTTTAAAATTATTAAAAACATGCAGAAACTTTGGAAAAATTGATCTTGGATTTTATTCAGAGAGGAACGTGATTATTTTCATTATATCACTTTGATTATAATCATCTATGTACATTTTAGTATACGTTAACCCATTCGAGAGAAAAGTACATTTTCTCACAGGAAATTTTCAAGGATTGACATTTCGAAATTTCTATGATCCTGTTCGAGGATTACATATCTTTATCTCGAAACCAACGTCATTTCTTAATCTTATGTAATACTCTCTGCAATACACGATTTTACTTCTAGTGACTAATAACGATAACACAAATACCTTCATACGACGCATAGGATGCGTCAGCATTTGATTTTACATCAAATAAATACTGGCATGTCCAGTGCGTCACCGGTTTCGAATAGGTTAAAGTAAATGATCGGTAGTTCTAGAGTTAAGAAGGCGGTCAAAGTACATGCAGAAATATTTCCAATGACCAACGCAACGTTAGCTGAATTTCCTATGATCTAACTCGCAGAACTCGATCATCGCTAGTCGAGGATTCACTCTCTTAACTAAAATAAAAACGGGCAAAGAAGAATGGTGAGAAGGTAAAGAAAGAAGCCCACGACATATGCGGTGTGGAAAGAAACAAAAGCTACTATAGTGTTTGTATATGTACATATACTTAGGGCCAACTTAGGATTCTTTCTGATTTTTAGTGTTCTTTCGTGTTTTCTTTCTCTCTCGTATATCTTTTCTGTCTCTCTTATTTCAGTTTGTATTTTTTGTACGACGAGCCGACGATCTCCCTCTCTCCGGTCTGTGTTTTCATTGTCGAGACATCGATCGGTCGAGAATTGCCGAACTGGTCGGTACACCGTGGTTTTCGGGGCGGAAAGAAAGAAGGACGTGCTAGGATACCTGGTGTAGGTGGTGTGGAACCACGTGAGGGCATACCACTCTCGCCAAGGTTCCCTGAAGACCCTCCACGTGCCGAATAGAGACCCTTTGTACCACGTGCAGCGCTCGCCTGCTGCCTCAGGGCCTCTAATTTCACCGGGGACGGGATGAAGCCGACGTCCGCGTTCTCTTTCACCAGCCTACCTATCCACCAATTGTTGTCGTACTTCTCCTGAAGAGTTTCGTGGACGATCGATTACTTTAGATCGTTAAGAAAACACACAAAAGATAAAGAACGTACCTTGATGTGCAGGAAGTCGCGGACCTCGAAGCTGATAGCCGAGCCATGGACAGGCGAATCATCGTCGACAGATCCATCATAGCTCACATTGGTCCGTACTGCAAACGCTACCGCTTTCGTCTGTATAATTTACAAAAACTTTCTATTAAAGCCACTCTATATAATTTAACATTAATTACAAGTTATACGTTAACATGTTGGCTACCACATGGTGGTTATTGATGATCACGTTCTTTACTAAATTTTTTATAATGATTAAAAAAGGATAAATCTCGTGGACTAATAAATTTCTAACGATGAGAATCTAAAATATACATATTAGGTCGTCCGAAAAGTTTCTTTCGTTTTATAAGGAAATAATGGATGCACAACATTTTCCGTTTTATATTATTTTATCGAATTACGTATGACTCATTTTATCTTATCAAAATAAAGATCACAACTTTTCGGACAACCTAATATAATATTCGCGCGATTGTCAAGATGTTAAAGAGCGCTTAAGAGCCAGATTCTCGTTAGAAAATTTTTCTCGAAGGAATATCAGCGGTAATATTTCGATAAATAAGCTAGTTTTATTGTTTACGATATCGACTTTTTTATTGGGTCGTGTAGCGTAATCCATTATATCGCAACGATACTCGTGCAACAATAATTTAAGCATAAAGTAAATGCCGATGAGATCACGGATGATCGGTACATTGTCAATGTATCATGTGACACATCGGCAAAGAATAAAAGCGTAATACAGTGATAGGGTGCTGTCCGCATTTGTTACGTCGTTCTACCACTCGAAGGTCGCGGCTATTTAATCAATATTCATTTATTGTTCAGCCGAAGGTGATTCGACTGATGGGCCGTGTATGCTGGCCAACAAAAGAGTTTTCATAATTCAGACATGACCCGCTCTGTTATTACTTGGTCTAAATACTCGCCCTAATTCTGCGAAACTTCATGCTCGTACCAGGAAATTTATCGTTGGAACGTAGGATTAAGTTACATTCGAATGTTCGTAAATATATAAGCTCGAAGATTCGAAGATTCGAGGATTTAAATGGTCAGAAATTTTTTAATTCGCAAACCAAAAGAGATTTTAAAATTCGGTGGATCACAAGTGTGCTCCATTCTCCATACTCTGCACTATTCAAAAGCTCGTTGATACAAAGTTGAACACCATTAGGCGATCCTGTACGTACACAGGGAAGAAGAGAGGAGTGTGACGGAAACATCTAGACAACCGATCCGATAATTACCAATTCACCGAGTTCGAACGCGTTGCGCCGACTATTAGAAAGGAAGGTACAATTAAAGGCAATAGTATCACGGCTGGCAACGCGATATATTGCATTTGCATCTATCGTCGAAAACAAAGGATCACGAGTCGCTTAATTGGTTTCGCCAAGCGGTCTCCGCGTGCGAAATCTCATTGGTCTGGCGCGCTTATTCATTGACACGCTCCTCATTCCTCGGCGGACAACTTAGAGACTTGAACGTGAAGGCGGCGTCAGAGGCAATGACGCTATTCGGAAGTAGTCGATCGATACCAAACGATTTACGAAAGACCGGTGGAAAAACAAGCCAAACGGGGGTGGAGGAAGGAGAGGTGAAACTGGAACATGCGAAAGATCAATGACTCACCCTGGCTTTTTCAAGTTGATTGAGGGCCTGCCTCTCCTTCTCACGACGCAAGCTCTCTTTCTCCTCGTCCAGCGAGAGATCCGAGCTCGGCTGTGAGTAGTTCGAGTCTGCCGAGCCCTGAAATACAAAATAAACTTGTTTAAATCGCGCCTCCAAGCGAAATCCATTATTACTTTCGGATCGTTATCGAATAGTTTC
Organism: Bombus huntii; assembly: GCF_024542735.1. Classification (NCBI taxonomy): domain Eukaryota; kingdom Metazoa; phylum Arthropoda; class Insecta; order Hymenoptera; family Apidae; genus Bombus; species Bombus huntii. The sequence continues at coordinate 6,984,462 of NC_066250.1, read as the reverse complement.
GAACCGAGTACAGTAACGACTCTTCCCTGATTTTGTGATAATAATATACTTCGTTTTTTCTCAGAGTTCGCAGATTCCAAAAAGTGAATTTTCTCGTTTTATTTCTATATATATACAATATGTTATTATTTTTACAAACGGTAATGTAAAACGTATTAATAACGTTGGTCGTTTTTTGATAATTTTAATATACTCTATTTTCTGTCAGGGTTCACAAAGATTCCAGAAAGCGAGTTTCCTTGTTTTGTTTATTTTATACGTTCAATATGTTGCTTTGACGAATAGTAGTAAAATGCGCGGTTGGTAAAATAAAAGTTTGAACGAATAGAATTTGGAAAATGGGAGACTTTTACGCTACCAGTTATTATGGTATTTTGTCAGTTCTTGTTTCACGGAATTTGTCAAACACTGGTAACTACTGCGTCACGACTCTGGCAAGATTTTTCGCGAAGTTCGTGTTCCAAGAACTACAGGGAGCCCGATGTTTTGCCCACGGAAGCCTTGGAGAAGTTCTCAAGGGCTTTGAGAGTCGGGGACCATTAGCTTAAAAAGAGAAGTTTCGTCGGTTCTGAAACAACCGTAGCCGTCTTTGCAGACCCCAAATTCTCGTTCTTTGCAAATATTTTAACGTGCTAGTTTGCAACGGCTTGTTACTTGAATCGGTATAAACGACGAAATTCTTGTTTTGCACAATTTCTCATTTCATATTTGTTTTGATATCTAGTCTCCAATTTACTGTCGTATTTCATAAATTGCTCGTACTTCTGTCATAGGAACGTAACAAAACGCAATTATATACGTTCGACTTGAAAAAATTCAACGTTTGTACAAATAAGTGGATAATACGCGACTAAGTAGAGCGGACCGTACCTGGTCGGACAAGCGTATATTCATTAGGTACGTGTTTATCACGAATTTTTTTTATTTCTAGATTATGAAAGGAATTAAATAAAACGAGACAGTGGTCAGTAGACTGTCTAACATACAATGGTATGTAAAAAAGATTTGAATGTATGCTAATGTATACGAGTATCGCTATATTTCATACTATGCATTGTTTATCACGCTCTATTCTGGGATGTACATTATATTTATGCATTGCTCTTCAATGTCAGTTATAATTCCATTTTGTAAAATCGTGATGTTTCTTCCCCGCACTGTATCTTTTAACTCCCTATGATAATATAATAACATCTTAGTTAAATTTATAAGTGTCAGTGCAACACAATGCCAAAAGTACGCGTTACGAAAGTGTTACATATACTTCACGATTAGTTCCGTGTGATTTCTAGAATAATCGCGTGGCAATTGGGCAAACAACACCGGAAATTATCCGCGACGAAAGTTAGGATTCTATCTATACGTTAACGCACGCTGCGCAATTGGTTGCGTCAACTCGCGGAACATCCTGCCAAACGTTTCAGGAACAGCTCGTAACGCAACCATGTTGGCGACAATGTGACAAAAAGGGATGTTGGACGGTCAATTAATTGCCCGTACGACGAATTAATTGGATCGATTGCGTCGAACGTGATGGAAGACGTATCGATGTCGAACGTTCTCGAGCATGAAGAGACCTGGAAATTCATCGAAGCGAGAAGACGCAATTTCTAACAATTTTATCGATTCCAAACCGAAGACGACATTGACGTATTGATCCACCTTTCAAAGTCAAAGCTTTTACCTGTCCTGTAATTAGATACTTAATTAAATGCAAAGGGTGCCCAGCGTGTGTCGCATCACTCGGGCGAACGTTCGATTTGCATTTCAGCATGGTGCATTCGGAGGCAATTTCGAATTTCGTTATATAGTATTAGACGGATGAAAGTCGAATTCATTTACAAAATGATTCCCTCCTACTTTCCCTCAGCCTTCCTCACCCTTAAATGGGATCTTTTTTCTGTCGTTCTCTTTCGCTCTTTCTATCGGGACGATGAGTTCATTCGGTCGGGGCTTGTAACCATGCCAACGGCCTTTACTTAATCGTCTCTCTACCTGTTCCCCGTGCGTGACTGTGTAAACTCGTCTATGCGTGCCACCACGACCTTTTTCGACCCTCCGGGGGATCACGAGGACTGGAATGCTCTCGAACAATCGCGTGTGACGAATTTTTAGCCAGAGCATTTTTGTGTCATTGGGTAATACGAATTTCTATATTGGAAGATTAAATTAAGATGATAGGAATTTATGGAAGAAGATAGGGGATGGATATGAAAATATCTTGAAATATACTTTCAAGTTTCTATGTTTCTTGTTAACTGAGTCAGTTGACTTCAAGTAGCTTCAGACCACTGTACTAACGTGAATCTGTTATTTTACTCGTCTTAAAACGTCTTGTCGAGTTCTCAGCTATTTCTTGTCGTGAAAAGAGCAACAGCTACTAGGTAATGTAATGTTACTTCCTATTACCTTCTTGCCTCTCTAAACTAAGTTGACTGTAAATATATGCCATTCAGACATCCATTTTCATTTAACTTAAATGTATCTGAGCTTGTAGCGGTATTTTTCAAAATAAGGCCATGTCTGCTCCATTTAAGTTCTGCATTAAGTCTGCTGAGTAAGTTTTTGATTACTGTCTTTCTAAAAGTACATTCAGCGTTATAAACGATAGTAGTAAATTATAAATTAAATCTGTTGATTAATTTTCAGACCATTGTCCTTCTAAAAGGATATTGGCCATTATGAACGCTCCAAAAAGATGAGAAATTAAGTTTGGGTACCTTAAATCATCCTTCTGAGCGTATGACGGGCAGATCTGGGTTAAATATCCACTCAAAATCAGATTACTCGAACTTAAATGTCTTCGCGTCAAATAACTTGACTCGTGTGTACACAAACTTCAAGTCGAGTTACCTCAATTGAATTTGAAGGAGACCAAAGTGGTAAACGATGGAAGATGGAAATGAAGTAAACGTTAAGTGTAGAAGAATGGCGAGGTAACGCAAACAAAGTACTAAAAACTCGACGCGGATAAAAGGAGGATAAAAAGAAGTCTGTGAATAGGACGAAAACAGCGGCTGCAGGAGCAACAGAGCATACTGGAAACGCTCGGTTTCACGCTCAAAATGTAAACCAGATCGATTTAGATTGCAACGTAAAGGATCGAGGCTGTGCAACGATAGCACGCCTGGCCGGTTTTATTTCACGCCAGGCTGATTAATGTAAAACTTGTATGACGCATCGCACGCCACGGAAAATCCTTTATAAAATCGAGAAAATGTATGAAGACGCTTCGCAGGCTCCACGCTGCTCCCTTGCAACTAATTTACTTTGTGTAAGGAGGCCGATTCATTGACACCCTTTATGAAACGTGTACGCCGTACGCGTTACAAGTATTATCTTCTTATAACCTTACCTGTGTGCCTGTGTCGTGTATTACAAAAAAAATAACATTAAGGTGAAAGCTAAAACGAGATCGTTTTTCTTCGGAATATAAACGAGAACGATCACCTTAATTAAATTGAGAGAATATAAATAATGATGTTCGCGGAAGCTTCAATTTAATTCAGTTAATTGCTACAAGTTTCAATATGGATATAATAGTTGAATACCATAAGTGAAATGAATACGATGAGTGACAATTTCCTTGTTTTATAGAAATTCAATATATCGTCAATCAATTCTGCACTAAACTTTTCGTTTGATTTTTAGATTAATTATACGTCTCTTTTATGATCTTGAATATTTAACAAATATTAATAACATTAGTTATACGAAGAACTGATACTATTCCTTTCTTACAAAATATCATCTATTTTCAAAAAATTCATATATCATTTACTCAATTACTTTGTATTCCTTTGAGACGTTAAATAAAAGTTACATAAAATCATCCAAATTGTCATATGTTTTACCATGTGATCGTCAATTATTAATATGAATTTCTTTCATTCTCATGTTTAAAACCGTATGGAAACAAATGATATCTAGTTGAAAATTAACTGAATAATGGAAGAATATTAAAATTAACAATCACAAAAACTGACAATTGAAAAAAGGAAAGTTTGGAAAATATCAATGAAGAATGGAAAAAGAAAATATAAAAGAAGAGTAAAAGAGATGGCGAAAGGATCTTCTAAAGTATCTACATAAAATTCCCAATGAGTGTCAACTAATCTCTACCAAATTTTCTTTTATGACCATAGTAAGACACAATGAAAAGAGACTTGAAAGGACGATTGTCGGTAGTGTACCTGCGTAAATAGCTTGTTGTAGCCAGAATTGTGTTGATTGTATCCGATCATCGCCGGAAGCCAACGCCGTCGTCGCCAGGGCCGTTGTTCGAGTGGCTTTATCCACCTTCGCCGGGCCCTTCGACTCTGTTATGGCCCAGTTTCGTTCTCTGAACCGGCTCTGTGGCACGACGTTGATCCGCTAAGCTCTCGCTTAGCACACGCTACCGCATTGCGTCTTTTTCTCCTCTGCTCTGTTCGTTCTTTCAACCAATGGAACAAACTTAGCAATAGACTCTGCCCCGTTGGTAAAAGTTTAACGTGGGATTTTCGCGGCGTTGCTACGCCATGCTGGCCGGCGCGAAGGCCGTGCAGCCAGTGGAACTTCACCTCAGGCGCTCTTCCACGACTTTTTCCGCTTCCGTTTGCAAGCCATCCAAACGCCAGTCGCGTTTCTACTCACAGCTTTTCAGCTTCATCGCACCTCGAATCGCACCTGGTGCTTCGACTTTCGCGTCCATCGCGGATTTCTCCGCGAGACGAGATCGCTTCTCGATGATCCTCTCCTCGTGTTCAGCTTCGAACACGCTGTCGACAAGGAGATTCTTTGTTCAATGTGACAAGCTTCGAGATTTTGACGGATGAACGCAGACACGATACTGATACGATGGTGGTTCGAAATTTCTACATTTATCAAATTTCGAGGGGAATTGTATTAATTGTATTATTGAATATATTGGAAATTATATTATTGGATATGTTATTTGATCTTCTTGCAGTTGTTTAAAATTTCTCTATTGAATATTTCAAATATTATATTCTAGATGGTTTACATTTTCTGGGCTCGCTTTATTTTACTACCATTATCAAATCTCAAAGGAAACGTTACTGGATTCAAAATTTTAGAATACAGATATTCCCTTATGGTAGTATAAAGTTTAACGTTCGATCAAGTGTAGTCCGAATGGGTCAAGTGTATTATGTTCCACGTGGTTTGAGTCTTCTAGACAAAGTCTATAACGTATCGAATATTTTGCTCTATTACTTTCACTAAATCAAAGAGGAGATTATCGGATTCAAAATTTCCAAATATATGTCCTCTTATCGAAATCCTCTAAAATCTAACTAATCCACTTTTACCAGTATGTAATAACATATAACCTCGCTCATCTATATAATCCACTATATACTTCCAAAAAAGAGAAGATAGCGGAAGAAAAGCTTCAGAACAAATATACGTCACAGTCTTCTAAATTTTGACAAAAACCCTCGCATAATTCATGATATTTCCTAAGTATCCTTTCTTTCCATTCTCTCTCTCTTTCTCTCTCTCTCTCTAGATACTCTAAGACTTTTTATTCTCCTACATATTATACTTAAAGAACGGTCAAGGAGAGTTACAAGAAAGGCCTTTTTCGGATCTAAGCAACCACCACCATAACTCTATTCCTTCTCCTCTAATGGTTTCGCGACGAATCGTCTGGTAGAGATTGACATCGGTTGGTCGGTGCCAGACTGGCGGTCGTTTCATCGCTGTCACAAAATATGCTGGTATAATTGCTCTTAAGAGGAGGATCTTAACGAGGGGAGACCGTGAGCTTCGTCTTTGGCTCCGAGACCTCGCCTAACGACTGCTCGTCCGTTAATTACATCGTAGCAATTAAAGTAACGACGGTTGGAGATCGCGTTGTTGTCCGTGGACGTGGATGCCTGCAACATCCTCGACACGGTCGATTTGATCGGTCGCGAAGTCTGGTCACGTAACATGGAAACTACTGGGCCATCTCGTATCATCTATATATACAATGGGGTACGTTACTAATGATTTTAAAACCAACGAAAACTATGACAGTTGCTGCGAATAAGGTCAAAATACTACAACCAACGAAGATGTCATAACGAACGTGACAAAGTATTATTCATTGCGTTATTAGTTTAGTTGAATCATTTATTTATTCATTATTTGTAGTACGAAATATAATTCTTTTAATTATTTTGCTATATAATTTTAATTATTAGTGAGCAAAATACTCGCAACCGATTATCCTTGAATACATATATATTATGTATTTTTATGTATGCTAGAACGAACTGATGCTACAATGAACAAAGTTTTAGAAGGAATTAGTTCATTGTAGCATAGCCCACTGTATATAGCCGAGGTTTATTTCATCGTTTGTTCATGAACGCCTTTAATCGATCCATTTTGATCACATAGTCGAAGTTCAAAACGTTCACCATGGCCCTGTTGCTTGACTGCGGATTTTTATCCATTTGCGTGTTATCCCAAGAAAAAATCCTGTAAGTAGATTTTTATCAATCTTCTCGCTTCAATATTGCTTTATGACATTGTTCTTTGATATGACACAATCAGAGGTAAACAAATTTTGCTAGGATCAAAGATGATACTTTCTAAAACTACTTGTCAGGTTAAAAAAGTTTTGTCGTTCAGATCGCGACTATTCAGTCAGATACTAATTAAAATTTCGTTGAGATAGATTGAGATAAAAGAAGTAAATTATACAAATGAATTTTATAAATTACAGGTCAACCGATTATTTAATTTCTATGCAAAATTCTAAAATTGAGCGCTTGAAGTCAATAACCTACGACTCGTCACTCGTCGGTTCACTAATATTATTAGTTAATAAATTATCGTGCAAGAGAGTCTTGGTTCGAACTAGATTGAAACATCGTTCAGACGATACGACGCTTATGTAAATCGACGGTGTGCAAAGACCTTGTTACGTGTTTAATAGCTGAGACCGAAGGATCGAGCTGGTAAGGCTTCGATTATGGGTGGTCACGATGAAAGATCGTTAAGAGGATTCCAGACTTATGGTCAAAGAATGGATTATACACGTGATGTTATGGAACAAGGAGCAAATTCCTTCGCGGAATTTCCAAATTTCGGGAAAGCTAAATGAGACGTGAAAATAGAAATTACATTAATATCATAGAAAACGTTTCTCGAGCAACGAACGAAGCAACGTCACGCAATTCCCTCGATCATTCTGGATAATTAATTAGCGAGGTATTCTCTATCTACGTCGTAGGCTTAGAAATCCGTCAGCGGAGGATCGAGGACGTTACGATTTAAAAAAAAAAAGACTCGACTGTCTGGAATTATCAGAGAGGGAGGGCAATCGATTTCGTTGACCCCTTTGTTACAGTGTACCGTGTCGAGTGCGCTATCCTTTTGTAAACAGTGGACGATTATTCAGCGAGAAGCAACGATTCACGATTATCGAGATAACACCCTCTGTATATCATCGCGCGATTATTACTCGTGGCGTTAAGAAGATTCCGAGGGACACGTCGAAAGAAACCCTCGTTCGCGAATAATGGCAGTGTCCTTTGAAGAATAATAGGATGTCCTTATCCAGCCAAGTGTCCTCTTTGTCTTCCTCCGAACAACGACGCGTAATTTGCTCAAAGAGCGTCGACGATAAGCACCATAAAAAGGGAGGAATAAAAACGAAGAAAAAAAGAAAAGACGCTTGAAAAACAAGGGAGAAAGGCGAACACAGAGAAAAAGAGAGACAGAGAGAGAGAGAATGTAGACTATCCAAGTAGCGATGTAGACGTTTCATCGCTTCAAAGACACTCGAGAGAGACGAGACGGGTTGCGAATCCACGAAAACTCGAACGGGGGTCTATGAAAGCGGAGGACGCTCTCGGAAGCGGGTCAACGACATCGTGGAGTGGCGAGTTCATGTTCATTCGATCGACTCGGCCCGCCGCGAAGCGTTATCAACATTTATCGTAAAAGCCTGCTGCCTGCGTTCATCCTTAGCCCGGTTTGCCTCCCGTCTGACCAGTAACTGGACGAATCTCCTTCCACGCGTTCTATGTTACTCAACGGTGTATACCTGCGTTCGATCGTCTCGCGCGGAAGTAGATAAGGAAAACAAATATCAACAGCTTGGAAACGTCGAAAAGTGGCCGGGGTCGCGTGCGTGGTCCGCCGAGCCTCCCGGCACTACGCGTGTTCCCTTCGTGGAGTAGAACAGGAAGCACGTCGAGATGAAACAAATTGAAATTCCTCGATCACCTTCCAGTGAAACGATGCAACGTGGATCGTTGAAATTCTTCTGCTTTTTTCTTTTTTTTTTTTTATTTTTTATTCGAACACACTGAACTTGCGAATGTGATATCGGTGTCGTTTCGAAATGGCACACGCGCGACTTGACGATGATGGGGGGACGACGTTTCTTCGCGTACTGACACTACGTGCTGTACGTCCCCGCGAACTCGAATCGCGTTCCTGCCTGGGTTAGTTGATACATCGGCCTAAGGGTTTGCCGACTCACCCGCTCTGTGGCGCCACCGAGGAAGCCGGACGACACCCCCGTAACTATATCGATCCACAACCCCTCCTCCGTCCCGATCCTTGCCACCCATTGCGACCCACACGACAACGCCAGGCCACTGCACCCTGAAGGCAACGTGTCCTATCAAACTGTACGAATACACGCGTTCTTGAATACATTTATGTGAGTGTGTGTATGCGTATACACGCTTACTAGGCGCTTGGTAACGTGTATGCGCCGAGGACGATCGGAGTCGAATCGCGAAACCACGAGACGTCTTCGCCGCCGCTCTGCGGTCAAAGGTTCCTCCGACCGAAAGTGTGTCATTCGGATGAATCGAATATTTAGCCGATAAGTTTGCCGGGTCAAAGAAGGCCGGTCCAGAATAGAAACCAGCTTTCCGCGTTACGAAGGGCAGAGATGTTGCGTTTGTTGATTTCATAGCATAGATTTTTCTGCAGGTGGAGAATAGACGTTTTTTTCAGAGATTGTGGAGTATGCGTCTTGAATTGGAATTTAGATTGGACGATTTTGTTCTTTTTGAGGAATATATCGGTAGATCTGTGTTTGGATGTAGGTTGTTCGTTGATTCGATAGCAGATTTTTTTTTAGAATGCAAAGTAGGGATTGTTTTTTTTGGATTAGGATTTACCGTGGAATTTCTCTTCCTCTTTCTTTAGAGAATTGATAAGTTTCTGACTGGATACACAATAGTTGGTTCGTTGATTGGACAGCGAATCTTTCTAGAGGCAAAGTAAAACATAGTAGAATATGTATATATCGATTGATTGGAATGATTGCGTACACGTTGGATTGGAATTTACCTTTCCTTTTTATTTATGAAATTTATAAGTGTGTTTCTAAAAATTTGCTTATTAATTTATTGAACAGGCATCGTTTGCAACGCTTTGCATTGTTTATCTCGATTTTATCTTGGTTTATCTTTTCTGTAAGAAATTCATAAATATGTTTAGATATAATTCATTCATTTTGTAATAAATATTTAAAAATAAGTGTAAATTAATCGTCTCGGAATATTTTCCTTTTTCCTAAGATCAAGATTATTTCATTTGTATTTGAATATAATTACGTTACAAATACTAGACAAACTGAAGAATTTGATGAATTACCCTGACAACGAGAGGGGAGTGGAAATCAATCGACTAATTGAATTTCTGACATTAATGATCGATGACAAGCTCGGTATTCCAACAAACAAGATTGAATCTACAAGGATTTTGAACCGGATTTTCCGTGTTAATATGACGGAATTGTCAGGGAATCCAATTTATCAACAAAACCCTATGACTCGTATCAACAAGACCTTTTTTTTTCGCGTGAGTTACAGGTTGATTCAGGAACTGGGTCAAACCTACTATACATTGTACGCGTCGTTCTTTCACCTTTGAATCTTTCTTCCGGAATCGTCGGGGCTATTACGAAAAAGCTTCTTCCCTTTAAAGTTTCCTGTTTTACAGACACGCAGTACCGAAAGGCTATTATTACGTAAATGTCGCGACGAAGAGCGTCTTGTTTCGAGTAAAGAAACAACGTCTGCCCTTCTTTCTTAATTAGACGAACATAATTAAGAGATAAGATTCCAGAGTGGCACGAGTTCAAAGTTAGACGTAATTGTCTGTTTCGTGTAGCAACCGCAAACTGATCGAATCGAAGCATCCTTGAATCGAAGATTTATACAGCTTTACTCGTTCTATATTATCGTGTTCGATATTTCGACTAGAAAGTGGTAGACATACACACGTTTGATCGGTTATATGCAAGGAATGAAGACATATCCAATTTGCAAATGATGCAAAACAGACATTGCAGAAGGCTGATTTGGCAAACTTGGCGACCAAGAGGACACTCGTCCGACGAAGGACGTCGCAGCTATTTCAGTAGAAAGGCGGCATTAGAGCATCCTGTCATTTAAAGTAGAATTTTAAGAATAGATCGGTTACACAAGGCACACTTATGAAAATAATCTTATTACACTCTTAGTACGTTCCGTCGAATTCATTTTTTCTTATCTTATATCGACTACGTCGATACCATTATTGGCACTGATACACACTTTGAATTAGAATTTGCATTGAAATTCCAATGCCTTACCACAGGAGCCAACAACTTGCACATTCACAATTTTTATATAAAAGGGGCGATATTTAATCTCATTCCTTTCTTCCATTTTCATTTTAACTCTTTCGAATTTAACAGGATTATACATGTCCTCCCTATCTACCCTCCTCAAAGTAACGTTTAGAAAGACTGTTAAATTGTAATAATTTTTCTGATATCGCTGAAACCTATTGGAACGTAATTCCATAATAAATGGAACTACATACATTTCCATTCCAAGCATTATACTCGACCAAATACCTTTCCTCAAATTAGAGTGGATTATGTGCCATCGTTATAAACCACACTATGCGATATATTCTATTTCAAAAAGTACCATTAATATATTCCCTTCCTCAGATTTGAATCAATTACAGACCAAATCGCTATATCTATTACTATAGTCATGAAAAATGCCTCGAAATATTATCTCTGTGTTAGACATTAGCTGTTTCACCAGAATTCTTACGTCCCTCAATTTACTAATTTATTCGATATCCGCAAAAATAGTCGAATTGAGAAGACTGGATCGATAATTCGAAGCAAGTAGAACGTCACACTCTACTTGCAATTCCTCCGATACAAATTGGGAGTTAGTAAAAAAATACAGCAGCTCGTTAGTCTAGTTTCGTTTACCTTCCTTCTGCCAAAGGGCTTGTAGTGTTCCCGTCTAGCTGGTCGTCGAAGATGCGCCATTTTCCGGTTGCGCGGATCGCAGGAAACTCGCAAAAGGGCGGAGAACTCGCGTGTACCACGTACTTTCGTCGATACAAAGAAGGCTGAACAATCGGATGAACGAAATCCGTTTACACGATCGCCTGCGTGGATCAGTTTTCGTCAGCTTCGCGAGTCCATCGACTTCCGGCACGAAGTACGTCGGGTCCTGGTTCTAAACCGCATTTATCACGGGCCGGCTGTCAGTTGCTTTTCACTTCACACGCATGTACACGCCAGACTGTTATTCAGTTTTTGTCGTTGATTGCGAGGGATGCATTGGAATTCGATTTTCTTCGATTTTTACGATTCTTTCAACGGCAAGTGGTTAGTTTCAAGGAACGAGAAACGATTGTTTGCGAGGTATGGAATTCAAGAATAGAAACGATTAACAGGCTTGTTCGAGAGATCTTTGGATCAATGCCGAACGCTAAACGCGATTGCTCGTGACGTGTTTGGGGGTATATCGAACGCATAAATCTCTGGCCTTAACCTTGACTTTTCAAGTCGAACTTTTAGGTTTTAAAAAGGGGGGGTGGGAATGGAATATTGAAATGTATATCGGGAGTTAAAAATTAATTGGCAACTATATATGTTATTGTAAGAGAGATGTTATGTGGTAGTGATATAAATTATTCTTGAATCATTTACAATTATATATTATGCATAGGTGCGTACAGAATGTTTCATCGGTTAATAACATTTATGATATTTTGCTCTGTCGTCATCAAGCCAATTATCAACTGGACCAATGAAGAGAGACCAATGAGAATTCCTATAAATTATGTATATTTAATGTTACGAAGGTTTATAAGACTAATATGAAAACTTTGTTATTGATTGTCATGAAAAATCGTAATAATCCTGCGATTCTCTGATATGAATTTATGTTTGGAGAAAATTCAATGAAAATTTTTTGAGACGCAAAGAAACAGGAATGAAGATGGAAATTTAACTTTTAAAGAAAGTTTCAGTCACAGGATTTTTTGAACTCATAAATGAAGAAGCAAATTTAAGAATTTAACGCTTCTGATGGGCCTGGAATAATAAAGCTACGTAATCGTTCGTTCAATAAAAATTACTTTCATTCATTGTCTTTTACATATTTCGAAGAAGCCACACGCGGTCAGAGTTTTCTCTGAAAGAACATTTCACATGCACCGGCCTAATATTACAACTCACTACTACTGGCTAAACAAACGTAAGAGGACCTACCACTACCAGTTTAATGCATCCCACGCTCATTCATATCTCTCTACACCCAACTATCTCTGTTTTCCCAACAGAACCACAATTCTTCGTCCGTAGAAATCGATTCTCTAACACTTTACGTTACTCTGCTAACACACTGCGTGTCTCGACCACGTTAAAATCCACGTAGTCACGTGTGTCCGCCGAACGAGATGACTGAAGAAACACAACGGGGATACACGATTTCTTGGACGATTTACACGCGGTCAGAGGTTCGATTCACGAAACACGCATCCGCGTCCTTTCTTCATCCGTGTCTCGAACAAGTAAAATGGACAGACACTGATCGGTGAGAACTGGGTGTACGGAGACGAAAGGCCGGTACGCTCGAACGTGTGCTACTGGTGCGACGAGTAGCTTTTGGAACGCATCACGACCTCCTCCGCTATAAATAAAACGGTGGCCGCCACACCGAAAACTCTGCCAGCCAGCCGGAGAGTGCTCGAGCCGTCGTAATTTTCCTCGTTCAACGAAGGAACATGGGGAAGAGGAATACCAGCCGGTTAGAGGTAATTCCTAGAGACCGCGGAATGTGAGTCAGCCCGTTGGCTTTTGAGCCGATACTCCTCGATAACATTCCATGATTTAGGACGTGCATCCCCATTCCCAAACATCGGAACACTTACTGAACAAATTCGTGAAACGATTAGAAAATTGAGAAGAGTATAAAAATCACTACATAGCTTGGACCATGGATTGGACTGCGGAATTTTTGTAAATTCATATTTTCGTGAACATAGCAAATGAATAAAGAAATACCGATAAATTCTCGATTATCTTATCTGATAATCGAACAAGAACTGGTATTTTCCTACTGTAGAACAATAAATAATATTCTCTATATCTTTATAGTTCTTAGGAACAAGAACATAAAATTCTAATCTATTAATCGTTTCTATATAGTCCAGTTAATTATCGTACTTTGTATGAGATTAATAAGTATCCCAACACTCGTGAATCACTGACCGTGCTTTCTGAAGGGAAGCCGGAAACGAAATCTTTCTTATATATCAACAAAAGTTCCATCAACTATAGAAGAAAATATAGAAGTCTGAAAGGTTCTAATTGCGAGGGTGACTGGTGAAAAAGATTGTTGCCGAAGATTGGAAAAGTCAGCTTGCTGGTAATGTTATAGGGAGACTTGGGTTTGATGAGTCAGGTAACATCGGCTATAAACGAGTATTGTAATCGATAAGTAGGTCTGGGTTGTGTCTAGGTTGAATCGGCCAGCGTGCTACTAAAATTTGTCAAAGCTGAACAGACCAACGCCAAGGCAAATAATCCCTACGATATTGTTGTTTTTGACGTGAAAATCGATGAAACGGGCTTGTAGTTTCGTGTCACCATCCTATTTATTCCCACAGACGCATAAATCATTTTGTTTTTTCATTCAGAAATTCTGGCGATTCTCAAGTTTCGCTCGTCTCGAGACTTTCACGTCATGAGATTCTTACGTGAGAATCGTTCTTAAATCTACAGGAAAAGAACAAAAATATCTGTAACATTATATGATTATTAGCTTCTATAACTGAAGAGCTGTTATACAAAAGCACAAAAAAATACTCTAGAATTTGTAATCTAGTTCAATTTAGAATATCTCAATTTTCTTTAACAAAATATTCATCATACTACACAATTACTATAATTTGGCCTTGTGTGTTTAAATTATTACTAAGTATGTAAACTGAGGAAATCCATCCGACTTAAATAACGTTGGAGATGTCTGAAGCCTGATCAAATCATTCTCCGTTCCCATTTTCGACCATTGAATTACCATTAAGTCACCTAAATTAAATATTTCAAGATAAAAATTCAAAATATTTAACAATTACGAAACGAGGTGTAACAAATGAGGAATGAGATAATCCAATGTAACAATAAAAAATTAGAGGAGGAAGATTCGAGATTGCGCTCGCAGCGCAAGAAGTTTTTAAACTGATTTCCCTTCCGGCGAAAGATATTAAACCAGGAAGGAAGGATATTTTTCCAGGATTTAGAGTTACGCGCGACATTAAATTGAAATTCTTCGCGCTGCAAGGTCTAATTACTAGTGTTTTAATCAGACACGGGGAATGCAGATTCAGCGGCTCACTGTCAACGCTCGCTTTTCCGCCAGCTTGTCAAGAATTTAACTAGGTCAGCTTTTTGTTTTGCCGCTGGGGTCAAGACGCGGCCTCAGTGATTTTTCTAATCGTCGTTAATCCTTTCTCCTTTCTTTTTCTTATCCAGCTGAATGAAAGTACAATCTAGTATAACCTAACACTGTTTTCAACGGAATCGAAACACTTCTCTTCTCTGCTCAGATTTTTGGCGAAACGTCTGATAGTGATAAAACGCCGGAGGGTAAATAAGGGAATTGAATTATTTAAATAAGGATTCTTCGACCTCAAATGCCAAACCCTAAAGTGTAGACGAGCCACACGATGGCGCCTTAAAGTTTTTGTGCCAATAGACGTCAGTAACCTTTGGCACTGTGCGTGGCTTGTTTCTGAAAAAAAATTCCTTTACATGACGAACCGCTATCCGTCAAATGGAACTTCAATGTCGAATCACTTTACAACATTCGAAGTTTACAACATAAAATTTTATGCGAAGTTGAAAAGTGAAAATGTCTATTCTGATCGCGAAAATTATCGCAGTAGTATTAATGATTATTTCAATAAATTTCTCTTGTTTGGTTTCTTATGATTCATATAATCTATGCTTGAAGACTGATTGTTGAACGTATTTATTTCGATAATAATGTTTGGTTAGAGACGCGAGAAAAATCGATCTTCAGTTTCCTTAAGAAGGTAACTAGAGATTCGTTGGAATGGAGGCGCCTCGTACGATGCGTAGCCGCCGCTTGTGGTCGACTAAGCAAACTAAGAACTACGAATGTTCCTATTTCCCGCCGAAAGGATATCGGCGATATAGAATCCTCTTTTACCGACCTACGATAAAGCAAGTATAACATAAAGTATTATGGAAAACTGAACAGACCGTCAGATGACTCGAAGCAGCAGAACGACGTCTACAATGTCGACAGAGTTTTATTATACATTTTTATATTAATATTCTAGAACACTTTTCTTTCACTCTCTCTCTTGAAGGGTTGACAATTATAACGCAGAATCCATAAACTATAGAATTAAGAGACTGTAAGATGAACAAATTATAACTGAAACTCAAACAGCCACATATCTGTGTTTTTCATTTCAAAATTGCTGTTATTATTCCACGAGAACTGAATGGTATATTGTTCAACGAATCTTTGCTTTGCCAGAAAAGAATCTGAAAAACCTATTAGCGGGATTGCCATCAAGCCGGAGGCTCTTTGAATAATCGCCTCTCTCTATTGTCATCGAACGGGAGCGTCTCCCTCTGTGTCGAAAGAATCAATGCTTAAATGTACAACCACCGAAACTCGTTACTTCTCTACCGAATGAATTCACAGCATTTTTGAGCGGTGCTTACCAAAACGTTTGTCGTTTTAATTATTCACTAGTTCCTCGACATCTTCACTCCCATTTCCATAGTAATTACAACTGCTAACTTCTTCTTTGTACTGGACGTTTTTCATGGACTATCTGTTCATCGAATCTTCACCGTTTTCTACGAATCGCTTCAAGTGGATGGGTTCTTATCTTCTGAATCATCTTGGACACTGGGATAAAGTATTTTGAATGGACAGTTGAAAATTGAACTTAGAAGATAAATGATGAAAAATGATGAAAAAAATATCTAATTTGCAACGTTTTAAAGAACAAAAATATCTACTTGGAAAATTCATATTGTTTCAAATGTACTAAAGGTAAACTTCAAATTATCTTCAAAAGTCAAAATATATTAAAAATGTACTAAATGCAAACTTCAAATTAACTTCAAAGGACGGTCAATTAAAAATTAAACTTATGTACCAAATGATAATAACGTACCACATATCAAGAATATTTAACAGAAAAGTTCGTTCCATTGCAAATATTATTTATTCCTCCACTACACTATTCCAAATGTCAACAATATGGAACAATAAAACTAATAATATTCCAAACTCTAAAAGTAGCTATTCAACAAATTCCTAGTATCACAAACATTAAACCTGACTGTAAAGACTAAGCCACCAATTTAAGCACTAGAGATACCTAAATATCTCCCCTAATATTTCAAAAATAGAGTACTTAACTAAAAAATTCATACAATCCTGAATACAAAATATCAATATACCAAACCAAGAAATCGATACAACTCCAAATGTTAAAAATACCTACATTCCTATTTAATATGGATGATAAAATTTCAAAGACAAAGTGTTTAAAAAGCCAAACTAAAAAGCTTCTTACCGCCCTAAATAAACAACCAGCGAACAAACATCTACACAGTCAGCTTTTAAACGGTGGACCCCCAACCCTAGAAACATGAAACTCTCTCCCTTAATCATTCAGTACCGCAAATGCCAACGTTCTTCCGCAAAACACTCGTGTTTCTCTTTTATTTACATCGAGGTTCTCCTGCATTCGTCGGAATGCGGTCTATGTATCATTCTAAATTTCATTTCCAAGCGAAACAGCGTGCACCCGCACCTGTATACGCTTTAGCTCGCGATTGCATCATCACGTCGCTTCGTCTCCGGAAATGTAGGCCGCTTCTATCCATCGTGGTGAGCGCGGATTTAGCATCTCTAGCCATTACCACTTCTGCCCCTCCCCCCTTCTGGTACCCTTTCAGGCCGGTTCGTTCTGTCGAGAGAGCACGAGCCGATCCTGTCGATGCTTTTCCAGAGGCACGCGAGACACGCGAGACGATTCCGTGACACGGATCGCAGCTGCGACGCTGCAGCGGCGGCAATAAACGAAGGTCGAGCCGTAAATTGTTCTCGATTGCGACGAATTAGCGGACGATCGCTATCGCGAGGCCTAAAATTATTTTCTTCGAGAGGCGAGTGCGCGATAATCGCGACAAACGAGTGTTACTCGCGTAATCGCTCTTCTAATACCAACTTCGTTCCCTCTATTAAATTAGGCTCTCCCAATGCAATTAAGAAATTAAAAGTTCGGTAATTTCGGTTGCGCTGACGCAAATGCCACTTGACTCATGGAGAATAGGTAACGGACATCTCTTTCCATTTACTGGCATAAGTACATATGCATATTTTACGGAGGATACATAAAATGATTTGGAGTACTTTGGAGTATCGTATTTTGGATCCAATATCGCTTATAAAGTGAGACGTTTTGATACAAATACGATTTGCAACACGGTGGTGAATTTGCAATAGGTGATAGCTCCTCCTATTTGTCGATGGTAGTTTGTATTGGATGAAGAGTGCATGCAATGGCACTGTGGGGTACTTTTCTGGGTATAATAGTTTTTATAAAACGAGTTGTTCCGGTAGGGATGCAATCTGCAATGTGAAAATACTAATAGGTAGTTCTTCTGTAGACTTGCAGCGTTTGATAGTGTGCGCAAGATGATGCGTTTGAAGCACTTTGAAGTGTTATTTGCAGTAGGGTCCTTTTGGTATAGAATAGTTTTTGTAGTACGAATTGCTCTGACAGAAATGCTATTTAAGGCATGAAGGACAGATGACAAATAGTTCGTTCTATACCTGAAGTGCTAAATACAGAATACACGCAGAGTGGAAAGTTTGGAGTACCTTAGAATGTTGTATAATGTACTGTATAGAATATAGAATATATTTCCAAGCGAATTAATACTTCTTTCGTACTTGGATAATCAACTAGAGGTTACATGAGATGAAATGTTTCCATTACTTTATAGCAGATTACATACGATTCCTATCGTACAGAATAGATCGTTAATGGGAGGAACATCGTATAACGCACAACGTCCCGCTTATTGCAGAGTTTGATATAATTAGAGTGTTCTATGCGGAACGTTCTATATACACTCCATATAGTAGCCTATATATCGTGCTCTATATAGCTCTATATAGCTGTATACACGGTGTCTTGTACAAATTGCTCTGTACAGGGTGGCCTAAATACATGGTACCCTGTATCCCGAATACACACTGGTATATATCTAGCATGCTTTATATTCCAAATGCAAAATTTCCCGTGTCCGAAATATTTTCATTTAAAACGATGGCTCGATCGTTCTTCTCTTTTATGCCACGAACGTTTCGTCCAGATTGAAATACACCGACTCACGAAGATATTCGTATCGTCGAATGTGAATATTAATATAATCGGTAAAATTTCAAACAAACGTAGAATAAATATCTTGTACCTTTCGTATGACAGACATTTTCAGATTGGTTTCAGATTTTATTAATATAACCACACGATAGTCGTATCTCATTATAATATCAATGAAACTTCAAAAAAGTTTCGTATAACACTCATAACATATTCATAAAAGTCTTCTGTGCTATATGTTTGAATACATTCATGAGCCTGTGTACGTTATCTATCTCTCTTGTGCTAAAGATCTTTATATAACATAGAGTGTATTCACTATTTAGAAGTGTCAGATAATTTTCAGAACCCGGAAATTCTAATTGTATTCCGGCCGTGTCAATTTACTCGTGCGGCCACGATCCTCTCGAGTTACCACGTTCGAAGAACAACAGCAAACTTTACTGTTTTCGGCCGGCAGCGATAAACAGGGTCCTCGTAGTAGGTTTTAGTTCCCTGAACGGACAGTCGACAGACGGCAGATGGCAAGCACCTGACAGAGTTCCCTTTCGAAAGGTCCCTTTCCCTAAAAACCCAACTCTCTGTATCTCGATAAGATCTCTCGAAAATCTTCCAATTTTATATTACCATCGTTCGATAATAATTCCACAGAGAAATGAAACGTCGCGTCGCGTACATGGTTTGTTACTCGCCCTTGAACCGACAACGAAGACGACGGGACTGAGAATCATATGAAGGCGAATTAGATCCAATCGAATGATTAAGGACGACAGGCGACTGTTCGAGGTAGACCCGATTACCTCGAAATAGCGTAACTTGGATGAAAAATATACATTCCTGTTCAGAAATATTAGGACGGGCATAAACTTGAAAAATCATTACGAGAGTTGTTAAAACTTATTAATGACTAATTTATATTTGTATAGAAGAACAGAACTAGAGTAGAAATTGAGCAAAGATTTCTTCATCCGCCAAATGTTACAACGAGAGTACTCTGTTTTAGATATTATAGATATTTCTGCATGTTATAAATATTCTATGTATTTTTCTAAATTTCCAATAAATTCATGATACAACTATGAAATTAGCAGAAGCTTCTAGAACAATAATTTACCAACTAATATTATTAATAAATTGACAAGTTACGGCTTCTAAATAGATGTGGCGGATCGGTATCAATAGGACGTCGACAGGTCGAGGCATCAACGCGGCGCAACACCTCCCGGGCGATCCGCGGGTACCAACCGCCAACACCAGAGGGCTACGACGACAACGAGTCTGTTTATTTCGCTAGCGGTCGAATATACGGGCGAATGATACAAATACCGCACCTAGCGAGACTCCCTCTATGTCTAAGGCAGGGATTACCGAACATAGCCTTACCGACGAGTCCACCGGTAGTCCCGGGACGAAACGCACTCTCTCTCTTTTCATCCGTCACATAGTTATCAACTTGTTTCTATAAATTTACAGTTTTGCATCGAATAGGATAATCAGGCAAATCGTAACTAGTAGAATTTCATTATAAAATTTAATGTAACTTGTAACTTTCGTTGTTGTAATATCATGAAGAAAATTTTGTGACGTATCAGTTGCATAAAACAATGTGCTAATATTATTTATGAATGGGAGTGTACATAGAATCGATATTATTGTAAAATAGGCGAAACACTCGTTTCTATGGAAAACATACCTAATAGGCGAGAACGATTTATTAAAACATCGTCGCGTTGGAACAATACAAATTGCGAGAATTATCACCAATTATTCCAGACCTGATAATTCTACGGTCGAATAATTATACGGGCTCGCTGAACGCTGCTCATTATCCCTGTCATCTTCAGGCGAGTCTGTACAATGAATATGACCCACTATAATAATTATACGCGTCTCGCGAGGATCCTAATTTTGTGGGTCACTGGCGATCTCTCTCTCTCTCTCTCTCTCTTTCTCCCTCTCCCCCTCTCTTTTAAGTTGTTCGTTGTTCCGTGTTCGTGGTGTCAGCGTGGCGGTGAATAGCGTAACGCTGGATCAAGAAAGGTGGGAGACAGCCCGATAATTACGCTGGTCGTTGCTCTAGGCGCACGACATGCTTCGCTATTAAGCAACCAACTATATATAGTACCACTCATAATTATTCGAACGATTTATATTTTACTTCACGTTTATCACGGATATAAAATAAATATTCAAATGCAATATAAAAGCTAAATAAGGGTTCCTTTCCAATATTAACACATACGATTCTTTAGTGGAATAATGGATATTGTTTTTGATCAATTATCGATTATATCGATCCTCTATTTCGTCTCTAGACTTCGTTTAAATTATTCAAATACTCCATTGGTTGTTGATACTGTTTTGAATAATAGATCGCAGACTTTTATGCAAATATTTTTATGAGCAAAACCGAAGAAGTACAAAGATCTATTTTCCTCTTTAAATATCGTAACGAGTATTTTATTTCAGGTGTTTTGTACATTTTTGCGTATCGCGTACATTCTATTCATCTTTGTAAATTTAAATTTCTCTAATTATGAACGATAATGTATTTACATACATGACGTTACAAGTTGGCCAAAGTCGGAATAATCAGAAATAGCAAAGCATATCGGCTATGTAAAATTCTAAAAATACCGTAAGTCGATCGAAAGATTTTCTGTGCCTAACAATCTGGCCCCAGCTCGTTATTCACTTTCATCGCCGACATAGATTCCTTGTAGTTACCTACTTTCGTCCGTGATTTCGTTCAAAGAAATCGTTCCGGTGTTTTATGCAAATTCCGAGATCGGTAAGATCCTTTCTGTTCCTAGTATTCTACAAGAATTACACGCGGTGCCGGTTCGTTAAACGAAGGGCTGGTAGTTCGTGAAATCGGCCAGTAGATTCCTGAGACGCCTGGAAACTCTTTTATTGCGCCGACTTTGTACGAAATTTCGTCGTTTCGTAGAATTTTACGATCCACCACCGCCGCAAAACGAGGATGAGAGTCTCGATCTGTACACCCATCTACTCGGACGAATTACATAAAAATCCCCTTCGACCGACTGCTGGCCAGAGTTTTTATCGCAATTTCATAAAAGCGTATCCCCGAAAAATTTTATTATACCGTTTATTTTTCTGGGTAGGAAACACGACCAATGCGCGCAGGCAGTTAAGAAACGGTCTTAGGATAATCCTGTCGTACGTTTTACAGCTCGCACTTACACGATCCTGTTGCACACCCACCGTCGATTATACGCCAGTGTGTAAGTGCGTGTATGCCTCTATACCGTCCAGCTTTCTCTTTTTATAGCCTTCTAAGCATCGTGCCCGCCTCCGAAGCCTCAACACTAACCAACAAACCGTATACGATCGTTGCATGGACACACGTTGCATACGTGGGTGTAACGTGACCACCGTTCAATCTAAGTGTACGTCGGTGTGCCGGAGGAACCACGGAGGCGGATGGAGATTCATCGAGGTACCATTTTTGTACGAAGCGAGAACCTTCGTGTTGTATCGGAGGAAACTCGAAAACTCAATCTTTTTTCTTTTCCCACCGTCTACATGGATTATTCACCCGGGTATAATAATGGTTGTGTGGATATTCAATTTTTAAGCAAGATTAATTACGGTGTACGATGGAGAAAGACACGTAGGATGGTATTCATATAGCGGAGTTGGAGATACGGCTAAACCTTTAATACTCTGTGGAACTGGATTCGACACTTTCTTTCTTTTTATTGTTTTTAATTTGTTAGATGTGAAATATTCCTTTGAATCTTATTGAAATCTGTTAACGTAGATATCGTTAATATTGGCTGATATAAAATAATATAAATCATTGTTAATAGCATAAATTATTGAAGATTGGGAAGCGTGAAAATATTAAGTCTATTTGGAAATTTCGTCATCAGATTTTAAATATAGCACATGTACAACTTTACTTGAAGATTTTCATAAATCACAGAGAGATAAAATATGGTGTATATTTTATTACGTATAAGACAAACTGGCAGAATATTTTAGTTACAAGAATGAAAGATTCAACAACGATGAAGCAAACAAATTGTCAAAACAGATGAAACGTCAGGAAGGCTGCTTAATTGACATTTCTGTCAATTGACTTTTTTCCTTATAAAAAAGGAAGAGGAATAAAACTTACCGATCCGCTTAATATATTCAAATCGCGGGTAATTTTTAAAATTACCTAGCTAAGCAACGAAATAAAATGCTATTTCAACCGTAAACAACTAATATTATAATAAATTAAGAAATATCATTTCAACAATTCGTCATGAGATTCGTGGACGAGCGAGTGTCCACGAACTTGGAGAACCACGTTGGTCACCAGTTGCTGTGTGTTTATTGCAATAGGCCGACGCGGTCGGAACTTTTTATGACCGTTTAATGTCCAAGGTAACACGAGGAGTTATTCGGTTCGCGGCGCTCCTCCCTTTCTCCCGGGGAGGAACACGAGGACGACGAACGGACGAACGTGTGGAACACGGTGATCTTTCTCTCCGTCGCGCCGCGGTCCAGAGACGCCCCTCGCATTTAGGCTCCTCTAATCACTGCCGGACTCCGAGGAATATCGCGTCGAGATTGCAGTTTCTCATGCAAATGGAGCGACAGATAAGCGAAGCAAGTGGCCGAAAGTGCTGGTACAGACATTAACGAGGCAATATTTTTCCGCGGTGCCTTGCGAATTCTCTCGTGATCTCCCGATCGCTTCTTCACGGCCGTGCAACACTTATTTTCTGCATTTAAACCGATTTATCGTCGCCATTATATTCGAGACACGATTTATCGGTAAACGTTCGATCTTATGGATTTGCTCTTTCAATTTCTCGAATTTAAATTAAACGTTGATTGTTTCTGCTTTTCGTTTTAACGTTCTTCAGAGAAATTTTCTACGTTTAATCTTGTTGATAATGTAGTTGATACACGCGATCGATCCACTTAATGGTCAGGATGACATGGATAAAGTAACGATTACTGTTCGTTCAAGTGACCACAGGATGGGATCGAGCAGGATTAATTAATTGAACGTGTGACCTTCCATAAATTGAACAGAAGGACTGAAATCACTATAGACGGAAATTCAAACGTGGTCGCTAGCGAAGAAACGCTCGATACCTCTCGAATAACTGGAATCAGCCCTGCACTCGTTACTATAACACGATTGGCACGAGTACTCAGACACGCGCGTGCCGCACAAATTACTCCGCTCGTTCGCTGTTTACAGTCATTGGCACGTAAATGCGGCGCACGCAGACGCGTTTGCACGCGCCTGCACGATCATCGCGTAGCTTGCCGGCGAGAAAGAAAATCACTAAATAAGATCATCGTCGAACACTGCGATTACGCAATCTTGCTCCGTATAATCTTAATATTCGTAAAACGTACGATGTTATAATTTCATTAACTTTTTCTTAATTCTCTCTCCTCTTGAGAATTTGTATTTTTTTTTCCAATTTTACTGATTAAAGTTTGAATCTCTTGCTCCGTGGAGCATTAATATTCGTAGAATCTACAAAGTTAGAAGTTTATTAATTCTCTTTTTCCTCCTTTGAGAATTGTTATTTCTTTTCGATTTTATGGTTCAAAGTTTGAATCCCTTGCTTCGTAAAATTTCAATAGTCGTAAAGATCATGAAATTGTAATCTCATTAACTTATTCCTAGTATTTCCTTCTCTTTCCAAAGCTTCTCCTTCTACTTCTTTCAACTTCACGAATGAAGTTTAAATATTTTGCTCTGTGTAATTTTAATATTCGTAGGAATATTCGTAAAGTGATGCCGGTTATAATTTTATTAACGTTTCCTGCCACCTTGAGATTTTTTATATATTTAAGTTTTATGGATTAAAGCTGAAACCTCTTTTGAATAGAAGGAAAGACATCGAGGACTGTGACAACGCTCGATGTAATTGATTCCACCGAGCTGTTTACGACTAACCAGTTTAATGTCTCAAGTATGGCCTTGTTGACTATTCCGTACACACCAATTCATAGTGTTTTATGAGTCATTTCGTTTCGTTCTATACGTAAGAATCGTACATGCGAGGGTTTGTGTTACGTCGTAAATATTTCAGTAAAAAATTCTTTCGATACTGAATATTTTTGTATTTTGAATATATTTTAATGGAAAAGTCGATCGATAAAGGAATACCATATAGGCACAGGATGTTTCATGGTGTCGAGAAATTTATAGAGACGGAACCGAACACGATGAAAGAAACTGAATTAACAGCAGAGTACTCGATTCAGTAAATTAATTGCTCTCACAGAAACCTTGCCCTCAGCTTAATTAGGTCCATGTTTTTTAATACACATAGCGGACATGACTAACAAAACAAGATTCGTCCACATCTTCTATTTCGTTTGATTGTAGAAACCCGTTGCAAGCCAATCTCGTATTTCCCAGTGATCATACTTCGATCGTATTTCTTTCTCATTGTTTGTCAGCCAACATGATCCTTTATTAAAAAAAAAAAAAAAAAAAGCGGAAGTCGTTAAATCGTCAAAAGCGTGTTTTTCTCTTTTGAGAGATAAAAAGTATCGGCGTGACGCAGTATAACGTAAAAATCAAATTTCGTCGGATCCAAACGAGGAAGCGAATTACACACGTACGAGGAGTAAAGGCAAGCGAGATGTTGAAAAAAAAGAGAAGAACAAAGCGATAAATCAAGCAGTCGTTCATTAATGTGCAAATGTGATGGTCGTCGAAAAAAGATGTGGCCGGAGAACGAAGTGCGCGAACGAGCCCTTCGACTTTTCCTTTCCGATTCTTAGAAGCGGCAATTAAGATCGGAGCAATTCCATCGACGACAAGCTGCGCGCAACCGCGTATTTTTCTTTTGCGCTATTAACGAGCTTCTTGCAAGAATAATAATTTAATCGGTCGCCGACGAGAGTGTCTGTCTTTTTGCAAACAAACACACACGTACATGCGTAAAAGAACGGAATCGCGCGGCCAACACAAACGTAACACAACCGACAACGTGTTTGTCCAGTTATCATTATGCGCAACCTAATTACCGGCCAATGGTTTCATGGAACGCCGACCGAAATCCAATTGACGAGATGTCCACGCGATTGCCGATTCACCGACGAATTAAACGCCCGCTGCTGTCGTTCCTCTGGAACATTTACATATTTAATGCCAAGGACTTGTCGTGAGTTATACCCGAAATGTGGGCGTTACCCGCGGCCACGCTTATTTTCTTTGAAAAGTAATCGCTTTTGATGGAGAGCTGCGTCGACGTGGAAATTATCGAGTCTCGTTATCGTAGAACGCGCGCTCCACTCACCTCCTCTCTTTTTCTCTGTATGTACTCGCCAACTCCTAGTAACTCGCATGGAATTAACTCTCGTTAATTCAAAGTTCGTTAAGTTCGGAAAATTGAAAAGCCACAAAGGCGGCGGAGAAATTTTAGGCAAATCAACCCTCTGTGAGCAAACTGGACCTTTCACGTTCCAGTCTAATCCTTCCGATGTTTCAAAAAATCTGGAAAAATTCTAGTACACTTTGTTAATATCGCTGCGGTGTTGTACAAACGTACGAAACCTTCTTTAATAAGAATAAATATTTAGAGGAAGGAATTGAAGAGGGTGGAATCTTGCTGGAGTTGTCAGCGACTTTTATCAGAACTTAATTCTTCTACTAAATAGTCTGAAAAGTTTCCAGAATATTTAGCGATGTCTGTTTAGCAATATTAGCGTGTTAAGCGAGACCTTTTTACAACAAAAGTTTGAAACATTTTCCAACGAAGATAAAGATTCGAAGAGGTTATGGAAGCTGATAAATAAATTAATCAATCGTTTAATTTGCTTACAAGATTCTATAGATACTTGAAATAACATCCAGAATAATATAGAAGTCTGTTCGTTTTAACGACGACGTTTAAATGTCTTGATTTGCGTACATCGTTTCAAATAAGCGTATACGCAATGGCATTAGCAATGACTCCAGCAAAGTCATCCTACTATCAAGAATGACGACGCGTTTTATCAATCCTATTTACAAAATCGACGAACACTTCCACTCTATCGCACGTCAACGGAGGTAGTTTTCATCGATTCGGAAATCGCTTCATTCGTCCACCTACGATCAACATAATAATCGTAATTCTGTTCCATCAACGAAATCGTCGACCATTTGCTAATAAAATATCTCCACCTTCGAAATTTTTCTTACTACGTATTACCGTATATTGCCAATCGTAAAATCGAGGGAACAAGTATGTACATATATTCCGAAAAATTCGTCGCATATCGATAAAGTTATTTCTCGATTACGAAGCTACGAGTTTCTCTTGAAATTCCTCGATATCTACTTATACAGGTTTTCATTTTCGTTGCTCATGAAACATTCACTAAGCTACGTTTTCGAAAATATATTAAGTTGTTAGAGAAGTTCATGGTATTTCTAACATATTCTTCTTCATATCTAACATATACTTTGAATATGGCTACCTGATGAATATTCTAAGCTTTACGAAATATGTACTTTTAGCAAGTGTGTAATTTTATATATATTTCCATACATGTTTACTAATGGATCTGTTTAATATTACCAATACAATTATGTCTCGTAATATTGCTAATGAAATTTCGAAATGTTTCCTATAATATACATAATTAGAGCGAGATTATTTATGCAAATTCATACTTTTATGAATATAATTTGAAGAATGGAACCTAGATAAAAATTTACCTTAGCTTTACCTACTAAATATCATTACGAATACGTTCACATATTTTTCCAATTTTATGTGCAATTATATTATGTGCAATTCGTGCGTTTATGAACCTGCAAATTTAGAAAAACTGCATAAAAGTGTACACAATATACTGATAATAATATTTTATTACAATCTAATCTAATAATTCTAATATATTTATAAAAGGTGTCTGCAAGTGTTTGAATGTTTTCATGAATCTGTATAGTTGAGTCGTGCAAGTGACTGCAGGTAATTCTATAAAAGTGCAATATCTCCAAATTTTTCCTCAATTTCTTAATGAAGAAGGATGCGTCCTTTCTACGTGGAAATATCGCTAGTACAGATAGTTTTGCACCGATTAAACTTACGATTTACAGTCCCTATGTGCGACTCTGCCAGTCGGGACGATAATAAACCTATAGCCGCGATAAAGATAAACAGCTATCTCGTGACAGAAGCGTAAACTTGTACGAGGCAAATATATCAGGTAACGATATGCTTTTTAAGGTGGCCATTATTTTCCAACTAGTTAACAACTTTCTGCTGAAAGCGGGGGTATCGATTATCGCGCGCCATAAATATCGTAACGATTTCACAGAGCCCTAGATGCCCGCATATCGCGAACGATCGGGTTCTCCGCAAAACGAAACAGGTCCTGGGCTTTGACGTTGGCGCGTATCCAAACCACCACATAGCCACACCATAAGAGCACGTGGGTGTTTTAAAGGCACCTCTGCGCGTTCCACGCGCGCGCGAACGCGAATCGACTTTCACGAAACGAATCGGCCGCGAGTCACGTTGACAGTGTGTAAGTAAACGCCCGGCACACCGTACATGGAAACCCGTTTGCACGTTGTTTCCTGCTTGCACGGTTCACCGTGTCGCCCTTAAATAACGCAATTAAAACGTTCCTTCACGCGGCAGAATCGCGGAGGAATCACTTACGTCCGGCTTTATCTTCGACGGATGAAAAAGTCCACGGGTAAGACTGGTTCCATTACCGAGGCCCTGGACAGCCACGAAATTAACTTTAACGCGCGAGAAACCTCGCCAATGAGGGATCAGCGGTCGCCATGGGGTTCCGTGGTGTTACACAGGGCTCCGTAAGACGTGGTAATTAACTGGAAATACTCGTTCGTACGGGAACAACGTTTCTGTATGCTGATTGTTTAGTAGAATATTATGAGAAATGTTGTATTCTTACTGTTTGGTGATCGTTGAATGTATGTAATTTCGTATGAGAATTGCTAGCATACGAGTGTACTATTACATAAGAAATTTTTGGACCTGGCAAAATAACGGATCTAAAAAAAATAAGTGCTTGTATAATTATCAAAAACTTGTATAATTATCGTCTCTTATTGAGACAGAACACATGAACGTATATATGTACCACTTTGTATTTATTATACTAGCTTACTTCTAATCATCAACGTAAAAATCTAACACAAATTATTGCACATCATCTATAATCCAACATCTAGTTCAGAGCTAACCACCACCGTTTTCAATATTTTATTCATTCTATTATTAGTTTTACTTTATTTTTTTCTATATTTCTATAAAACACGTGACATTTAAACCTAAAAGACCTTACGCGTTATTCGCGTTAAATTTTAATGAGCGACGTAATTATATTCGGTCGGTGTTACCGCAACAGTTTCGGGACTTTAGTGAAAGCCGAGAACAACTTGAACAATCTTTTCACAGACGTCACGCGTTGCCACGAACACAGGCCGGTAATTCGCTCCCCGTTTATAGAACCATTCGTACTTACGTCTACCGTCAAGTATTTTTCATAATTCAATGCTCGATAACATACTGACATTTATGCCAATCGAAAGTTCTCTTCTTTATCGCGTAAAATCTATACATAGATAACGCCCTCGATGTCCTTGCTAATTTACATCCTTCGTTAAACTACCAAGAAAAAAGAAACGCGTGCCAATTATTCGTTAAATACAAGAAAGGCAATAAATCGAATAGCGTCTCTCCGAGTAACACGTACTAAGGTTTTAACGAGCGACAAAAGTCATCCGCGTAGAGGGCGCTGCTAATCGTTTTTACCGTGTACCAAGGAGTTTCATAAAACAGGCGCTTCCTTTAAGCTAGTGTTTTATTATTGGCTCAAGGTATTTAGACGTCAACGTGAGAAAGAAGAAAGATCAACAGCGGTAGGTGTGTACGTGCGTGTACTGTAGAAACACGCTGTGGTGAGCGTGAAGTCGGTATAATAAATTCACCGAAAGGTTCACTAAAGTAGCGCGGGTGCGGTGAATCCGTAGAACGGAGTCGCTGGCGAGTTTTAATGGTCACAGCGCGAGAGAAAGCGAGTCAGAATTATCGTGGCCGGTAGCGCGTGGTATTTCGCCTCATTGGAATTGGCTCGTGTGGTTTATCCTTTCCTAGGCGGTGGAAGGCGGCTTGTAAAGAGCCGCGTCGACCTCTCGCGACGGAATTGTAAGAACTCGCGCTCGCTTCTTGCTCGTTTGCGGAGATACGATTTATGGTGCGACAAACCGTGGCTGCGCTAGCCGTCCGAATGACAAAATATATCGCGTGGATCGCGTAACGATGATAATTACACGGAAACTCGATGTTTCATGCAACACGCGTGAACGACGTCGCAACCGGTGCACGCGCCGACATTTTTCCATGATTTATTTCACTTTTTCTGATATCTAATCCTTCTAACGAAGCACTTGGTTCGTTGAATGGCGTGACAAACTTTCTAACCGGAGCAGACACGATTCGGTAAGATCGCTTGGTAGATCGGAAACCGCGATGGCGTTCGTCGATGAACAAGGAGTAACGAAGAAAAGGTACATCGTTTAAAGAGTCGAGTCATCTCCGGAGAGTTGACCTTGATCTTGAGAGACAAGGAGAGAAGAGGAGAGGCTATAAGAAAGAGGGAACGGTAAGGTGCACCACGAGGGCCAGAAATAAAGGCGGCAGTTAAGGCGCGTTTCATCGCCTTCTTATTTTTGGCATTCGCGCGAATTCAAGGGGGACGTGCTAAAAATTCAATCCCACTGCTAAGAGTAACTCGTGTGTCACGAGGCTGACGTGAATGCATTCGACAATGGCACTTGAAACTTTACCATCGCTCCTTAGGCCTGGCGTGTTGTTCGTGCCGAAGAAATTATTTCCAATCATCCTGCTACCGTTCGAAATTTCTACGCTATGGTAATGGGAACAGTTGAAGAAAAAGTAGTCCAATTCTTGCATATTATGCACGAAATCTCTAACAGAATTTGTCAACGTATGATTCATCGCGTTCTAATTCAATTCATCAACTGAGAACTACGGCTTGCTTTTGTGAAACACTATCAATTTCAAACCGAGCAACAGCGATTCTACACCATCAAGAATATTAAAAAGAAACTTCCAAATATTCCTCATAAAGTATATCAACAGATCATTCACTGTAAGAACCTTAATTTTATTCCACGGCCCAAATACGGTGTTTTTGTCGAACATTACGACTTTTGAATCAAACACTGCCACTTCTAAATGATTCCAAAAATAATCGTACAATCAACAGACGATCCACTACTGTACATTAATTCCATTTCATGACTCATGAGTAACCACGACGTGTCACCAATCACCATCAATTTCAAATGCAACAGTATCGATTCCAAGATATTAAGATACCATAATTCGACGATCCCTAATGAGACCTCCAGGAATAGTCGAAACAAAAATTGGAGAAAATTCGTCGGGGTCTCGAGCCCGGCCTAAAGATTGGCGTAGTCGTAGAGCAAGACAGGGGGAGATGGCCGTGGGCTTTTTTCATGGTGTTGCGAGGGCCGAAACGGCGGGGCGACGGTGCTGGCTGTTTTCGGCTGTGCGCTCCGCGCACCGGCCTTAAAGCCTTACCAAGCAGACGTAGCGTTTTCGTTCTCTCCTCTCTCGCGGTGCTTGCCGCGGTATAATGGCAACGTGTTTTCGTCTAATGTACTTTTTGTGATGTCCTTGATGGAGGAGTCTGCGAATGCAGAACTACAGGGCCAGGCCCGGTGGGGCCTGCCATAGTGCGGCAAGACGGGAGTATCCTCTTCGGATCGAAGCGAGAGAGAGGGAAAAAGAACCGAACGAAAAAGAGAGATAGAGAAGCAGAGAAGGTGGACAGGAGGGCCCGGCAGCACCTCAACCCACCTCAACTTCGGGCCTAGTCAAGGTCAGTGCGGCAGGCCCCACCCTCCTTGTCCCCCTCCTTTTTCGGGCTTCTTCCTTCTTCTCGCTTCTTCCTCCTTTTCTTTCGTCGTCTTCTTCTTCTTTTCCCCTGGTTCTGCCCCCCTCCCCTATTCAGCTGAACGTGGCCCCGTACCGCATTATCGCGTCATACCATGTTGGGACCCACGCCCTCCTCCGGGTTTTGCTTCGCGTTTTTTCCCTCCCCTCCGACTCTTCGCCAACCAGGGAACCCGCGAAATCCCAATTAGTGGAGATACCCGGTCGATACCAGTCGGCCACCGTATTGAATCGCGGCGAATCTCACGGAGCTGGACGAGTTATCGTCGGATAACTCACTACGATATCCTCTCGACGATCATAATTCGTCGGTACAGATCAGCGATTACCAAGTGTGCTACAACACACATTGAAATGCAAGAACTTTCGAAACATGCAATACCTAACTATCTCCTAGTTTCTGTCTCCTTTTCTCTTAGATCATCGAATAAAGAAATGATAGCAGCCAACACGACAATAGCCCTACAGTGCGAATGCCTTCTCTCGAACCGAATGTAATAACACATTGTTTTGTTCACCGTAGAATTTTAGTAATTAGTTTACGCGTGCCATGAGATGAAAAAGGTTGAAATTCACTGGTCTATACACTGGACAGAATGACGAGGAAAGAGACGACGACGGTTTATAGGTATGGAAGTGGATAAGGATGGGTACGTTCGTATTTCGAATGATGGATTTTGAAGAATGAAGCAATTTGGTCCGAGGGTGGGACTTGCTGGTCGGCTAATGATCGGATATCAGAATGATCCATATCGATAAAAGGAAGAAAGAATTAGGAGTCATCCCTCTAATGATCTGTTTAATCATAAGGCAAGCCCCAGAGCTCAGGGACGACGGTGAACCGGTCATGCTCACACTTTTGCATGATGCACGTACACTAGAAGCGTGTTAGGTTTCAAAGAAATGAAAGAAACAGAAGCGGCCGACGTTGATGAATGAAGCTGATGAATCAGACATCCTTCGTGGAGTATCCCCGAAAGACCTTTCTTTACGATCGCGGGTGTCATGATAAATAGATCGTTTTTTTATTCCGCCCCGTGATACCCGACGCAGCTATGTTCCCGTGCACGATTCGAACCTTCGAATTCACTGCACTTTTAAAAGCAGCACAAATGAGAAACTTCTTACCAGCTGGAATTGTAAAGAAAAGGGCGTCTTCTGATGTGATCTTTATACACTTAATCTCTCATCATTTGACGTAGACTTGACACAAGACATTTCGCAATAAAAATAACTCTGTTATTTATTAGGAAGAAAGGTAATACGATAAATCACCGACACCATGTATCTCCAACTTTTAATTAAGAATTCTGTACCTGTTGAAGCGGACAAAAATTGTTTACCAAGTATCCTCAAAAATATTAAGAGATGTCATCAAGGACCTTCTTCTAATTACATTACATTTGCGTCACAGATGAACTGTCGCATTATTTATTATAAAAAAGGAGGAGAAATGCAACGAATCAGCGGTACAATTTTCCTTCCCCAGCCTATTTTTATCAAAAATTCCCCACCAGCTGGGATAAAAAACAATTGTCTCTCAAGCGTCCTCTCAAAATCTCAAGAGACATCAAGGACCACCGTCCAAAATCTGCGATGGCCATTCTCCCGGTTACGTTGCATTTGCACCGCGGATACAACTCGGAATGTCTGGCGATAATGATCTACGACGAGGTGGGGATAGCGTTTTCGAGGGAATCGGCTATGAAGAGGACGAGAGTAGAAAAAAGGCAGCGAGTGAGAGAAAGAGAGAGATAGAGAGAGAGACCAAAAAGGAGCCAGTAATCCGAGGCTCGGAGGTGAGTGAGCGAAGGCATGCTAGTACCAAATGAGATTGGATCCTGACCGTGTAGGACGACTTTTGGGCCCTGCTAGCCTGCCAAGAGTCCTTTAGATTCGGCGAACTGACTCCTCTCCCCTCCTCTATACCAATGTGCCGCCATTCGTCGGGTGTCGAAGTTGCATTACCATCGACGCCATTCCGTTCGTATTCGTTTCTCCGACTGTATAGTTTAGACCTATAGCCGAAAAATTCTATAGCCGGCCGACGATTTACATTTATTCGCTACAGAACGATTTTTATGTTTCGGGTTCGGGAACACGTGTAGAAAACACGGGCTACCGTTATGACAGGCGGTCGTAAAAATTTCGACGATTTAAATCGACGATTTATACGACTCTAAACCAGCCGCGTAATCAGCGTTCGATTCGTTTAATTGCTTCGGGCCTCCTTCGACCCTACTCTCACAGAATTCGAACCGCGAGGGGGACCACGACGATTTTCTAGCCCCCTACTCTTCGTCGTACGTTGCCTCGATCGTTCCACTCGGATTCGAGTCGACTTTTCGACTTTCTAGCGATCATTGTGTAGAGGTTACGGACTCGCGTACACCAGTACACGTTTATGAGTCACACAAAGAAACGTTCCCCACTTTACCATATGGTTTACAGCGTTGGTGCTGAACTTGCACCGCCACCACCGGCGTCGGGTTACCCACCCCACCCGCCTCAAAAAGTCCGGTCGTAATGCGCCAAATGCATTCTTTGTCCGGCTACGAGTGTAAACGTGGTCTGTTAACCATGTATTTCTAGTGGATAGAATATACACTGCATTTTGAGTATTTCTTGTTTCACGATAACGATCTTTAGATCTAAAGAAGAAGTTATACAATACAATTCCGTTTATATGTCTGTCTTTATCTATTATCTATTATCTGTCGAGCGTTTGAAATTTGTTAATGTTAAAAATTGTAAGCATTTAATGTAAGTATATGCCATTAGGATGAGGTCTTACCTCAATAATCGTTTTCATTCATACTGGATAATACCAGAGTAATCAATATGACCAGTTTATAATTTTATGGAATCTTTATAGACATTGCAACTGTGCATAATTTTTAGTCAATTGTAATTATACAATAAAAAATACAAGTTTTCGTTCGTATAATGGAAGCTCGCATTCTAACGAGTAGATTTAACCATCATGACCACCATGAACCATGAACCATCGCTTAATCGTTTGAATTTCGTTCGAATAAATGAAATTGATACAAACAGAGTTCTATTATACTTCTGAATTCGTACGTTATATATTGTTCCACGAAATCATTGCCTTAGAAATATTTACATATAAGAAATCCTAACAAAAGACACAAGGCGCAGCTGCACGAAATTCTAAATTTCTTGGCGATAAAGGAATCGATTCGCCAATCAAGATTAGTTCGAATGAAGAAGTATTGGGATGGGGACACGGTCTATTTTTCAGTATTAATCTAATTACTCGTAATTCCCTTTTTCCGGGTAGAGAGCGTGCGTGAGTTGGCATTAATTGGCCCGGGCGACGAGCATCTGCGCGTTATGGCGTGCGTGATACAAGCGCGGACCAGCTTGGTGCAGCTGCAGGTATACCGAAAAGAGAGCCAGTGCAACGGTTTCAATTGTCGGCAATATGGCTGCCGCCTCAGCTAGGCCTCATAGTCGTTATCCTTGAGAGGCCCGTGCAGCGTTTCGTTTTGTTTTAGAACGCGGGATGCGCGCGCGGGTGCGACTGTGAAAAGAAGAAAGAACGAACGAACGTACGGCGAGAAGGAGCAAGGAAACGATACAAGTGGAAGAAAGAGATAGTGAGGATTAGAGGAAGGCAGAAGGAGAGGAACCACGCCACAATGAGGGACCGAATGTTGCAAAACCGCCTATATCCGTGACTATACCCACACCGGCGGCTTGTACAAGAAATGATAATTACCAGCCTCCTCTCCCATCTTCCCCCATTTCTTCAACGTCCACTCTTCGTCCGTATCGTTTCCTTTCTTCACCGACAATTACTTCGTTTATTTCTTCGTCCCTCGCGAACCGTACAACTTCGATTCTGCGGCTAGATTGCGCAGGGAGAACGGCAGTTTGGAATTATGGAGCGAGGTGTTCTTACTGTCTTTACCGCCGCGTTTATTAGCGTGCAAATGACCGGTATTTCAACGATCGTTGGTTTACGAAAGCGAGAGAACTGGGGGTTGCAAGTTGGCGTGATTGAATATAGTTTGATGTAGAAATAATTGTTTTAAATGGCGGGTTCTTGTATCGCGTTTATGCGTTTATGGGAAATTTAAATGGTCAAAAGTACACGTAATAGACATAGAAGATACGAAATGGCTGAAATAAAGTGCTCGTTATAACGTCCAAAGCTTTGATACTTGTTTATGGATTATACAACGCGCGTCCACTTATCAAATTCGTTTCGTGTTTTAACAACTTGAAATAGAAATATTGAGGCATTTG
The DNA here is from genome assembly GCF_024542735.1 of Bombus huntii. Taxonomy (NCBI): domain Eukaryota; kingdom Metazoa; phylum Arthropoda; class Insecta; order Hymenoptera; family Apidae; genus Bombus; species Bombus huntii. The sequence goes on along the minus strand of NC_066250.1, from coordinate 6,948,514 downwards.
GGGCATTATTTCATTTATATTAATAGGCCGTGAATTTCTCATTCTTAATCGCTAATCGTTAGAGTACATTCAATTTGTCTCACAGTCATCAGAGTTACGGTTTTAAACGATGAAACATCTAGGTCAATTATTAACCCGTATTGATAATTGATTGTAATGAAAATAATCGTTTTAAAACATGATTATAGTTTCATCTTGATTCTGAGTCGCGATAAAGCTTCATCGTAAATAAAAAGCAAATGTACGTCTCATATTTCATACTGCGTATTATATTTTCCAATTCTTTTACATTCTGTGCCCCTACATATCATACACACAGTCCATATATGGTATTAGTCGAGTGCACGTGTACTTAAGGAATATTCAAACTCGATTTTCTCGAAAACGGAGCTGCATGTGAAAATAATTCGTTCTATATTTCTGACCTACTTTTACATAAGGAATTATCTCCTTTCTGATTGTACCACGATTTGGGAAACACCCTGTATAACAGTATTTAGTCAGACAGTAGAAGGTTCGGTCTTTTTTATGGGAATGATTCCCATGAAAAATCACTCCAACTGCTACAATACTGCCCTCTGTGCGGCCAGTCATCCCGATTCAACGGTCAGAAGCCATATGTTCCTGGCCGAATGTGCTAAGAAATCATTGAAGGAACCGCCGTAATGAGAGACCACCCAAAGAGCGTTTCGCGGCGTTCACCGTCCGACCGGAAACTCAGATCGAAGCAGCTTCATTATGCGACTCAATGCACCGATGTTTTCGCGTAGCCACTTTTTTCCACGTCGCTCTCCGTCTCGATAATTACATTCGCGAATTATTTTTTTGCTTTCCATTTCGTTCTAACAAAGACACGCGTTGCATTACTATCGATTCGTTAGGAAGTCAATTACAAAGATCAAACTTTCCAAGAGTCACTGGGAGAATGCTTCTCTAAATTTTTGATATTTGGAAGCTTATCGCATATCAAATGCAAAGAAGATAAGAATCGATAGTTTCTCTTGTTTCTTATACGAGCACTATGTTTCCGTGATAAAATATTTCACAGATATTAAATATCGAAGTTTCAAAATTCACATTTTGTTTAAAATCTTGTGCCTTATACACATGTAATTGTTTCATAAAATTTCTCTAAATTTATAATTCCAATACACGATGATCCAAAATGATTTTCCAATTTATGTCTATACTTATGTAGAATTTCGTGTGATGTGTAATATTTTCGCAAAACATTCATTTGCGATATTTAACTACGAAGAACAGGAATCATAAGTAAATTTCTCGATATTTCCACGAGGACACAAGGATAAAAAATTGTTAAACAAAGTGTAGAAAATACCTTCTTAAATTGCCCACAGATCCTTATCAGACAAATTTCTAAGTATAGAGAATTCAACAAAAGTACACAACATGATAACTAGGAACAATTACGGCAAGCCCAGCTATTCATAATGCTGCTGCGGATCATTACAGCCTGTTCGGGGCTCTGTTCTACCTGGTATACGGGAAAGGCGATATTATGGCTGTCATAAAGCACTAAAACAGCCCGATAGTTGTGAAGGGCCTGCGAGGGAGGCTGAAAGTGGACATTAGCGATGGCATTGTGAATCGAACCGCATCATCCAACCGAAACTAGCTTCCAGCGCGGCACAAAGGAAACGCCGCCTTAGTTTACACCAACCAGCCTCAGTCCTTACGAAAATATAGTACACACTTGCACCTATCCCATAAACCATAAACGAAGGTAGACTGTACACAAGCTCAGGTGTATTAGAGGAAGCCGTGTTTTACGCTTCGTGGGTATTTTCGGGCCTTCCTCAGTTTGTGGCCTACTGGTTCACCAGTAGTGGAGGTGGAAGAGGGGTCGTTAGAGCGACCGACAACGCTATTGGTTACTAAGGTTGCGTTAGCGAAGCTTCCGATGGTTGGAAGGTAGCTCTGGAATTCATCAGCGGCTACATCGAAAAAACGGTGATCCAAGCAGGATTGTATCCTTAGAATTTTTAGAGCGATTGGGTAACTCCTTTAAGTGCTGAAATTTTGGATGATTACTTATACTTCCGGGGTGAATCGTTCATTTCTAAAATTGAATTTTAGAATTCAAGATTCTAAAATTGAATTTTTCTGAGATCTGCTGGATGGAAAGATCTGGTGGAAAAGTCGCCTCGATTAATTGACTTGTTATCCCTCTTCCAGGGATGTCGAGCTATCTCGAAGGATTGGAAGTTATCTCGGGGGTTCATTAGTGGCGACGTCAAAAAAACGATGATCCGAACGTGGTTGCATCGTTAGAATCTTTATCGGGATTGGTTAAGTCTTTCGCATGAAAAATTTAGGGTATTTGGTATGTATGGAGTAAAAATCCATTCGTTTACAAGCAAACTATAGTTTATGAATTCGTTTACGAATTCTATAAATATCTGAAAACTCAGAGATCGAACCTTTCTAGTTGTCGTCGTATTGAGCTCAGATACGAATACGTCGTTGATCAGAATTAATTTTCATCGATCGAACAATAGCCACCTGATCTTGCATATAACAACTAACGCGTACAGTTGAATATTATTGTATTGAAAATAAGTTATTAAAGGAATTCTATGCACGAACCGTATGCAAATAGTGGCTGAGAGTTGACGTATGAGCGCATAAATTTCCAGCGATCTGATAGAAAAGTTGCTTTGATAAATCGACGTCTCGTCCCTCGTCAAAAAATTTCAAGTTATCTTAAATCGAGAATTTAGCTTCTACTGTGAACAGAGTTGATGTGTTCCAGGTACAGCCGCGTTATTTTTAGAGATTTTAAGATTTATAACAATAGAAAGCGACTATCTAGCTATTCCGTTTTAAGGTAGGTTTAACTTTGAACGGACTTTTAAGGAGAAATCGTTAGGACGATTTTTCTATTCTGAACAATGGAAGGCTATTTGTGTCTATGGAAATATCATCTCTCTTTCAGAAGGATCGAAAATTTGACGATTGTTACACTTGCCAACGTGATGGAAGAGAATCGTCCAGGCTTTCTAGTCATTTGCGTGCTCACCCGTGGGGATGGTCAAGAGTTAGGTCAGGTTAGGGCTACCCCGACCTGTGTATCTCATTCGAGGATAAATGCTCCCTTCGAAGAGGCTGGCGAGTCTGCTCGTCAAAAGAGTTTCACCTGACCCTCTTCAAGCATATTCAGAGGGTATGTGCACTTCACGTCCTCTATCATTTCGATTTTTGTCTCAGGTGAAAGGGTCAGTCCCTTTGCGGTCTGGACGATAGATACAAGACGATCGATAGACGATAGATAGATAAAATTCTTTATAATGAAATATGTAGAAGGACAGACAAAAATCACGTATCATCTATCAAGTAAAAATGTTCCGCTTTAATGAAAGAATAAAGAGGATACTTGGCGGTACTTTAATTGTTTCAATACTTTCTTAGGAATTTGTTAACTGGTTAAACACAAAACTGGTTAACTAGACCACCCTTCTACAATAGCAAAGTTAAAAGTGAACGAAGGCAAACCAACTTCAGGTAGATCGATTACAGTTCTCGACGAACAGACACTTCAAAAACTAGAGAATTTCTAAGTAAAGAAATTATTATAACCTACAGACCGGCGATCGAGTAAAAGTATGTTTCATTACGATTAGAAGACCATTAACGCAAATGGTGCGAGACTTTTCTACGGTCCTATATTATATACTGTGTATCTACGAAGAGAAAGACTAACCCACGAAGGTTCGATAATCCAGCAAGTAGACTATGTAGACGCGCATTTGAAATTCGATAGCCATTGGACGAGTTCCATGGAACAGGTTCTATAAGAATCTGACCGAAAGTAAGTGACTATTAACGGTAGAACGACTGTGCGTGAGACTTATCATCCCGGACTTAATAGTCGACTGGAACGTCTTCTGGGTCGACGTTCAAAGTCGATAATAAAATACCAATGAGTCAAGTCGAAGGACCTGTTTTCACGTGAGCCTGTTTTGTGATCATTCGCGCACCGTTTCGACTCTATCGTTTTATCTCTGTCTCTCTTTCATTCTGATTCTCTAGACGTTAATCCGTGGAGCGTACGTAGGTGGGCACACGCACCACGTAGCCTATAGTACCTGTCAAAAACTGGTGCTGCAACAATGCCCGAGGTCCGGAGGCCTCTTGGCAGAAGTTAACCGCAACGCAGCAGGGCTGCAAGGGCCAGTTCGCCAGTTCAGACGGGCCTTTTGCGTATCGCGAGAGAAATAAGTCATCCAGTGGCGTGGAACACACCGTGAATTATTTAATTGAACTTTGCGAGTTTGACCTCTCCGCCTTCCGCGACTTTCAATTTTAGTAAACGATCTTAGATATTTGGTAAATATTTCACGAATCTGTGAGATATTCGACTTTTACTGTTTTATTTTTCATTGCGACGAAGAAAGGAATGATCTGAAAAAAAAATTTTTTTTTTGAGAATACTAGTTGTACAATGTTTATGAAGTATTTATCTTATGTTTATTCTATTTTATTTTTAATTTGTTTTTTCTCTAGATTCCTTCTTTTTTTTTTTTTTTTTGAGAAAGCTATAAAAAATGACATGTTCGAATTGTATTGAGTTTGGTAGAAGCGTTTGATAAGCAAGGGACAGGTGTCTACGCCAGTGGGGCAGCAGGTCAATGCTGCCGCATGGATCACGGTGAGGACAAAGAGATCCTTTCCCTTCCCTGATCCTTCCCCCCGCTTCAACAATATTCCTCCTCTCCTCACTCTCAGGACCAACCATCATTGCACTAATGCATGTGTGGTTGAATCGTGCAGCATCGTTGCAACGACAATGTGCAGCTGCCGAATACCAACACCCCAAACGTCCAACAAGAAATCATGATTTCTGCTTTTTCGAATTGCCGAAATAAAATATTCCGTTGACAAATCATCGTTGTTAACAGCGACCAAATAAGTTTCGTTCTTTTTCAATGGTATACCAAATGTGTATTTTTCTTCCCCGACGGTTCGCAGCGAAGGTTAAGCGAAACGAACGAAAGATGAAAGAACGCGTGGTACGCGTAATACCTGGCAACGTTTCTCGACAGTGGAAACGAGAGCGCGGTTAGGAATTTACACTTGAAAGGTCGGAATTAACGCTTTCTTTTTCGGGCGTTTAGGGACCTCGTTAGTACCATTGTCGCGACTCGCGCGTCCCTAGTCTCGTCGATTCTCTTCCCCGAAACGAATTAAGGCGGTGCCATTATTCCGGCGTGTTTTCTTGTGCGTGCAGCCTGTGAGTATTGTTTTGCGGTTGGTTTTGCCAGTCTGCTGACCAAGTGAGTCAACCCCTTGTGCGTCCAAGTGCAATCAGAGAAAAAAGCGAAAAGGAGAAAAACGTGCCAAGAGAAAGTTGATAAAAGCGTTCGAGTGATTCTTGTGCAGCGGAAGACCTTTTCTTTTCTCTTTTTTTCAAAAAAAGCCTCTTTCATTCGTTTAATTATCTTACGTTTAGTATTAAAGCTTCCAGAGTCGCGAATAGAATTTACTTACGACGATCGCCGATCTCGGAGGTACGCACAGATTCACTAATTGTAGTTCATCGCGACCCTCGTGCAGCGTGGCCCTTCCGTTCGACCTTTCCTGGAAAGCCCATCAAAGTCTTAATACACAGAGATCGATTTTTTCGTCGTTCGATCGGTGCGTTGGTGCTTTTAATCCTCACACAGTGACGGGATTAGATCGGAATGGTAAATTTTCAATTGCATTATGGGACTCAAGATCCACAACGCGAGATCGTGGATAAGATAACGTCATCTCTTCTTTTTCGTAAGTAATACCTTCGCAAGGGAAGTATACCACGGACAGACAGCGAAAATGTTCATCGAGCGAAAGACGACAGCCAAAGAAACTTGTTAATCGAACCGCCCTACCACCTATCCCGTCTGAGTAATCTCGGAAATAAAAGAAACTACTTAAGATCTTAAGTCCCGGCTAGCATTAAAGCATTAATCACCTTTAAATTCGCGAATCAACCTCGATCGACTCGACGGTGCAGTGGTGCATCTTTCTCTCGCCTGGATTTCTTCGTCGAACACTGTTCCACTGTTTCATCATCGAAGGTATCGGTCAGGATGTCGAACATAAAGAATCGATGGCGAAAAAAAAAAAAAAAGAAGAACAATTCTGTACAGTTGACTCTGCCTTTTTCTCCCTTTACAATTCTAAACCCATCGAAACGGAACGAACATGGAAAAAGAAAAATGAAAATACTGCTAGGCTCAAGAGAGGTATGGTACTTGCGGATTCTCTCTAACAGTTGGTACTAATGATCCAAGCTGGCGAGGTACATCAATGGTATCCGGTATCGTGTAACTCGCTAAGTGAAAATGCACGTAGATCCTGCTAAGATACAAGATCACCGGTCCGCCTTCTCTCGCCGGTCTAGTCCAGCGAAAAACAATAAAAGCAGTAACCAGCACGAACATAATCTCGCGGGACCCGCAGCCTCCTCCTATGCCTGTTACCCTACGCACACTAAAAACCTGCGGATACAACATTTATACGAATACGAGGGCAGCTCGTACGGTTTTTCGGGTGTGTGCAGCGTGCCTAATCCTAATGCGAGGACTTGGAAATGCTGCACGACGCGCATGGTCGCTCGACAAAGAAACTGTGACGACGCCAGGGATCTACCAGCCGCCATTTATTCGTCCGTTATATTTTCTTAGCCCGCAGTGCACGATCATTTACGTCGTTTACGAGCACGACGTTTTATTGCACGATTATTCTTCTTGGAATTTTACGTGGAGTCTTTTACTTCGTATAGGAGATTCCGCTTTATTTTTGTTCAGCTGGATGACGATTGAATAATAGTTATTCGATGTTCGTGACAATTTATCGTAAATGGTATTATATTTCTTGGATTTATTTTTAAACGATAATTTTCGTAGAATTAGATTTACTTTTTATTATATTGATCGATTATTTTTGGATATATCGGTCAACAAATGATTGTTCGTTTAAGAAGTTAGAGATTCACAGATTCATAGGATCTTTTTTCAAAGACGAATAGAATATTTCACAAACTGGCTGTACGAGACTGTGAAGCGATGCAGACGCCGAAATATGTAACTCGAGAAATCTGAATAGAGGAAACTTCTTATAGGGAAATCTACTCATTAATAAATATTAAAACACACTACTACATACAACGATTATATCATTGTATTTATCGTGACGTTAAATTAATTATGTCTAAAAGAGTATTAAATTTATTAAATTTAGTAATACTTTCATATAGCTATAAAAGTTTGATATTCTGAGAATGTAATGTACATGGAACTTGATAAGAAGTCACTTTATTGAAAAGTAACGGAATATTCAAGTATTTTCCGTAGCCACAGAATACTCGTAAATACTTGGAGCGATTCGTAACGAAATTAAAAAGAAAGTTTACATTAAGAGGTAGTCTACCATATCGTTTATTTTTCCTGTTTCTCTTAAGAGAACACTGTACAATCGCTGACAGAGATTTCAAGGAACACGAGTTCCCGCCGCGTAATACGTTTCGTTACGTTGTCCATCGGAGGGCGGGCGAATTTCGCATGTCATGCTTTCCGCATCAGTGTGTTCCCGGGATCAACCAACACCGTGTAAAGGCAGACGAATTCTCCTCCCTCCATTGACTTTTCGACTTCATCGAGCACTCTACATAAGTCCTGGAAAATTTATCTGCCTCTTTCTTTTCCCTTCCTTTTTTCAACGAGCCAGCCATTGCTAGAGTTTCCCATGAGCTGTTTTCTGTTCATAGTATCGACACTCTAGCAGCGGTTTCGTTCGCGAGCAGAAGATAGAGAATCGAACGAACTATGAAGAGCGAGAGAGCAAAACGAACACGAGAGAAAGAGAAGAAGATACGAGCAGAGCAAGTGAGAATATATACCTGCTGGTGGATATTAAAGCGAACATCATACCCTCGTCACTTTTACTGGTCCTCTCTCTGTCTCTTTCCTACGCATCCCGTTTTATCCTTGTTACATCCAGACAGAAGTGTTCAACCATCTTTTTCCCCCATCTAATTCTACCCTCTCGCTTATGCATGCTATCCTACAAGTTAAACACATCGAAAAAGAGGATGCTGTGCGCGGCACACTGCAAAGTCAAATCGTCGACGTTTCCTCTGCCCGGTTCCAACCCAACCCAACCCAACCTAAAGCCGCGATGCAGAGAGAAAGAGAGATGGAGAGAGAAGGAGAAGAGGGGCTTCCCTCCTCGTGCACTTATGCTGCATTCCAGGCTTAGACGCACGTTTCTACTCTCCATTTTCATCGTTCTCGCTTTACGGGCGCGTCGTTAGCCCTAAAAGCAAGCCATGCTCTCGCTCTGCCTCCCTACTTGACGTCGTTGGTTTTAGAGGCTCACCTGCTCGATGGATCTCGGCCGCAGCTTAATCCTCGCGGTATCGTGCCGGGACGAGCGTTGCCTCGCCGATTTACCATCGAACAAACGCGCTACGCGGGATTTAACGTCGTTCTTGTATCACCAGCGTGTTCGAGAGTTTCGAACGATTAAAATATTCTTAATCTTCGTTCGGGAGATTGCCCAATTATCTTAAGTAATTTGATTAACGAAAGTCGTACAAAAGTAATTTCCTTCAGTAGTTTATTATGCTTTTACAAAGGAGCAATAGATAAAATTTCATAACGAGTTGGTAAAATTAAGGCGAAAACAGTTGGGACAATTTCGTTTACAGTAACAAATTTAAGTAAATTAATCCGCAGTATGTAAAGCGGAATGTTTACGTTAAAAGTTGACTTTTTGGCGTTCTAAGTTCTTTAAAAACTTGTACGAATTCTGGATTCTTTGTTAATTTGTCTACTAAATTACGTGGTTATTTATTAAGCGAAATATTTGAAAGTCTTTTTAAGAGGAATAAAATTTCCAAGGAAAAATATTCAGGGTTGAAACATTGCTCGAGTCACCGACGAAGGGTTAATAAAGCTTCGAGATTCGAAAGTCGCTGGTATTTCGTCACTCCACGGTTGATTGCTTAGGAATTCTGAACGATTAAAATATCCCTACGCTTCGCTGGAAAATTACCTGGCTATCTTAAGGAATTTACTTCCGCTGTGATTGCCAGGTAAGATCAGGGAAATGTCCTTCTACTATAGCGCCATAACTACGTAATAAAGTTTCGAGATTCTAATGTCGTTCGCATTTCACGGTTTTAAACGGTTAAAATATCTCTGTCTCTCGTTGAAAAATTGAATATTTATGTAAAAATATGGAAAATGTACATAGATTAAGTTATAAAACAGTTATTACAAACATACGCTATCCATACTGTATAGTCGTCTTAAACAAAAAATTTTATGTTACCACATATAAAATTATATGTTTCAAGTATAATTAGTGCTAAAGATGGTCTCGTTAAATATTGCGATTTGTCCATCTGATCGATCATCGACTGTCCACGTATTTTATTAATCTTTGCCAAGTGCACACTTGCAACAAATGTCTCGTAATTTCCAAAAGCCTCTGCCTCTGCACACGCTAAGTCAGCTGTCCGATTCAATGCTCACGCAAATTCTCAAGCTCACCCCTAAGTCGGCCCGTCGACCAGATCATCTGGTCCATCAATAAAATATATCGGCTCATCATCCGCACGCCAGCCGGGGGCCTACGGCTTTCCTTTGGCTCACGAAACCAACCACCATACTATTACAACCTTATGCAACGTTGTGTGGCAGGATCGACCGTGTGTCGGTACGCACGTCCAGCTCATTACGTTGATTGCCGGCGCAATAAGAGATCAGTCGCGCGTCTCGCCGCTAGTAAGCGTCGCACGTACTCGCCTCGGTTTGATTCCTCCTGTAATTGCTCGCTACGAACCGCGTAATGTATGCTTGGTAGAAGAAGAAGACCAGATAAGTCGATAAAGGAGGAGAACGAAGATGAAAGGGCAAGAAAAAACATGGATCTGCGTCTTATGGGTCGTGACTGGAAATCAAAGGTGCAACAAAGGCGCTGGAAAGTTGCAACATGTGGTTACCGAGGCGGAAACCAGCCCCCGCTCCTCGAGGTCCCCCGTGCTGCATCTTCCTGGCTCTTTATCCGGCGTGCGTGTCGAGGTTTGTACGAAAATCTTGTGCCTGAACGATTTACGCTTTCGTGGACGGCCCTTTCTGCAGCGAGATGGATTCTACACGGTGTATATTCATCGAGGGGAATATACGAGGGTGCAAGAGGGGTTGAAGTCACGCAAAGCTTCTACCTTAGGTAACTACGTGACCCGTCAGAACTACTAGAAGATTATCGCGAAGAAGTTTGCGAGTGAGTTGCTTGAAAAGCTCGAGAAGGAAAATTCGAAGGGCAAATCGTATTTTTGAGGTGGCGTTACGCGATTGTCTGTGATGGACGTGACTACGCAATCTTCAATTGCATTTTCCTCTTTCTTTTTTATTTTTATTTAATTGTATATATTCTCTTGCCTCTTCTATGTTCTTCTAAAACACCATTTAAGTAAATTTGTCAGAGGACAAATTGATGGATTTCATATAATGGTAATACGACTTTTCGTTTTATATAATGGTAATTCGCGACCAGACGATTAGATTCGATCAACAGAAATCGTTTAATCGGATATTAACTAAAATTTGATTGAAATAGACCAAGTTCCTATAATAGAATTTCACCGTATTTCCATTTAATTGCCAAAAATGCTGCGACTCTCGAGCTCTCGCTCGCTGTTGCGTATATTTCTCAGCGAGCCGAGAAAGTATACCAGCCTTGAATTGCACACTGTCAAAATAGATCTAGCACGGTGGAGAATGTTATTCGCGTCGCTGTTGTTCGATACTTTTCTAAGTGCAGTGAGAGTAGATACATAATTGCTTAGAATTACGTAGCCGACTGGCGATAAGGGAAAAGAATGTTAATCGAAAGATAAAATGACAAACGAGGCGAATTCTGGCCGGTGTGTGCGGCACGCTATCGGCAAGCAGACCAAAATTTATTAAACGTCGATTGGTTCGTATTAACGCATAGACCGGCGGCGATCTCATAGGAAAAGCTTAGGCTGACTCGCTTGTGGTTTGTTAAAAACTAGTTCTAACGGCACCGGCAACAGATTTTCTTGCAACACGGTATTTCCTGATAACGCAACCCAGATCACCGGCCGGTTCACCGACGCACACCATTAACACGTGTACTTATAATAACCAGTCGTCCTGTAATTACCAGAGCCGCACCGCCTGCTACTCCTACGCGTTTTCTCGCGAGTACCCGACCGGTCAAACTTTACGGATTCCATCTGCGTCCCCTTTCCCTTCGTTGAAGAATTCCTCGCGAATGGAAAAACCGGAAACTGACAGAACTAGTTGAACGGATTTAATTATATCCTGTGGCAATAATCCGAGTCGATTTTCCCGAGGCCTGTTCTCCGACGATAACTTCTATTCAACTCGACCGGCAGAATAATTTTCGACGTGTAGACACCGCTGGAGCCTGTAATTACACGATCGTCGCCGATAACGCCGCGAACCTTCTCTCGCTCGATTCTCCCCCCTCTTACAAGCAATCGAATCGCGATTAATCACGACCCTTTCGAAGTCGTACGAAAATTTTATCTTCTATTTATTGGATCTTGCCCGTTTCACGAGAGAAAGCGAGAGAAGGATGAAAAGAGGCAGCGCTTCGACGGGTGAGAAGCTGTTAGTCGCGTTAGCGCCGCAACGAAAGCGCGGTTAGCGCCGCAACCGGAGCAATCGCGACCCGATCGGTGCACGCTCGAATGCGTCCGCGTCCACAGCCGTGGCTGATCTTAATTACAATCGCAAATGAGACGGCGAGAGGATAATTGCGGCGCATGTCGCAAGTCGCTACAATGTTGTCCGGCTGGTGTCTCCATGGCATAACACGGTCACGTATCGGCCATGTTTCTGTCGTGCGAAAATAGGCGCATTCTACTGTTTGTAGGTTTGATAAGAAAGCTCTGTCGTTTTTACTTCTCGAAAGAAAAGGGCTTAGTCGAAGACTACGAACAAACTCTCCATGTCTACAAACGAAAAATACCATAAATCACATTTAACATTTTCTATAGGGCAGGAGCTTCAAAATTCGTTTACGATAATTACTATGTTACCAATACCAGATACTGCTCGATGAAGTTGATCGGCACTATCACAAGTATTTCTGATCGATACAGATGGAGTTACTAGGATACCTTTCGTATGATTTATTCTTATTGATAAGTATCTTTGTCGCAGATATAGAGAAATATAATATATTCCTCTTTCTCTTGAAAGCGATTGAAAGTAGGATTTAATTTCTGACTGGGAAGAGCTTTATTAGCTTCGATCTATAATGCGAAAGCTTTTTTATATTTTAAAGGGGTCGGTAATTCCATTAGTCCACTTGTCACCGTAGGGAAAAAGTCTTTCGATTTTAAAATGGTGTCATAACCGAGCTGCGAATTCCGCAGGCCGAATGATAAAAAACCTGGACAATCGTCGCGTGTTGGATAATTATTGGATTATCCCGGTTTTAGCCGTAACTATCCGCTAGGCACACGTATATTCTGCTTTATTAAGAGTACCGGCTCGGTCACGTGCATTCTAACGACTGCAGTCGATCGATAGTTCGCCAATGCGTTTCCGTTGACACCCTTCTAGGCGATACAGTTGCACTGGCGCATAAGTAATGTTTATATTTAGACGTTTTCCATTCAACGTGATACGCTGTCCACATGTTTTCACAAGGAAAATTTTTATATGCGCTGTTGTTCATGAGCAGCCAGACACTTGGTCAATTTGTAGTAATAATATGCGAATTTTATTAAAGTATACATATTAACGACACATCGGTAATTAGAAATAACGTTTAATAAGATTTTATGAAATTGAAATTATATGTTAGAAAACATTTCCTTATCCATTCACTATCTAAATATCAATGGGTTCCATTGACCTGCAGCGATCCTCAAATTTTTATATTCTAATCTGGGCATTCTTTTAATAAGCAAAAAGATATTCAACGTTTTAATAAAGATTACGATTATTAATTCGAACATGACACTCGAAAACTACAACTAACATTTTCAGCGCAATTCATTCAATTGCCAAAAATCTTCTCAATGCGTGGAACGGTGAATGAATCTCGTTGACACTCTTCCGAGGAGTTCACACCTTCTCCAACCATAATCCATGCGGATGTAACACTCGCGAACGAGACTTTCGCTGGTTCAACTAAGATTTCACTTATTAAACGTCAATAAATCACTCGGCCGTGTCACTTTGTATCGTTTACCGCTTTGCTCGCACTAATAATTCGTTATGTCCGTTTATTCAGACATTTATTAAATATGTAAATCGTGGAACTTTCCTTTTTATATGCTGTCTCGTTCACGGTTTATTGCGTGCTGTTTGCCAAACGATCGCCCTCCATGCGATATTGCCCGATATCTCGATTGATAGTTAACAAAAACGCTTGCAGTCGCGCGTTTAAAACGGATGAACGTTCGATTTACTCGATAGCGCGTTTCCGGCGACACGATTTGTACGGTCAAGCATTTCTGCGACAAATTACGTGCTATCTGTGCGAAGGACATTCCTTCCCTCCTCTTTTTTTCTCCCCCTGTCTTTGAGGTTGCATTTTAATTGCTTCGTCTTTCTCTCTTTCTCTATTCCTTTAACAATCTCGACAACGATTATTGACGTTTCGGGCTGTCGTTGTCGAGCAGAGATACGAGCTCATTATTCGAACCAGAGACTTTATCTTATCTACCTTGTAAAGCTACTAAACGATATTACGTGGAAATAGTGGCCCTGTTTCTCTCTTATATCGCGTACAAAAATGATATAAAAGCAACGAGCGACAAGCTCGGCCTAATAGTCCGGCTCCGAGCGAGGCTGTTTTACAATTACAACACAGAGAATTGGAGCCATTAATATCTCTAACCGCGCGATTTGATCCTTCGTGGCTGACGTTCACGAGCCTTTAAAGAATCTGCGAGGATTATGATTTACGATTTCGATGTTCCTCTATTTCACCGGGTGTAAATTACTAGACAGTTTTTTGCTCCTCAACCTCTGCTCTTATGTTGCCTTCACACTCATACTCACGAATACGCTACGAATAAATTGATTTTGATTTAGTTTTTGTTAGTTTATTCAGATTGCTGTCTCGTTATTGCAGCATTCCCTTCGATTATGATATAATTTTACTGCAGAATGTTTCTAACACGTCTAATGAAAAAAAAGAACGGAGAATTCTCATTAAAGCATCAAGAATTCTTTCAAACAGAAATAGAAACACGATGGCATTTTTAATACCACGATTACAACGGATACGGTATCCTGACGAATTAAACATCTGAAATACGACATAGCTGCTCGTAAGGATCAATATAAATTGTTCGGTCATGTTCGTCAAAACTTACTAGAACCGTAACCTAGTTCGACCTTACTTCGAGTCATAAAGCAAGTTTGAAGGGAAGAACTTCAAAAATCCATTAGAAGAACGTAGGTACGTGGTTTCGTCTCGAATTCGTATGGTCAGACATTGTAGAATGCCGCCTTATAAAATGATACACTCGTACGACCTATCCGGCCGATTCCTGGCCCACGATTTCCGGGAATAATGGAAACACGAAGGTTCCTTCTGTCTAACCTCGAAATGGAAGAAAGAATACCGTGGCGAGGCCTCGGGTAATGAGTATAATCAAAACGATTTAGTAGAAAAGTAGCCGCGAGCTATACACGGTTTACTACGGTTCCACTACGCAGCCTCGTGCAGTTGAATTTAAATTTCGAACCAAGACTTTTACACAACCATAATATTCGCTGGTCACGAAGACGCCATCTGATGGACGACCAAATTACCGGTCTGACCGTCTTAGAACTGCCCTTTTACTATTCGTCTCTAGCTCTCTGCACTATTGTTCCGTTCGTCTAGCTTCCTTCATAGTTTTTGTGCATCGCTACCGGCAAACCAAATCTGCAAACAGATCTTCTATTCACAGACGTTTTTTAGCGTCTACGAGACCTCTGGATCATCCTCCATAGAACAATCTGGCGGCAACCGCAAGATTCGAAGCTATTTTGATTCGAACAACGCTATTCGTTATTATTAGGATGATGCAAGTGAAACTAGCTTTCTTCCAATGAAACTGTAGTCACGCGTAGCTTCTTCGAAATATATTCCATTTGAATAAAGTAATTTTCCTGTTACTCCGTCCACTTCTCCGATGATTAATTCCGTTATTCCGGGATTATTAGTTTCTTAGAATGGAAACATTTTTGCGACAAGCCTGTCAAATGATTTACGCGTTAAAAAATCGTGTAGATGGAATAAAAGATGTCTAACATTATCCAAATGTTACATTTATGTAGATAATAAACTATAGAATATAGTTTTGCTTATTTAGCATGGAAAACACGAGAAATTGGAAATATTTCAATGTATTTTCTAAAATAAAAGAAGTGATAGACAGAACGTTTCAACCAGCGAGACAAATTCCAATTATTCATGACGGTCAATAATAAGCTTCTCACAATTCTATTATAAGTCTTCCTCGCATTGAATATACGTCATTTGCGCCTAATACATTCTTCCGTAATATGCTTAATAATTGACGTTAGGACAAAATTTAATGGGCCGTCAAATTCAAACTCGGCAGAGACAACATTTCATATGCATCAGCCTAATATATGGTAACGATGCCTCAAGATAATGAGAGAATCACGTGTCTGGTCTTGTCAGGAGGATGATTCATTCGTCGTGTTCGCTCATGGACGAAACATGTCCATGCGAGTATACGTGGAAGGTTGCCAATATATAAAGGGAATACGTAAGGCTCGATTAACGTCACCAGCAATAAAACGTCGTAACGTATCGACAAAGTGATTCGAGTGGAGACGAATCGTTCTCCAATGAGACCATCATCCCTTTCTCTCGTCGTTAAGGAGAGCCACGAAATTACGAGC
This sequence comes from Bombus huntii, assembly GCF_024542735.1. Lineage (NCBI taxonomy): Eukaryota > Metazoa > Arthropoda > Insecta > Hymenoptera > Apidae > Bombus > Bombus huntii. The sequence continues at coordinate 6,932,573 of NC_066250.1, read as the reverse complement.
AGCAAATGTTCACCGAGAAATCGATGTAAAAATCCATCTCGGAGAAAAATCCTCCAATAACTTCATTCCTGGCCAGCTTTCGACCATTGTTCAGGTATAAGAACAAAGGAAGAAGGGCGGCGAGGAGCGAGAAAGAAAAACGACACGAAGATGGAATTACCGTCTGGTCCAGCGGTGCGCGTATATATATTGGGAACCGGTAGATTTATGTAGGTGCAGGAGGAGAAGGTATTATGGTGGATAAACTAGGAAACCGGTGACCTGACCGGTATACCATCTTGGCTGGTGGAGGTAAATGCCGACAAGGAATCTTTGTTCTATCCTCCGGTTCCAATTACTGTATCCGTAACCATTATATATTCCGCCGAAAATTCATTTAAATTCCTCCAGAGTTTCCGTGAATGTTTTATGTAAATTATGTATCGATAATGAAATTGGAGATTTCGGCGCGTTTGTGGGAAATTTAAAAATACGCAGAATATGCAGAAATATATAAAATATCCTGTGTAGTGTACTTTCAGACCTCGAACTTTTTTTATCTGTGTCCAGTTTTCGTTTTAATCGAAAGGAGAATTTTAATTTCTAGTATAACGTTGAAACGAGAAAACACGTTATATCAATTGCGATTCTTTCTTTGTTTCTGTAGAATTACGAAACTTTCTAAGGATAGAAATATACGATTCCGACGAAAATAGTTTAAAGAACGGGAAACGATTAACAGGTGAAAAAAACCACTTAATAATATAAATTTGTAATATAAATTAATTGTATTGAATGAAACTATAAATTTGCATGAATATCCGCAGGTCGTACTGTGTGGTATTGCGTAAAGATAACAATTTGCATAACGATCGATCTTCTCTCTGTTCTACTGACACTTCGATCGTCCTTGTAAATAGCAACGTGTATCAAGATGGATGGGAAAATTACGATAAGGCATTATGTCACAGAAACCGTAACGTCACCAAAGGGTTCAGCAGCCTTCGTACGTGGCGAGAACACGCAACAGAAGGAACACAACGAACGGTCGATGCTCGTACAGAAGACGACAGAGAGAAAACCGTCTCTTTCGCCGAAGGGGGTCGAGATTATCGTTCGTGGGCTGGAAAGCCGAGGATAAACCGATGAAGGGTTGTTCTTCCAAGCCAATGGCGCGTGCCTGCTGTTGATCACCCCTTCCACGCTTTATTATTCCGATGCAACCCCGTTAAAACACGCCCCAATAGCCGTTCAGCTGCTGCAGAATCCGGCTACACATAGCGAATGGTGCTCTATTTTTTGGAGAAACAAATCTCTTAACAGAGACGCTCGAATTTTTTTTTTTTTCTTTTCTGTCGATCCACTTGGTTGAGTCGTTTATTGGCCGCGCGAACGACCAGACGATTCGAGAGATGCAAAAAAAGAAGGTCTCTTAAAAAATAGTAATGTTTCGTCGCCGCATACCTGGCTCTGTCTATATATAAAAAGAGGGATAGCAAGGAAAGGATTGTTGCGTAATAATGGCGTGAAGCTCTCACAATGTATATTTATTCCTGGATTGTCTGCTGCTAGTCTAGAGAGGTTATCTTCCACGAGGAGTCTGATTATTCCTGTCTTCGTATGAATATACAAAGAGGAGACGTCTATTTTATTTTAAGACACAATTATTCCTATCTTGTTTAACCTGAGTGTGGGCAACTGGACGGCTACTCATCTCTATGTTTGCTGTTTTATTCTCTGGGATCTCTTGTATAATTGAACTAATATTATCCAACAAACATTACAAGTCACGAGTTACAATTTATTACCTAGCATTGGGAAATTCTCTCACATAAGAGTAACAATACTGGCAGTAAAGCAAACGGAATTTTATAAACTACGAATCATCCGACTACCCTATTTGATTTAGGAGTTCGAAATTATAAAAGAAAAATTTATAATCTATAATCCCTAGCTTAATCGGCTCACCGATATGACTATTTGTTAAGTCATAGCGCAAGAAAGTCCTAAAGCAACTATATCACAAAATCGTTCCAAGTTGTCGAACGAGTCCTTAAAGATTAAGCTTCTAACTTATACACATGCTAGATAGCCGTAAAACTTTACCTACATTCTGTATTCAACAATTAATATTCTATATCCTGCATCCTTTAAAACGAAAGTTACTTTACAAGATGGCCAGTTCAGGAACGTATTCTTCCCCTAACAACACTTGTTCTTTCTTCGGATCAAAGTTATACCTGGATGTTTCAAGTAAAACGAAAGTTTGGTTATTACGAATTCGGTTGAACCGCGAAACAACGTTTCCCGCATGTGTTCCATAGAAATATAGTCTTGGTAGTTCACGCGATGCATCGACACCTGGTCGGGAGAGCTGGTGCTCGAATATAACGGCGAGACACGAAATAATGCTGCTGCTTGTATTTCCGCCTGTTAATTTGGATAAGGCGATTGTCTCTCCTTCTTTTCCTCGGTTTTTTCTCGTACACTCGGCCGACAGCCACAGCATGGTAACAGAAGGTAATTCGAGCACGGTTAAACAGGGACCTGGGTAGCAAGAAGTCCCTTATACTCTCTAAGTACTTAATAAGGTCCGACAAGGGCGTCCCTAAAGCCACTTTAACCGTGTGTTCCCCTTTTGGAATTAAGATTCTTTACATGCCGGAAGAAACGACGGAGAAAAATGCCGATAATCGTTTCCTAAACGTTTCTGTCTTTTTCATTCCCCTCCCGTTCGACTGGTTAATATTCATTCGAGCGGCTACGATTTGCTTATAGCGTTCGCTTCTAAAGTTTATTAGACGCTGGATATGGGCGAACGTTGAAGGCTGATGAATTGGTATTTAGACGTGGATTATAATACGGCGTAAGATGATAGAGAATGTTTGTAGACTGGAATTTTTAAATTCTGAAATTTTCTGGCGAGGGTGAGTCGATATCTGAACTAACGTAAAATATTTAGAGTTTCTCGGCAACGGTTCGGTATTTTCTTTGGGTAAAATTTCTTGGCGAGGGTAGGGCCATACCTAAACTGACATAAGGAATTCGGAGTTTTTCGGGGAGGATACGAGATTTTCTCTACGTTAAAATGTTCGACAACTCGTACCAAATGTCCAGCTGGACAAATTGTAAAAGTATAAATTACGAATTGTAAAGTATAAATTAAATAAAAAAAGGAAAAAAAACTCGTACACATCACATGAATTTCTAAGCTTCCTTGTCCTTGGCTATTGAGTGCGAACAAAACCAAACTAACGTATTTTAATTTGCGAATGTTCAACTTTTCAAACTTTTAAAGCCCTAAATCGCCAAATATCGAAATCTTCAAATCCTCCAAAATACCCTAATCTGCAAATTTTTTAATTTGCTTCCCTGTACAAATTATACTCGATAAGATCCTTAGCGAAACTTTCCTTAAAGTTGGCGGCTGTTGCGTCGCAAGGAGCGCGATATAAAAATTTTCCTGCTCGTTGCGACGAATGTTTTAATCGCATCTTCAACTGGCGTACACCTAGGACTATCGTGGGGTCCCATCCGGACTGACCGCATTCTCACCCGCGTGACGTCAGCGTCGAAAGAGATCCTCTTTACCATGGAGCTCGTAGAGGAAGCTCATGAATTTGCGCCTGGCTACATGTCGGCTGGACGACCTTAAAAATTCCCGGTGTTCGTTTATGGCCAGCTAATTAGATTTTTATCTTCATTAACGGCCCCCGCCCGGCGAATCCAGTCCCGTGAATCGTTTCTTCGTCGACCACAGTTCACGCATTGCTCCACAGCCTGCGTGTACCGGGTGTCTCGCAATTAATTCTCATCGAATACCAGTTCGAATAACTTTTCAGCTCAATTTTAATGCATATCAATATTCAAGAGATACTTGACATACAAATCTTCCAAATCGTTTTTCCGATCCTTGTTAACGATACTTCATCTTCGTTTTGCTTACGAGAGTTCAAACTTTGTCTTTGGTTAACAAAATTATGCACCTTTAAAATTGGAATTGAAGAAATGGAAACGAAGGAGTGAAATCCGATAAATACTTGATATGGATCGTCGACCTCGCAAAGATACGGATCTCTCATGCGAACTGTCTACACTCTAAAACACGCAATGGTGCTTTCCATATGGAATAAATTCGTTAGAGAAAAGAAAAAGAGATAGTCATGGCGTCAATGTGCTGCAGGATACCGAGATCCGCAACACGCCCCTTCAGAATGCAATAGACCATGAGTGCTACACATGTGTTTAGAAACACGTCTCAAAATCAACAGCAGTCGCTATACAAACGTGCTCAGCGAGTCTATTCCTTCCCGTTTCTCTTTTCCTCCATGTTGAAAATTTTCTCTACTTTTAGATCTTTTTTTTTTCCTAAATTTATGTTCCTCGGCTTATATAATTTATGCGAGTTTCTCTAATCAAAAATAATCGTGCATATCCGATATTCCGTTTAGTAAAAATAACAACGCGTATCAGTTCAAAATCAGTATAATCACGCAGTTTCCAAAAAGACGCGCGAGTCGCGGAAACGAACGCATACGGCTGACTTTTATTCTCACGCCAGTGATTTGCATTAAATATTAATTCATATTTTACGAGTCTAACATATTATCAACGAATTCGCCATAGCAAGATTGACGACGATACGTTTCTTTCAAGATGGAAGGTGCAGGAGTAGAGAGAAGGAGGCAGGTGCGTCGGGTTCTCTCAATTTATTCATGAATTCGTTTAATCGGTTTCTGCGCGTTGCCGGGCTATCTGGTTTTCTAGCTTTTTACGCCGGCCAGTTAATCAACGTTCATTCGTAGAAAATCATGCCGATAACGAGGAGCATAAATTCTTTATTAACCTGGATATATACCGTTCCCCTTTCCTTCCTTCCCGTCCCTATCGCCAAGCGTCCTGCTGTTTCGTACCGACCGAGGCTTTAAGGTAACGAAGAAACACTGTCTCGATGTTTTTGCGCTACTTAAACGAGAGGCGGAGACGAAAACTATTTACAACGACGAGGAGTAACCTTTTAAATCGCCAAATGTCTCGCCACGGGAGCCTGGCCTCTTCTCTCTTTCTCGAGCCACGACTTCCAGATATTCAGTTAGCCTAAATCCATCGCCATCTAACGCGGTAGAATTTAAACGACGTTCTCTTCGCTTCTCGATCTCGCGGAATCGTGACTCGCGAGAAGAGTACAGAGGAAGAGATACAGAAAGAAAAGAGATCGGTTGGATCGAGTACGCGCTGAGGCAATAAAGATACCACGGCAATTTATAGAATCATTCTTCTAGTCCGTATATCGCTTCGTGGATGGCTCGCGCGCCAACGAGTAGAAATTACATAATCTGCGAACACCGGGCAACAGTAAATTACGGTTTTATCGGTGCTCGTGCTACGAAGGAATTATCTCGAGCTAACTTAGCTACGTTAAATAATCTCGATCTTTTCCCCACCCTTTCGGGCGAGTTCTAACGTCAGGGTACTGGAAGTGGAATAAGAGAGATTCGAGAATTATGTCGCGGCGCGACTCCTTTCAAGTAGAATAAGGTGGAAGTGGAGGAGAATGGAGGCCAGCATTCGCAGGATAATCGATATCGAAGCTTCTTCGTGGTGGAATTCAAATGTTTGGCGTTTGGCTGAATTCCATGTGGAATCGTTGATTTTTCGAGCGAGCTCGAGTGGAATGAGCTCGCGTCTGCGATTCGAGGTTAAACAGCTTTGAAGAAACTGTGCCTTCTCTAGTCTTTTCACGCTTGATGGATACTAAAATAATAAACTACCATCGATCCCAAAATCTCTCATCCAACTTCTTTCGAGGATTCTAATTTTTCCAGTCGACGAGCATGGTGAAAATTGTCAATAATTCTCTAGCTCAATCTTCGAACGAAGAAGACTCGTTTTCTTGATAGATTCTAGAATAGCAGACTGCCATCGGCAATCCCCTAAAACTTTCAGTGTGTTTCCCTTATCTCCAACAAACCCAACATTTAATTTACTTGAATTCCAGCAGACCATTTCCAATTCCAGCTAGCGAAAATCATCATGAGCTTCAATAATCCTTTGAACCATTCCTCGAGCGAAGAAGTCTCATTTTTTTTTTTTTTTTTGCGGGAGTTCGCGTTCTCTTTCACAGAACGCGCAACTCGGGCGTCCTCCACCGATTCCTAGAAGTTCCTAGAAAGTTATATCGCGGATTTCAGCGAGCTTAACGACCCTCTGGAATTCTTATTGCCGCAATGAAAGCCGCTTAACCAGGATTCTCCTTCTCTCTCTTTCTCTCTTTGTCTCTCTCTCTTTTTCTCGATTCTAGGCGATCGAAATACCGCGACGAACGGACAGGATCGCTCTTTTTGTCATAGTACGCTTGCGTTTCGAAGTCGCGGTTTCTGGGAAGAGGGTGGCACGAAACCGGGGCCAGGAATGCGGAGGAAAAGGACGAGACGCTGCTACATATTTATCGTACCGCATCGTCAAAGGCTTCTAGTAACGCAAAACCCGGCTTAGAGACCAGCAACCGGTGCACAAGAAACAGATCAGCCTTATTAATTAATTTAACCGGCCTAAATGAACCCAAAGAACGAGTGATTTCATTCCGACGCGGTCCGCTTTGGACGCGTGTGAACTGGGAACATAAAGTTTTTCAGAAGAAGGTACTGAACGCGATCGTATTCGAGAAGGGGCAAAGTACATTAACTCTAGAATTCTCGGATTATTGGAAGTTTCGAATCATTTCCATGGTTGCTGTTCCGTATATCGAACCGTTGGCCTTCTAATTTTATTATTAGCTCGACACCAGTAATATGGAAGTATTAATAGAAATTTACTTTACCTTGATGGATCTTTAATTACAAAGGTTTCCGAAGTGACAGGGCTTTACCTGGAAATTGGTGCCACTCAGAAATATTTTAACAGAAATTTCCTTCGCTTTAACAGATCTTGGGCTAAAGAGTTTTCTAAGCTAATAGAATTTTACCCGAGTTCATTTTGTTAAAAGCCTATGATAAAGTCAATATTGAATTTTTGGTGAATTTGTGAGAAAAATTGCTTTTCGTTAATCCATAATAATAGAGATACATTTGTTCACGCATCTGTAAAGAAGACGTAATGTTCTAAAATTTCAGATTAGTTTCATCGAAAACAAGTACATTTGTTAATTAACTGGAAATATCGAAGTACAATGTTGAGTATATTAACAGTGTTTTTACGATAAGAAGAATAATGCCAATGAAAGAGTTGAACGAATTAAGTAATTACAAAATGATCTTCATAAAAGTATCCTGAAGATGTTAATGATGTTAACATCCGACTACCCCGTAGAACATCACGAAGGATTCTTTCTTTTCCCTCGTATATTCGATACATAGAACCTCGATAAAGGCTCGATACAGCCTGGTAGGTATCCCAGTTAAATTTTTGACACAATCCTCTGGGACAAGGAAGGGAACTAGTTTCCAGCTCGAAGGTCTTCTAGTCTCGAGTTCGTAATGGAGGTAGCCCTCGCCGTACGCTGCTGGCGCATTAATGGTGCGTCTAAAGCAGCCAACGGGAACAAAATGAATTTTCGAAGGCAGAAAAGAGAAAAAAAAAAGGAATTGTGGTTTCATGAGAAAAAAAGTGAAAGAGAAAGAGAGAGAAGGGGGCGAGAAAAGGGAAGAGAAGAGAAGTCCCGGGGCTGGGCATGGCTTACGACCGCTTCTTGCTAGAAACGCATGAATAATGCAACAATTGGCCGGAGCGAGGACGATCCTTTGTTTTCGCAGGCCCTTCGTTACCAGCCGCCAAATTGCTCGCGAGCTATCCGTCTCGTCCGCTAGTCACCGACCAATTTTCGTGCACAGCGTACACCTCGTCTCCCACCTTCCGTTAACTCACGCCATTCTCTGCCCATTTCACTCTTCTTTTCGCGAAGCAACACCCTCCCATCGTAACCGTGGAACGATTAATAATTATCATGCCAGGCATCCTCATCAAACTATACACAGCTGCGTTTCAGTTAGACGGATAGAACGGTGAACGTACATACACGTAGACGGATAATCTGTTCCACGAAATGAATTAGATTAGCGAAACCTGTCCTAGAATCTAGAAGGATCTAGCCGCACGATAATGCTCGTTACGTGGTTCCGACGGATTTCTGCTTCCGTTTGGACTGCAAACTGATATTATCTACTCGTTAACGAATTCAATAAATACACTCACATTCTCGTCCGAGTCGAAAGAAAGCTACAAAATACGCAATTTTTTGTATAATAAAATAGGTTGAAAATTTATAAAATATAGTGGAAATTGGTTTGCCTTCGGTACGTATAGGTAGCAAAGAATACTTTGCATTGCTCTTAAATTTACTTGAGGTTATTTCGTTACGTATTTCCTCGTCTCACGGCGAACGAAATCATGCATGTGAGTGATTGTTTGTTTAAGAATCGACCTAAGACGAGAAGATTTTGAGAAAGCGCGTATATCAATCGCAGATTGTCCGAGCTTAAAGTCATTCGTCTTTGTTATACATTGAACTTCCATCATTTCAAAAATAGTAGGGGGCAATAGGAGAAGAATAGAAACGAGGATTCGTCGGAATTATCTTAATGAAGTGTCACTAATGTCCATCTCGAACGTTTCTCTTTTCTTCCGAAGATCCTACATCTCTGGACACTTCAGGTAGCAGTGTTCCCTTGCGTTCTCAACTACGAAAGAAGAGAACCAAGATTTTCTATGATAAAGTGCTCGTGGAATCTTGGAGCGAGGTACAGCGCGGGCCTTAGAGAGTCTTTCTTCTTCTCGTTCGAAAGCGAACCGAGCAGAGCTTTGTAAGTCGGGCGCAACGAGTTTAACAAGAACTGTGCCGGACAGGTGAAGTAATTCGAACCCCATCGTCTATAAATAAGCCAGTCTTTCCGGATCCACGAGCTCGCCATCGATACATCAGCTATGTTCTCCTATAACGAGTAACGAGCATCTTGGTATCTCGATACAAACGATCGCGATAAATTCGTCAAAGATGACAGAATTGTACCATTAATGTATCATAAAATAGAACGAAAAGTTTTAACAACGTACCGAATAAAAGGTACTAAGCCAGGATAGAAATGATTTTACAATCGCCGGACTTTATAAGTACCGGTTGTAATTTATATTCCTCCGCCATATAATTACTCGAAAGTGCTACTCTATCAAATAAAAAATTCGATTCCTGTCATTCCGAGCCCTGACCTAAAAATGGGATTCAACTATGAATATCGCGCTAATAAACGAACAATCCCGGACTCGTCGTGAGAAAATGTTTTCGTACAGGTAGAAAGAATTCTTCCTTCTGCGTGTACGAATATATTTTTAGCACAGGTAAGGTACGTTGCGTCTATGAGCGGTAAACACACGCTAAAAATCGACGTTCGAGCGGGTGGAACCGAAAAACGCCCCCTCATCCATCCTGATTTCTCTCTCTGTCTCTCTCTGTCTGTCTGTCTGTCTCTCTCTCTCCCCTCCCCCCTTCATCTCCATTCTTCGTGCATCGACGTTCGGCAAAAGGATCTTCGTTGGTCTCTTGGTATTGGTCAAAACGTCGGTGATGCTGGTACCTGTTTCGATTTACCTGAGAAAGGACTGTCCGCGTTGGAGGAGAACAGAGAGAAGATGGATACACCGTATGGAAAGAGAGACTTCTCGAGGAATACTTCGGTATCGATGTTGTGGCGGATAGAGAGGGGGCAGAGAGTTAGCCCTCCTGATCCCCTGTCATTTGCCGCGAGCTTCAAGTCCTGAAGATCTCGAAGGCTTCGTCGTCCAACTATGCTGCGTGCATCTACGATTCTCCACCCACTCATACACGCGTAAATCTCACCAGAGTTGCCAGACTTGTGTTGTGCTACGTTCGATTGTTGTATTGGTGGACGTACTCGGACACAGCACTCACATACCTGCCAGGACTCGCCATACTCTCCTCCGTCTCTGAACGACTCTCACCCTACTTATCCTTTATACCTTTATACCTGGCATGGACGAGCTCCGTGCACCGACGTGGAGATACACGCGTCATTAAATAATCCTGGTCCGACGCTCATCAGGATCTTTACGAGGCGAAATAATATTCGGCCGACCGTCCTGCGGATAGCCGCGCGATATTTTACGTAAGGATCCCCCGGATGCCTTGTCCTTCTTCCTCTCACTTTACAACGATCCTCTCCCACTCTTTATATCTTTGTCTATCGGGTTGGTTCTTCTACCGGGTAGATTCTCGCCAGCGAAAAACTTTTTTCTTTCTTCTGGTCTCGTCATTTTTCTCCGCTCGTCTTCATCTTTTTTCTTCTCCACGTTTTCTGATTTGTTATTGCACGCCAGACTCGCTGTGGCGTATCACGCAACCGCGAGAGATCATGTTTTATTTATGCGTTACTTACGACCGCTCTCACCTACAAAATCTGACCATCTCTGCTCTGGATGCCACTTTGAAACCTGGACACGTTCGCCATGATAATTGCTAGGTTTTAACGAGTTATGTATTGCTGAAGTATGGATAAGAGGGACGTTCGACGAGTTAATTAATCTTCAACCTTTCGCCATTCTATTGTTCCTTGTTTTTTTCCGAACTCTGCACGAGATTTATTTCCCTGATGATATCTGATATACATAATTGTAACGTTTGTTCCTTACAGAAACCTGGCGACCTAGAGGGAAAGAAGAAAGAATTCGTTGTGCAACCAATCCACCAATAATCCAATCCGAAGCACGAGCAATGATTTATCGGCCGGCGCAAGGAGCAAACGGAAGTTCAGTGAATCGTGACGGCGGATTTATCGTACGAGTTCTATCTTTGAGCCTGGCGAACGAGGAAACGATCGCGAAGCTTTAAATAATACGTCTGAGAAACAGGGGGGAGGACGGAAAATAGGAGAGTACGGAATATACTTGTTCCTTCTAATGATTCGTTTTCGAGAAAATGAGCACTGAAATTTTCCTACGGTAACGGACAGCTCGAAAACATCGTCTCGAGTAAGTTTCCTACTTCTGGTTGCTATAAACACAGACCAGAATAGAAGTAATGGCTTCTGCGATAATAAACCATCTTTCTAGCCAAGTAATACACGTTCTCTAGATGTTCAGCCTTGATTTTCAAGATAAACAAGATTTCACACTCCTCTTGTCTTCGAGAAGTAAGTACTTTCATTGTTCTTCCTGTTCTGAAATTAGTTTCTAACTATCGAATTAGATTCCATCGAAATTTCTTACATTTCGTGATGAACCGAGAGGTACGAACAATTACGTTCCGAAATATTCGTTGTTCAAAAAAGATTTTTTCCAAGCGAACTTGTTTCATTTTGCGAGAAACATAAATCTAATAATTGTAAATGAACGCGTCTTCAAGATTTTAACGTGACCTCGTGTAATAGGCGGATACACAGTGATTCGTTCCAGATATTTTCTATCGTATTCGGAGCTCTTCGATGAAAGAAATTCTATGACGAATTTCTTTGTAGCATGGTGCAATAGCAAATTAATTTGACGCAATAGTCTACGTATTTAATCGCTTGAGCAGCCAGAAATAATTGGAATCATTTGAACAGTCAACAACAATTTATCGTTTATGATGGAAAAGTGAAATGTTTTAGTGCGTGCTGTTAATTCGATCGACCGTATTGAAACAAGGACAGTAATCTCGATATTATTCAAGACATCCATTCAATTATATCCAAATCGACGTATCCTCAACATAGGAATTACATTTGCAGCGGTGGTGACGGTGTCGCAGGTATTATTCCGTGTTCAGCCGGATGGCATTGCAGGCAGACCGGAAACTCCAAATTCGCGTGTCGCGCCACCTGCCCTCCGATAATTATTCCAAGATCGCTCGCCGGTGTTATCGAGTGTACCCAGGGCGTTAACTTCTATTACGTTCTCGAACTACGATTCAACGGACCATGAGTCTCGAATATCAGCCGGCTTCTAGCGTAGAAATACTTGGTTCGCGTGTTTCACGCGACTCGTGTCCGCAAACAATGCTCGATCTTCGTGGATCTTTCCAATTAAGCGGGCTGAAGGGGCTCGTCTCGATCAGGTGCAAAGAAAGAGAGGGATGCACGAGACCTTGCTCGTGTTCCTCTCTTCTTTTCCTCGTTGGTCGAAGAGAGCGATCAGAAAAGGGAAGTCACAAAGTTCTCGAGAAATCTCCTTGAACACGATCGCTCTTCATCCGTCTACGCTCGTCGTTTCTTTCTCATTTCGTTTCTTTCTTTGGCCTCCTTCTTCGCGTTTCCTCTTCCAATTTCTCGATACGAGCTGGCGACATTCGTTGGCTCTTTTCCGAGAAGGATAATAATTCTGCAATTTCGGAGGCACGCGGCTCCGAACCAACAGTCGTCTGAGTCTACGTCTTTTTTTCCTTTTGCGACTAATTCCGCAGGTGTACACGCTCCGAGCATAAGCAGTCATCGTCGCCGACGACGATTTGCGCTCGGGGTCTCCTCCTCACGAGGCAGTCGCGCCTGTCTGCTTCTATATTAGCGGCTTCACGCTGTTGCCTGCACGCTTGTCTGCGTGCGAACAAACGAAAGGGCGAAAAGACGGCGAAGGACGAAGCGGAGAGGAGCGCAAGACTCGGGGATGCTCGCTTAGAAACGTGTTTAAGGAGCGGCGCGATGTAGGAAGGAAAGAAAGAGTGTAAGTATGGCGTGCTGTAACAAAACACAGTCTAGAAGCGGACCAAAGCCTCTACCAGCCTAGGACAACAAAGGCCCCCGGGACTTGCCTCCCGATCACGTCCCGCGGCTCTATATTGCTTTGCCTTCTCCTTTTTATCCTTCTTTCTTTCCACTCCACGTTCACTCCATTCCACGCTCATTCCATTTTTCGTTTCTCCATTCTTCTCTTTCTTCTCGCGAGGTAGAACCACTGAATTTGTCGCTGAATTTTTTATCGCCACGATCTCCAGGCGATCTCGAGCTCTTTTGTTGCATTATGAAACAGTCGAGTACGGAAAATTTCGAGTTACCGTTTGTTCCAAGAAGGCTTATTCGTTCTCTTATTTTGTTCTTTGTGATCGATGAAAGAAAAGAAAGCAATTCGTTTCAAGAAGAAAAAGTCGATCGGTGATTACAAAGCCTCGTATCGTAACTGAAAAACCATCTGACCGTCATTTGATACCGCGGAACGGTATCCAGGCGAAAAAATGGCGTGGACGAAACAAGATCAAGGGCGAGACAAAGGAACGTTTAATTACTAAACGCGAAAGACGCTCGGCCCCGCGGATACATTATACGGATTCCTGCGGTCCGAAAAAGAAGCGACCGGTTCACCAGACCGATATATGTATACGCACACCGCGAGTGGTCCATTAACAATAATTTCGACAGTGAATCGGTCCGGGATAGCCCTTCTCGCTCCGCGCCGTACACTAAGAGATAAAGAGGGAGCAAGAGAGAAAGAAACACGCCTGAAGGAGGAATCCTTTCTCGGTAGAAAGGAAACGGGGGAAAAAAGGAGGAAGGAAGGGAACACGGGCGTGCAAACCCGTTTGGCCGTTAGCAGACTCCTTCAGACAAGCACACGCTCTAGCTCGCTCCGACGCAGGACGATCGTTTGCCGCGCTCACGGCTAAAAGTCTGAGCTGCTCTTTTGCTCCTGCCAGCTTGTACACTGACCTATATTCGATGGAACCGGGTCTGGAGACTCCAAGCAACCAACCATCAGAGACCCACTAGCCCGAAGAAGTCCACGGATCGATGTGTGTGTTTATGTACACGTATGTGTCTGTACCGCTTCTTATATGTATACGAACATACAAAGATATATAGGCAAGGAGACGTCTTTACTCTTCTCTCTGTATCGATCGTCATTTTACCATACTGGGTGATCTATAAATGCATGTCAATATTTCAGAGCGTCCAATCTACACATTGAAGTAAGCAGAGAGTGTTACATAGTCATATATCTTACGTATCCCAGTTTTCAAGCTGTAGATCATCAAAGAAAATGTTGAAAAGTGTCTTCGGTGCTTCGTGCCTCGGTAAACTTTACTATACACCTTAGTACTAACTGTATAAATAGCTGAAGTATATATGACATTATCTAAACTTCGCAAAGGATATCGATCGATACGAATCGGACAGAATTTCAAACAGTCAGTATCATAGTTCCGTATTACTGTTTTACGAATGAAACTTGAAAATAAAAATTGAAAGACGCGTTTTGACGTAAAGATCAAAGACGTCGCATAACAATCATTCAACGTATAGATTCACACCGTAAAGTATCGGCATGCATTTATCACCTTATATGACGTATAGTTTTTAGCCAAGTGTTTTTTTAGAGAGAAAAATATATCTATCGGGCCCCAAAGCCGCTATTTTCCAGTTTACGCGTCCGGTACGTGCTTCGTTGCGTCGAATGATGCAGTTAGATCGATGCAGCCTGCACACTGCACACTCGGCCCGGTCAAGCAGAAGCTATTTATGTGCCCGGTGCTTCTGAATCTTTTAGCGTGTGACGCACTTCGGGGACTATCTGGCGCACGATAATCGATCCCACCGTTCGCGGAGATGAGATCTGCTGATCGGTGAACTTGCTCCGTAGGCACACGTGGGCGTAGCCGACGTTTCAGGTGATCGGTGTCACGTTCTTGATGCTTGAGACCCAGCGTACACCTCTCCGTTGCGTTTTTCATTTTTCCAGCATCGAGAGATGGAAGGAAACGTTTTTCTCCCGCCTTAATGGTTTTCAGTTTCATGCGAGTTCAATGACTAAGCGCAAAGAGTTATACATATGTGCTTTTTATATCGTAATACAAGCGACTTTGCGTATTTCTGCTTAGCCGTGGAAATGACGCACAAGTCGCACAGATATGCCTGTTTTAACATTTACGACCGAGGAAAATGTTCATGGGAACGATTTGCGCCGTTTCCGTGTAACGAGCATGAAAAGCAGTTGACATTCCTGCAATTTTTAAGCATACTCGTGGTACCTCCTAGAGGAATTGTAACTCTACTTTACGCAGAAGTGCATTCTCCGATCTTTCCATGACTAGTATTACGATTGAAATTTCGAAATATTCTTGAAATTAAAAAGAAAGTGTTCCTTTTTTTGGAAGTACGTATAACGATTTCTCCTCAGCCTTTTTTATGATTGGAATTCCCAAATGAAATCCTCGCAACTTTTTATAAAAACTGTAAACATACTTGAAAAATCCATCTTCTAATTTCTACTGGATTTTTTTTAGTGATGTGTTTTATAAAAGTTGTTCCACACGTTACACGCGCATCTCGCGACATTCTTTCAACCTTTTCTTAGTATTGAAATTTCTAAGCAATATCTTAGAAATCTTTTATCAAAATTGTACTCCATTTTAAAAGTGTATCATCTGAATTTTCTACATTTTCTCATTTTTCTACATTTTCTTATACTTGAGAGCTTTTTATGAAAATTGTATCATATTTTAGAAGTATGTTCTCCAATATTATGATAGAAAAGTAAAGAGACATTTTACATCAGAACGTCAATAGCTCAAGTGGGAAAACAGATGGTAAAGTGTATTTTGAGCAAGATGGTCGAGTATTTCTGCCCAACAGCATCGGCAATTTCCCGACTCGATTCTGTGACGAATAGAAGCTTTCATTTTTGCTTTTCCTGTCGCGCGGCCCGGGATATTCGAAACGACCGGATATATCCTGCCACGGATTTGGGTTAAGCGAGGATCATCGCAGTCATGCTCCTTATAACTTAGATTGAAACATCCCGCCACGAAACTTAACCGATTTCACGGTTTGTACACCGAGATCAGACATCTTGAATCTCGCTCCGGTCGAGATTCTCTATACCGACTTGTTCTCGTGATTTTGATCGTGACATCTTGGCTATTAAGTACTTTCAAAATTAAAGGATGCTAAATCATTCTGGTAAACTTATTCGAGCACTTAGAAATTGTTCATCCTTTATAAAAATCGTAAGTACACGCCATAAGCAATTTGACAATTACATTTTATTACCATTAAAACTATCACAATGATCAAATTGATTTTATCGTCAGAATGAGATTATCATAGAAATAATAATAAATAATTCTTTAGAAATTTTATAAATATACAAAGGTGCATTATCGACGATATAAAGGATTTCTAGTAAATTACAATAAGATCCATATATCTGGATAACGAGAAATTCATATAATTGCAGTTCATACAATAAAAACAGGATTTTTCATTTCGTATAACAAGAGTTTCAATACAACTTCACTTAGTTGCGCTTCAATTGAAATTTCGTCTAAATAAATGGCTTTCATAAAAACGGACTTCTATTGTATACGGATAAAGATTTATTTTCTCCTCGCATTATCCATTTTTTTCATCCTGAAGTGTCTGACGAGAGTCTCGTGGTTTAAACCTCAGTAATTCCATCGGTACACGAAACTAAAGATATTCGTGTGGAAAACATATATCTGTGGAATAAACCGAGAGAGTATCTCTAATATGAGCCATATCGAAACGTAGGTTTCATAAATATGCAAAATATCATTTGCATTCGCAGCACGAATGCTCCAACGTACGCGTGGGCAGACAGCTATGAAATTTCGGAATGACTCTATTAAATTGATCGGTTACCAGGTTACGATTTTATCTGGTCCAATTATCCAAGCAAAGTTTACGCGCATGTATAATCCCAGTCGCGTTACCATCGAGTGATTTTCACTTTCCACGAGTCGATCCACTGTGATGTCGCGATGAACGATGATCAATCGTTTAAGGTTCGCGTAGGTGCTTTACGTTGTGGCATTGAAAAACGATCGATAATTGGCAGTACACAGTACGACAGGCACCGGAAAGTTCCGATTAAGTTCGCGCGATTATCACGGTCGATAGTAATATAGTTGCACTTTAATGCGTGCTCCGTTATTTGCATGATTATAGGTGTACGCGATTATAAAGCGTGCGCGAACGGTGGGTACGCGATCGAGATAAGTGAAGGGTTGGCCGGTGATAAACACGCTCGTGATTGATATCGAAACACGCGTAAAGATGTCGATTAAAGAAGCTCGATATCACGTTGCCTGACAGTAGAAAAAAGGAAATGACGCACAAATTACGCGTGAACGTTTTAATATCGTTGAGCCAGTGCTGTATGCAAATACAATTCGTTTCGGTGTTTCGCAAATGTCAATGAACCTGAGTGTATACGCGAAAACGAATATACTGTCTTTGAAAGAACTCGTTCGCACGGCGCGTGTAACGAGCGTGCTGTAAACCGATTTGCATATCGAATAGAAAGCGAACGAATAAATCAGAGTGGAGCGTTCAAGTTGATTTTCTTGCATCATCACGACGCGTCGTAGCGAATAAACGCGAGACTCTGCAAATATATATTACCGCTGCCGCGACAAAACTCGTTGAATTATCGAGAAATTATGTAGTTGAAGTAGTACGAGGAACTAAAAACTTCTTCCAACGAAACTTTCAGCCGAGGCAACCGAACTAAACTTTTGCCACAATCACGCGACCAAACAATCTTCCAGGTTAAAAAGCACACGCCTGCGGAACTTGGTTCGATTGGAAACACACGACGTGGAATAATTAAAAACTTTCGTGGCCGCTCTTCTAAACGAGAATAACTTGGTTTTATCGTAATCGGTCTCTTCACGATGCGTAACATTATTACAATCTTTGGGGATCGAGCTTGGCGAACAAAACATGGCCCAGTTTCCTGTTTCTTACGCATCACATCCGTTTCCATCGACGATTCAGAGCAGAACACAGAGAAAGAGAGAGAGAGGGAGATGTGAGAGAGAGAGCGAAGTGGGGGAGAGGAGACGCAAAGAAAAACTGTGAGAAAGACTAGGTTAATAACGAACCTTCCAAAGAGGCTCGATTCCATTTTCCACCCCATCATCTCGTGTCTGCCTCATTAGCACTTCTGACCGTCGAATGAGAGAAAGAGAAGAAAAGAGAGAGAAGGTGTGGAAGCGGCGTCGCTGAGAAAGGCAAGCCAAACCCAGCTGAATACAGCTGCAAATGAGGGGCATCAACGATGCTGCGGTGGTCGCTTGTACCCCTAGCTATAGTTGCTTCCCTGTATGAAAGATGCAGAAGCGCTAAATGAAGAGCCTGGTCACTGGAATAGCGTTGGATATCAGGGACGATGTGAAACAGGCCGAGATGTGACGAGCTTTGATCAGACCATACCGTCCATCTTTCATTTTCTTACTCTGGCTTCTTCGTTCTTGTCGCATTCACAATTCTTTCTGGGTTGTACCACCACAGCCGGAATAAATTAGGTGACTTTCCCTCCTCTCCATTCTCGGTGAACTAGTTTTCTGGAATTCTTCCTTCGACGCGTTAAAAGTATAATATTTCCTCTTCTTTTTTGTATTAGTCTCTAGATGATAAATTGACGCGGATCTAACGTTCGACAGATTTACGATTAACATTCGATTTACATATATTATAGATTATATGATATTACGCAAGTCACGCGTAAGGTACCCGTACCGATGGTATAAATTATAACGAGATTAGCAGTCGGTAATCGTAGCATGGAAAATAGAATTCGTTTCGATCGACGAGCACCGAGGTTGATGGAAAGCTGGTATGGCCGGGGGAAAGGTGTGCGAGCGTAGTGTAGCGCAACGTTACGCAATACCTGGACGAAATACTAAAGAGAAATAT
The DNA here is from genome assembly GCF_024542735.1 of Bombus huntii. Classification (NCBI taxonomy): domain Eukaryota; kingdom Metazoa; phylum Arthropoda; class Insecta; order Hymenoptera; family Apidae; genus Bombus; species Bombus huntii. Next base: position 6,913,962 of record NC_066250.1, on the reverse strand, counting down.
TTGCAGACGAATGTCGCGACTATCTTCCTTTTTACGGCGTTCCGTGTGTTTCGTGTAATTTTATATAATGCAGTTTATATCCGTTGATATTGCTTCCTGAAATTTTCCTACGTGACGTCACGTTGTACAACATCCATCACACCCCGTGTATTCGAAAGACATAAAGGTGGATAGAAACGTCGTCGAGGGATTCAATAAACGTAAATTTCAATGACACGACGAACAGCTTCCAGCGTTCTGATGCATGTTTCCCATAACTGTGTATAAGTAAGTTTGAACACTCGGGATTGTACATAGTGCCTCTAAAGATATTTCATTGAAAGTTTCTAAATTTCGGAAAAATTTCGATATCGGTGGTGAAAGATAACAGAAAGTCAAACACTTTTCGTCCCCACGGCGATAATAGATAAGCTCGAGTGTTCGAATTACTCGGCATCGACGTTCTCCTCGTTGTACGTGTACAGTGTACACAGATGGCATGCAGATTACTCGCGTTCTTAACTCGTGTTAAACTTTATTTAAAAAATATGGAACCCATTGTTATATTCGTTGAATATAAAAAAAATTATTTATTTTGTAGGAAAATGATTCTTAAGAGAATTATTCAATTCAAGTTTCCAGAATCAGAACACCAAACTACCCCGAAAGGCTCCGTACCTTTCTTACGAAATTCCACCAAAAACCTTGACCTTGATACAAACTAGAATACTTCATCCCTTCCACGCCTCGTACACACAAGCCCCTCCAAGTCTACTCCTGTAATAATGATACCCACTGCTTATCACCATCCAAGCAACAGTGATATCAAAAACCTTGACCTCCGTCTGAAGTGGTCCTTTCCTTTCTAGTTTCTTCGAACCTACCACAATGACCATGCTAGTGAACTCTTATCTTACCAAAGCTACCATTCTAAATTCCCTCAATTTATACTATTCATTCTATTGTCCAAGTCACCCTATTCTAATAAGAACAAAGCAAAATGTCGTACGACTTTCAATACTTCGCTTCTAAAAGCAAATAAAATTCATTTTTCTCTCAATTCCAAGGCACAACTCGCAGAAATAATTAACTTACCGGATTGTTAGTGAGTGCCGAGGTAGACGCAGCGGTAGGATGGTGATCGTAATCCAGGTAATCGTCCCGACTCCTCTCCGTGTCGTCCCTGTCGTCCCTAATGTCCCGGATGTCTCGAAAGTCCCTAAGGTCCCGAGGGTCCCTGATATCGCGTAGGTCCCGAAAGTCGCGGAGGTCGCGTTCTCGGAGGTCGCGTTCTCGGAGGTCGCGTTCTCGGAGGTCGCAACGGCTCACGTGGTCCCGTTCACCGCGAAGCTGCCTCGACATCGCCGTCGGCTCCTCCTCCTGCGAGTCGAGCAGCAGCTGCTCGGCTCCACCGCCGCCTCCTCCACCACCGCCACCGCCACCTCCAACACCACCTCCGCGTCGGGCGGGATAACGCAGGAGGTCACACCATCCTATATCCTCCTCCGCCCCTCCGGCGACCTCGCCGCGGGGCAACCGAGCCGTGCCTGGGGCCCTCACGACCGATCTGCCTCGAACCTCCTGCCCCCGCGGCCCCCCGGGGGGCTCCGCCACATCACACCCAAACGCTACGCTTCTTGGACCCCTCACGACCTAACTCTTCTGCTTCCACTACGCACCACCCTCTTCTTCTCTTATATTTTCTCTTATATTTCTTCTCTTCACTTCTAGTTTCTTTTCTTTTCTCGGTTTTATTTTTCTTTTTAGCTTCTTCCCTTCGGCTCGATTTTAGTAGGTTATCGTCTTCGCTGAGTTTGTCTTCTCTGAAACGGAATCTGAGCGACTAGTGGTGACAGAACGACGATGGATCAGCGGATGTAGCGAGAGAGTGGCGGCTGAAGGTGACGCGTTTGGCGAAACGCTTCGAGTGCCTGTAAACAGAGGGTGAAGGGTTAGCACGATCCATTCAAATGTGATTGAAGCTCCGAGATTTTTGATAGATTTGCTTTCTTACTTGGGATTTGACTATCGTTAGTGAATGTCACGAATGGATTTCAGGAAATTATATTTGGTTGGTTTCTGCTCTTTTTGCTCAAGTTATAGCGGGTGTAGAGAATGTAATTTTATTTGAACTAGTTAAGAAGTTGTAACGATGATACGTTTACGCTACATTGTATGTATATCGGTCAAAGGTTGATGGAACAGATTAATGGTTGTAACAGCTCGTCGTACGAAAATATCCGTGGATATTTTTTTATATACAAACACACACACACGCACGCACACGAAGAGACTATTCGATAAAGGAACCCGAAAGATTCCACAGACTTTGTTATATGATATAACGCTATCGTAACTACGTAAGAAGTAAATTCAATTTTCACACCGTTACCATACGTCGCGACGGATAATTCAATTTAAATTTAGTGAGCCAAGCTATTTTGACACAATGACACGTGTTCCTCTATTGTCCTGTTGTGTGCTCTAATCAACGTTTCGCTAGAGGTTTACATTTCTTGCCTGGGTGGACTAATTATTACTTCCGCAACAATGGAAATTTCATTCAAACTTGAATACAACCTCATTTAAATATTACACAAAGATTATCATTAGATTTGAATATAAAATTTTCTTCGATATTTTCTTACTTGTATATTAAATAATATCATATAGAAAAATTCAATGAAAAGTATCCACACTAGTCAAGAAATAATTTTTTTTTGCAACACGATTAAACGTTAAGTCAATCAACAATGTCGTAAAGTTTCTCGCAAACTACCACAAACACGATCAAACTGTTAGCACGGTGATGGTTGGAACAATAGCAAGGTCAGCCTCGATTCGTTAAATCGATGATCATTAATTAACGCGTCACCGCCGGAAGACGCCGGACCGATGATAGTGATAACACGGAACTCCTCTCTGCCAAGGTCAGACTCGACCATTCGGAAGTTATGGCTGCTCTGAACCGTTACCTTGAGAGGCTAGCGCAGAAAGTGACGTGTCTCCGACCTACGGGAACCTTGTACACCCTTGTCGGAACACGGAAGAGAACGTAGCGGTGCGAAGAGAATCGACGCGCGAACTGCCGTAAAATCAGACGATAAACCAGTGCGTAAAGTCCTCCCTGGCGTTCCAGCCTTTCGAAGGAGAGAGGGTGGCAACGAAGCTCACACAAGGTGGGGTAAGTTGAGGTTAGGTCACGCCGCAGACCGCGAATGTAGGGTTGTGGGTCGCGCCCGGTCGAGCTCAGCTGCGCTACGACCTAAAGGGGTTGCGGCTTGTCTCTGGTCAGACACGCCACAGGCCACTCGGCCGTTCCCTTTATTTCTCTATAGAAGATACTCTAATGAACCGTCTCTGTAATTTCCCTATCGATCTTCCCTCTACTTTTCACAGGCTAATGCGTAAAGAAACGAGTTACGTGACAGTAGAAAGTGACCGTCACGAGTCAGACCGAGAGTCAGACGCGCTGACGCGTCGTCCGAGTATCGTAACGGTATCGTAACGTTATTTTTCGAGATAATTAGATTCTATAAATGAGACAACGAAGAACGGGTGCCAATCCATTCTGTGTTACAAGGTATAGTCCAAAAGGCCCAAAGATACAGACAGAACACCATATAAAAAGTCAAGAAAATCACGGGGCCAAAACATCCCCTGAAACTTACTCGATCGGCTGTTCGACCCGGAGTCTTCGTATCGCTACCTTTCCAGTTAAAATGCGAACACACCACTGGGGATCACTTTTCGCGCGCGTCTCACGTTCTACCGGAAGCAAGATCGGCTGAAGACGCGTACGATGCCTGGTACAAGCTAAAATAGAACAAGGCTAGTCCGCGACGAGAACGAATTTCCGCGTGGACGATCCGGCGGCAAGAAAGTGTCCACGACGTCGAAATGACGGTGACGGTTGGGCCGTGCTCGCGTCGACGGCTGCTGCTACCGTGGCTCGCGCTACCTCGGCCGGTCTCGGTCGGCCTCGTCCTTAGTCGGTCTCGCTCGGCTCTTGTATCGTGACGTTGCGCGGGGACGCGAAAACCCCGGCGGTCTAGAGTATCGATCGCATGCGCTAGCGCACGCGAGCTACGCTGCGGCGCGTCAACACGCGCCTTTCTCGATTGATGTAAGGGTTGCGAGACACGTGGTTGCGTTTCCGTTCCAAGATCGTTTCTTTTTTCTTCGCTGAACCCAAAATAAAGGAGTCTTGATTGGACTGTTGGATGAAAGAGAGGAATGTTTTAGTGGGAACTGAGACGGAAAGAGCGAGTTCGACGAGGTAGGCTGCTGATCTGCTGGGAGAGAATCCAGGTGTCAAGGGATGACCTTGCTTAAACGCATTCATTGCAACAGCAGCGTCTGATAGTTGTAGCTGAGTATTATCATGTATGAAGATACTGCGATAGAATTGATAAATTTTATATTGAATGCCCTCTAAAATATTTTTGTTGATATTTATGTATAAAGCTTGTAGGTTTATTTAAAGGAAAATAGTTGACGATGAAATAAAGTAGAGAACAACGGAAAGAATACCCAATATCTTCCGTAGTTCCATTTAAATTAAACGATGTTTCTTTCACTCCTTTTATCATCTAAATTGCAAATACGATCCACAGACTTTTCCAACTATAGTTTATCAGTGGATAACCGTATTGCGGTAGATTCCACCAGCACCCCGTGATGAATTAACGAACCTACATCGGTTCTGTAGCAACGTTTCGATTCAGGGTTGTCGAGTGGCGTAAAACGGAGCGATTGAAATAAATTTTATTAAGAATGTGTCGCTTATCATTAGACGCTGACTCGTTATCGCAATGATCTCTCGTTGCACACGGTCGGTTTTGAAATGACGACGCGTCGTTAAGCTGTTTACCATGAAGCAGTCATTAAGAGCAGCGCTTTCATTTAATCACACGTTATTAACTTACGCTTAATACTGCGGGCTTAAGCTGGCTGAAAACTGGTATAATTACCGACCATTATAATTAGTTAAACAGACCATGTGTTCTATACGTATCTACATGTTCATAAATAATCGATGTTAACAAGATACGAAGTTTGACTCGATCTCATCTGGCCGTGGTATTTGAAGCTCGTGGCGTTCCACGCGACAGGGGGATGAAACCACCCTCAAGTGCTCATCGAACATCCCGACATCTGACGGAGGGTAAAAGAAGTGTCATGGGAGAAAATAGCTCGCAAAAGAAGAAACGGTCTACAGTTTTCTGCGCGAAGGTAGCCACCCTCCTCGCAATTTCATCCGTGATTTCACTCTGGAGCTCTCCTTACCGACCATCAATGATAACACTCCAAGTTTACTCCCAATGACCACTAGCTTTCGATAAAGACGCACTTACTTTGGACGAATGGCTACGTTCCAATCGAATGTTATTGATCGTAAAACAAAGTGCTAGGGACGTTAAGTAAATGGGAGCTTGCACCATACAGTGCTGCAGGCTGGTGGCTGGAATCAGAACATGTCTCTCTCAATAATAATCGTTTTAAGTGGCTGTTTAAAGAATGACACGTTCTTGCATGATTTTCTAGACCTCCGAATAGGAAAGTTATTTTACAATTATTTGGGAAAACTATCGTTTATATCGCTGAAAGTTACATGGTACCTCTTACGTCGATTCTTATTTTCTTAGAAATCAGCTACTGTGATTGCTTAAAAGAGAAAGACGAAAATTCAAAAATGTTTCACTCGTAACTTTCTAAAAGTTACCATACTAATTATTTTTAACGAGGATAATGATGTAACCGTTTCTGGAAATCCAAGTTATACGTCCTCCATGTAGATTCTTATTTTTATAAAAACTAAGCAATAGCGATCGACTAAAAACGAAACCAAGAATCTTTGAACTTCCAATCCAAGGGTGGCACCCGATGGTCCTCAATTCTGAACTCAAGAGTTCTGTATCCACAATGAAAAAAACCTTTTTCCGCCGAACATCGTGAACACCCGTCAACTTTTCCCTTTGAAAGTCATCTGTACCCGCACGGGAAGCAACCCTTTCTACCTGTTCTAGCGCGTTATCCGATCATCGATCAACCGCGAGAAGGATCGTCAGACAGCGTCTGTCTGGTGACACGAGGGGCGTCACATAGCGGGACTTCCGGTCGGAAGCAGCGGTCTAGGTATCGTGACGCGTGTGTACCGAGCGAGTCGGAGAGTGTCGGGCGCGACGCTAGCTCGCAGCCAGCTCTACGTCCATCATCCCCGCGGCTACGCCGTAAGGTGGCAACGTTGCTCTCGCGCGAGAGAGGTTTGGAAACAGGCGCAAGGGGCAATGCTACCGCTCGCGCCAACAATGTACGCTGGTAGGGGAAGGTATGTAGACTGTATAGTATGGAGTATAGAGCGTCCTAGGAGCGTGTTCACGTTATTCTGGTGGGGGCGAGTCGTCTAGCGTGAGACGGAGAGCTAAACGCGAGGAATAGTGGGGACAAGTCAACAGGCCGTGTGGTGGGGATGAAAGACGAGGTAGCGAGAGAGGGAGGGTAAAGGCGAGAGCAGGAGAGAGGTAGAAGGAGGAGAGGGAGCGAGAGGCAGCCGAAAGCGTATAGCGGCCCATAATTCGGTGCGCCGCCCCGCAATCAGGTTCGTGCTCGATGTTTTAACCGCCTCGCTCGTCGTAACCGGGAGAGAGAGACGGTAGTGCACGTTTTTACGTTTGTTCGTCAGCTCCGTCGACCAAGTACAGTCCGTGATATAGGACGGTGCACGGCTCGGACCCGCGATCTATTTTTCTATTATTTTTTTCCGTTTCTCGTTCTTTTACCAACCAATCGTGGTTTCGTTCTCCTCCGATATTGTTGACGCCGCGTCGTTCTTATTGTTTACTTGTCCGGAGAGATAGACGCAGCTTGACAGACACTCCACTCTCGGGCATTTCTTCCGTAGTTCAAACGTTTATCGTGAGAGATCGTACGTCACAGTCGACGTACGAGCGTCGTGGAAAAGCCGGAAGGGCCGGTACCTGTGCCCTTCCCGGAGGACATGGAGGACAGTCGAGAGTGTGAGGGGAAAGCCTGCTAAACACGCACGGAAGGAAGAAGAAGAAACGCAGTGGCTCGCCGGTGTAGTCTTGCAACAGAAGCACGCGTCTGCCAGTCAACGAGTCGGCTATTCAGTCAGATAGTCAATCATTCAGTCAGTGCCGGTTCTACGCTTCGAAACGTTTTCTCTCTGTCTGTTTATATTCGCCTAGAGTTCTTCAATGGTTGCTATCTGATGTGTTTTGCTGGCAACCGACGATGATTCTTTGTCCGTAAGTGAAAACGAGAAACAGAACAGCGTACGAAAACGAGAACTTCCTGGATCTCTGGTGTTGTTACGATTTTGTGTTCCATCGTCTTTTAAGACGCCGAAACGTTGCACGAGACATTTTATAATCGCTGGCCACACAAATGCTTGGCATCGAAGGAAAATGTGTCACTAAGAACACGGCCAGTGAATTAATGAATTTCTTACGTGATGATTTTCTTACGTTCACGCAATTCGTTGATTGTTGGTGATGATTGTGCTGGTTCGCTAATATAAACGCCTCCACGTCGTCGTGGTTAAAAAAAGAGGAGGAGGAGGGAGCTTCTCTGGCAGATTGAAACGTTCATCCTTAAAGCATCTCTCGCATCACCGTGCCTTCCTTCCCCTTCAGTTTGGTCCACGTAGTCACGTAAATATATAAAACGAACGAAACGAACACACATGCATGGCCCGAAACCGCGTCCTGTGCGCACGTGTATGCACGTGCACGAAGAATACGAGCGTGTTATGGCCGCGGCGTGGTACACGGTTCTGATTATTAACGAGTTATTACCGCGATACTAATTAAGTTTAATCGCAAGGCCGCCGTTCGTTAAAGTTAATTGCACGATCGACCACGGCCCACGTCGTTAACTACGCCGTCCCTGCTCGCTGCGTAGTCGTGCTTTTATAGAAATTACGTGGACTCAATCTTGCTTGGTAGGACGCGTGAAAATCCTTCATCATCGCGTAGCGGTTTCATTTTTTCTCTCTATTGGGTTAAGTTGGTATCGAGTCGAGACTGTTTAAATTCGCGTTTAAAATTGCACGGGAATTCTTTCGTGATACGATACGATCCGTAGTCTCCGTGTAAACATGTTGCAAAGAGTTGCGTTGCGTGAATTGCAATTGCACCAGTACGTGTCACGAAGCTCGTATTTCTCGCAGTTTCGAACCAACACAGTAGCCGCGCACATCATTGGCTTCGTATGTGTGAGCTATCGGTCGGCAAACACGTTTCGATCTAATCCACAGCGATGAGCTCCTCCAGTTCTCGGTCTTTTTCATCGATATCGGAACGGTCGTGACCGTCTCGCTTGAATGGTTCGTCCGTTAATTTGTTTGCCACCCCCCACCCCACCGTTTCTCAGTCGTGTTATGTCGCCTACGGTTTCTTCAAATCCCTTCTCATTGATCCCGCTCTGATTAGACTCGTAATTTAAGCTCTTAACGGTACGCTCGTCTTTTTTTTAGACCAGTGATTAATCTATAAATTCGATCGTTTGAACCTGGATCGATGGTCGTCTGGGTAAGATTTTTTATGATCTTCGATTCCGCTCGATATTTGATACAATTTATTTTCTTGCCGAACGTTTAATCTTGTGTTTTCGGCTAATTCTTTGTTAGAGATTCAAAATTTTTACAATTCCTTAAATCCGTGTTTATTTAAGTAAAAATATATTTAAATCTCGATTATTTGAATCATTAAGAATCTGCCACTATTGCACGAGTTTTCCAAAATTCTTTTGCAATTTATACGAGACAATTTTTTAACAAAAAGTATCTTTTACGTTATTTCCTTAATATCTATAACTATCAAATTTGATCGAATCGTCGTATCTTTAATGATTCATTAACGATCGAACCAATATACCAGCCATTCAGAAGCCACATTGACTACCTCCATTAATTGAAGATTAGAGACATCGATAATGCTACAAACATTATCTTTAAAATATGCCTTGTAATCCATGATTACTTACGCTATTTTTTTTTTGTTTTGCAATAATCAAACGTTCGCAACAGCGTATAATAAATCATATGTCGATATGTAAAAACATCGATCCTCGGATCGAACCTGTTTTATAAAGATTTTGCATAACGTTTATAATTAGAGCTATCGAGTAACTTTTCTTCAAAGAATTGAACATTAATATCATGTATTCGGAAACGAAATTTATAGAAAGTAAATTCGATCAGTTTCGTTTCGCATTACTGAATTCTCCACGCGAGAATTGATTGTAATTTTAATAAATAAATTAAAAAAAAAAAAAAAAAAAGTTTAGTTTCGAAGAGGTTTACTTATCGGATGATCCAACGATTTTCGTTCCCCAACGCGATTAGTTGAGTCGAGTTCCGTTTCCCTTTGGTTTTATGCTAATGTTAGTTGGCTTCACGCACATGTCATGATGGATCCTAGACGGAATTTGTTAAAGTTCGTAGGCCGTTCGTTGCGACACGCAGGCACACGCGTCGTACATTGCGTGCGACGCGTGTGATCAATAAATCGGGCTGTGCAGCACGCACACGAACGCACCTTCGCGTGTACACACGTGATGTGCACACTGTTGCAGCTACGGTTCTAAAACGCATAGCCCAGACGTAACAGTGTTCCTTTTCCATGCGACTCGACGACAATGTATCAAAAGCAGCCAGGTCAGAATATTCGTATGGCGTGGAAAATTTTCCTCAACGACGCGACGCAACGTTCACTATCGCCACAACTGCGTTATATTCCTCGAGATTTTGTTATTATTACATGTGTCGTTGCTAAGAATCCGTTGACGTAGGAATTTCGTTTTTGCAAATATTTTGCGACGAAATTGATATTCTATTCCGAAATATCAGTTTAATGCCACCTTCTCTTTTTTAGCCGTTTTTATTTTTTACATTTGATATTAAATATTGGCGCGTTGATCTTCCATCAAGATTTTCTATTAAATTTTTGAAATTATATTCTGACAATATCGCATATGATCTGTCTTCTCTTAGATTTCTGTATTTTATTTTTCATACTTGATAATACGGCTTCCTGTATATCACATAGTATTGTAAATATCATGAGCTCGGTTTTTAAAATAGGACTCCGTACAATTCTGCGATTAATATTCTACTATCTAATGTCTACTATTTAATATCCTTCCTTCTTGTATGTTTCATGTTTGATAATATATTCTGTAGGTATGAAATATTGGCGCGTCAAACTCATTTGGCAAAGATTTTGCACGATGCTTTTTAATTAAAGTTTTCGATTAAAGTTTCGAAACAAGGCTTTTCATTAAAGTTTCCGACGAACAGCGTATAACTGAAATTTCGTGTCACGAAGGAAACGACAATTTTAGCTACAACAATTGTTTTTACTAGACGAATTTTTTTCAGCGTTAGTAAAACGTTATTCACTTTCTTCTTGGCCTATCATCTTATAACAGGCTTCCCGTCGTGTTTTTGATAAATTCGATACGAAACTTCCTGGACGCACGGGATGTAGGATACGTAACAAATGTACGCTCATACATTATCTCAACGAGTAATTGTTCATTCATATTGTTTCACTAAAATCTTTCCCCAAACGAACATCTCTATACTAATCATTACTTCATAATAAACTTTAACTTTATTAACCATTTACCAGTACATTTGAACGCTACTGACGACTGACGGTATTTTGTATTTCATTATATTTATATTCTCAATAACGTTTATTGAACAAAACTTGAAATATTTATAAAGTAATAGTACGCATATATAATAATATAGACGTATTTCATAAAAATAACAAATATGACGAGCGCTATCGCGCCGCTTTGTTTCTCTTCACAATCGATTAGGCAAGCACTATCGCGCTGTTTGGGATCTTTCGACCGTGTCTTTTCAAAGACCCTTGGGACACAAACGGTTAAGACTCTTAAAGATCCATCCTAAATAGACAGAACACAGAAAGAAAGATTTGGCTATTATAACTTTACAAACTTTTCTAAATTTTTTAATTCTTCAATATATTTTTACCCGCAATTTGCGATGAATATACAAGATCGATTATCTCTCACTAGAAATGGAAATTCTATAAAGTACTGGGAATTTTAATCGCTTATATGTTTTTAGATTTTTTAAATGTCATTCTTTCTCTTTTACCGGCGATTTACGATGAATTTGCAAGCTTGATTAACGCCACGTCTCCCATTAGAAACGGAAATCCCACGAGTCCGTGTCTTTCCACATGGCGGCCGATGGTTATTTGATCGATACGAGCCCTCGTCTCTTCGCTTTTCACCGTGAGCATTGCGACCCTTTTATTAATGACCGACTCACACGCATCTCGATAAGCTGCGATAGGCACGAGTATATACTCACGAGTCACGAGCCTCGCGTTTGGGAACGTTTCACGCACACGAAGGTCGTATCTTTTTCGGACGATTTATTGAGTATTCTCCCACTGCGTGCTTCCCTTTGTTCAATTTACAATCCGATCAGTCGTATTCGTCACAATAATACCAAGAAAAGAAAAGTAAAATTAAAGAAAGAATTTTGTTTGGTTGTTTTCAAATATTTATTTATCGCATTTGATTATCGATCATCGAATTCCCTAATAATAATTCTCGTAATCTGTTCGCTATGTTATCATGTTTCACGAAACAAAGAATTACTTGGTAAATAGGAATGACGCGTTTCGTAAAGTTTACACGAGGGAAACGCCGCTAAAAAATTTCAGACGATAGTATAAATCTTTCTTGCGAACCACGTTGTTTCGATAAAGCGTAAACGCGTTGATCCGTCGTGATCGAACGTTAATCATAGATTTTTATCGTTCGCACGGTGTTAGATAGGAATCGTCATGTGCGATGTTCTCGGTTGCATAGTCACAAGTTCGCACGTATGAATGCACTGCTTGTGTAATATTTAAAGCAGAAGATATACATAGTATTTACATAATGAATTTCTCGAAAGCCCGATTAATCAATTTCACTTTTTGTTAATTTCTTAATTCCATTACCCAAGTGCAGGATTGTTGTTCGATTCTCAAGGAACAAATTATTTCTATAAAGTTCATTTATCGAAAGAATATAATATACGTAAGCGATAGTAAATTCTAAGGTGAATTTAAAAAAAGTTTTTGTGACATCATCTCATTTCGATACTTCTCAATTTATGGAGTTGATCAATGTAATTTTTGAAGAAATCATATACGACGTAGTACACAAACCGGTTGCCACAATCTTTGGACACGTTTTCTTAATTTAACTGAAAATTACTTCGGACACGTCACAACCACTTCGAATATCGTGGCAATCAATTTATAAATCACTCTGAATATTATACACTTTTTTTTGCGAATTTTTCAATCTCATACTACTGCAAAGCATTCAGTATCGATAATCAAGATAAGAAAAGATTTGGAATAGAAAATCGAGGAAATATTGGCATATAGTACGTATAGGTCGCAAAGCACAATAAAAACAGTGGAAATTAACCGAATTATGGAAGCGTCACGTCTGCTAATGATTTATGCGCGACAATGTGGCGGTAATTGGTAGCGTGCACGCAGCGAGCGACGCGCGGCCTGTCCACCGATTAATTAATGAATTGACGGGCACGAGATTGCGGCCGCAAAATGATGTACATACATTCGTCACTGGGAGATGATCAATTGTCGATGTTGGAGCGCAAATTTCGTCGTTTGTCACCGTTCGTCGTCATTTGTCCAGATTTGTTTCTGTTTTCTGAGGTTGAGAAGTCTTCTTCTGTACGATCGTAATGGATCTTGGATCGCGTGGGAATCGATGCAAAGGAGAAGTTTCTTTCCTAAACCCCCTTTTGATATAAAAGCAACAGCAGGAAGTGTATTTTCGAACCGATACATCCGGTCGATCGAACGATGCGTTTTATTCGATGATGCTCGTGAACGATATTGAAAAAAAGAAAAAAAAGAACGTTCGGGGTAAAACAGAGGCTAATAAATAGAGGCGATCGTGCGATGATCGAATGACGCAATAAAAAGATAATTACTGGAAAATAGAAGCCAATAATGGGCGGGTATAAAATTTTACAAGCGAACGAGCGTTTCGTCGATGTTCGCCGGTGCCTCTGTCCTCTATGGTTTCCTCTCTCTATAGCTATTGTTACTGTGGTTCAGACAAAAAAATATTTCTTTTCTTCGTCGTAGCTTCGTTCTAGTTGGTTGGAAGTATACGTTTTTCGGGGTAGTCGTAAAATCGACCGGTTTCGAAAGTAATCTTCGTAATTCCAGTATACGTGTCTAGCTTTGACTGGGAACAGTAATACATAGTTTGCCCGTGGAGTCTGCTTCGTTTTTCTGTCCCGGTACTGGTATCTCGACCCACGAATTGTTTTAGAACGAATGGGGAGCGACGAACCGCATTGAGATAACAGAAATTAAGGGTTCTAGGGAATATAGTTACGTACCTGCGTCGGAAAACGTACACACGTATACAACGAAATATTCCGCTTCTAGCCACGTACGTACCTGCTGAGAGGCCTCGAGGGGCCTCCAAGGAACGTAGCAGCTGGCCCGATAATTGCGCCGGCGATATTATTAATGGTTCCAAAGATTTGCTTCGGCCCGGAACCCAGGTAGACGAGCGAGTGTGCGCTATGCGCTGTGCGCTGTGCGCTGTGCGCTATGCGCTGTGCGCACACCTTAATCCTCTGCCACGTGAAAAAGTACAGGATGTAACCGTGCACAATGATACTCCCTTGGCTCAGACTAGGGACACGTACAAATAGGATTCCTCTTTTCTTAGCATCTTTGTTATGTGCTTTGAATTTCTGGTTTTCGTTTGAATCGTTTAAGGGCGATGACAATAGTGGAGATATTTTTTGAGCGATAGGATTTTGAAGATAGGACTTTTAGGATTTCGTTTCAAGATTTTTTAATTGTAGCATTTTATTTTACGATCTTTCGACTTTATTATTTTTCTTTAGGTTTTTCGAATTCTAAGATTCTGTTTTTTTTTCTTAGTAAAATTCTTTGTGAATTCATGTAGGGGTTATTTCAGCTATATTCTTTTAGTTTCTCAGAATAACTGTGGAAAGTTTATTGACAAAGGAAGAACTGTTCCATCTTGTCCCATCTTGTCGAAGTTAAAACGATTTTCTATAAAATAATAGCATCCAGTTTCCTAATGATACGCACGAAGTATTAGGTATAGGAATTCAACAATTTCTCATAAACGATATGACAAATTATAGACTATATATTATAATCTGTAAACAATCAAAGATATGTTTTTTTTTTTTATTTATTTGTTGAAATTACAATCAATTCTCGCGTTGAGAATTTTCAGTAATTTTTCTGGCGTGGCGCAGTGACATGGCTGTTTATTTACAATAAGTTAATAATGATTCTTCTTTAAAGATATGTAGTATTCTAAAATATATGGATAGACGCAAAATGAGGCGTCGTTTGAATTCTAAATTGGAGATTTTTAGATAATATTTCTTTAATTTACAGTGTTATTGATGCTGAATAATAATTGAAGAAAGAAATAAAACAAAAATTATATTCAGCAAGATTATTCACTTTAAATATCGAATAATTAAAAGCATGAAATATTTCATTTTATTGAGAACCTCTAGAAATCTTCTACAGAAATTCCTGCAAATGTCCAGAACCTATAGATTTAACCAGACGAGGGAAAAGAAATTCTCGTTGGTCTGTTTTCTAAGAAGGGTCAGGATGTAAGGGTCTACGAGAGTGTTTATTTTCGGGCACAAATGGAGTGCTTGCCCGGGAGCTACACACTTTTCTTACGATTTTGTGAAAAACTTCACGTTCTCGATGCGTTTCATCTGGTAATCGGAGTATGCCATACGTAGAGCTTCTTCTTCTCCTCTTCATTCATGTTTCTCTGGATATTTTCTCGTTTGCCACTCTCGCATAGTCTGTGTTCTGTCCATTTCGAGGACTTTCGATGAATAGAGTTCCATGTAATACGAGCTAAGCAGCGTTATGAGTTTTCCTTCGACTCCGTACCACGTGCATCCGCAAAAGTATGCACGCGGCACACCCACCGCGTGAAAATCCTGTTTTCACTTTCATTTAACCGACAAAAACTTTCACCGATCGATTCCTGCCACCAGCGTAGGAAACGACACGCCACGAAATAAAATCAAGGACGTTCGACGAACGTTTCATTCATCGTACGTCCCGTTTCCTCGTCCTCCGGGCGGATATTCCTTTTTAATATTTAAGTTGTGACGTCAGATCTTCCGAGCTCTCGAAGAAAATCGCGCATTCTTACTCTTCGCTCGCGAATACATTTCAATATTTAGGAACGCGATGCCTTTCGACTGCAAACATTCCTGCCATGCTACTTTGCACAACGCTACTTTGAATATTCTCCGAAGTAGGAACCTCGCCCATGATGTATGCTAATTCTTTACATCGTATAATAAGGGTGATTTCAGGAAGAAAACTTCTCTATTGTCAGATTATAATCATTCGCCTAAAAGGTCCTTCCTATTTGGATATATTCTGTATTTTATAATCGTGTTATAAATATATATATGTATCTTATATATATATATTTATTATATATAGTGGCTGCAACAAAGATATTTGCACACACCTTTGTTTTCCAATGAAACGCTGCCTCTTGTTCAAGTTTGGTATTTTATTTTCATAATTATAGAGATATCTATTACAAAAAATACGAAATTTAATATACGTACATTTAATTAATTATTATAAAAATGCAATATTATGGCAACAATATATATATATATTATAGTCCCAATAAGGTTGAAACGATTTATTTCCGTAGGCCGAACACAGCATTTCGTTATCAGGGGCAATTTTCTCGCCTAATACAATGCAGATAAGAAACCGGCAACTATCTGTTTCCTTATCGTGATGCATACACGATTTCTCATATTTTTCCACAATTAGTCTTCCCGTCGATAGAACGAAATCGATTTAACTTTATACCTAGCTACGAAGATAAAGCCTACAAATACACCTGGATACCCAATCCACCGATAGGATCTTCAATTACTTCGTTCTGCCAGGTCTGAGGAATTGCAAAATCTGTAATCTTATACATATCCTGGATAAATCTTCGTGAAAAATTTCAGTATGAAAATTCCATTCTCCATCGAAGCCTCGGCAGCCAAGAAACTGTCGAGCAAAACCTGTAGAACACGAAGCCTTAACAAAACTTCGATCACTTTTTACCATCTCCTCGATGAACACAAATCATTCGCTTTTCTTGCTTCTGGATCTTGTAGCTTTTTCCTATCCGTCCTTGAGATCTCTCACGACAACAGCATAACGGTTTTTGATCTGTCGCGATCGATAGAGATGTCGAACGCGATTGACGTAGCGGATGAATCTAAACGCTGATCATAATAGTAGTCACGACTAGTGGCGAGTAGGTTGGCCACGGAAAGCGGAGGAGGAAGAGGTATCCTTTCTGAAGAGAGTGGAAGGATCGAGAGTGTACGCCACACCTCAAATTCGCGGCATTCCTGCTACGCGTAGCCAATCTCTCGACTCGTCTTGAGATCTATCAAACTTCGTCTGTGTGGGTTTGTGTGCGCGCGAGTGTGTTCCTTCCATCTCTAGGATCGATCTATCGTCGGGCACGTGCGTGCATTTCCTGCTCGTGAATAAATATTGCGACCACGTTATCTACTCTGGTCGGTCGTTACCTCGCTGCCACGCTTTTTCTCACCGCGGAAAAATCGCTCGTGCGGCTAATAATCGACAACGATTACGTTTTACGAGCAGATTACGCTGTAGAGAAACGGATAGACTGTCGTAGGAATGACCGGCTAAATCGCGATTTAGTTCACTGCTTGGCGGCATATATGTAGTCTCGCGACAACAATTTTTCGCCTGCGAAAATTGCTTTCTAGTAGGAAAATCTGTATGCTTCTAAATATTGATTGCTGAAAGCTATCACCGGTGAATTTCGTTTTAATATCTATATTAATATCTATATATGAATTTTGTGCATATCTACGCCTTCACAATAAATCCATAAATATCCGCAGTTATTTTTAATAGTAAGGATATTGTGTATGTATTATCTTTTGACTATGATCAATTATTCGATACGAGGACTTCACGTCTTCTCCTTCTGTCTTGTTTTCGTGAAATTAAAAATGGAAATGTTAAGGTTATACGAAAAATAGCTTTGGATGTTAGAGGAATAAACGATTATGGGGGAATTGGCTAACCGACGAAATTAGCCAGTCACTTGGCCTTGAGAATCGGACTAAGTGCGATAAATTAGTCATGCGTAGCGAATAAAAAGAATTTTTCGAATATAAACACATTTGATGGTCGATACATAGACTCGCGATGAATAAATCGTCCCTGCGTCATAGTGTGCCAGGTAATCGATCGGGGTTTTAACTTCTAACTTTATCTGCGTACTTCGTTAATCGTTTGATAAACGATCACACGTACGATATCAGGTGGGGGAAATGTAATTATTTTTGTCGCGATGGATTTCGTAGATATCGACGTTTGCTTGCTGATGTTGAGTTTATTATTTCGATAAAATTGCATTCATTCCTGGCAGTACGTTCTAGAATTAAATATTCGGATTGTGTTGAAATCTTTTTACGACTACAGTAAAAATAAGTAAAATACGGTAAAAGGATAGATAGGGATTTTGTTTGGTGTTTTAATAGCATAAAACGTACAAGGTCAGAGAATTGTGTTATGTAAAAAGAATAAGCTTATAGAAGTAATTTTAATGACATGTAAGCAGAATATTATTTATATTTTTTAATTCCAAAATATCCCGTTTCGAAGTAACATATACATTTATAACTTTACCTGTGCCAATCAGAGATCGATTGTTCGTATAAATTTCCTGATATTTACTCTGCCAAACAATAAACGACGTATGGTATTAACGATTATTTAGATAAAGAATTATCAGTCCTGCGAATTATCGTTCAAAAAAAAAAAAAAAAAAAATGCATTCGTCAGCCGAGTTAAACAGATTGTCATTCGTCATTTCAATTACACGTAAAAAGATCTCGCTCGTATATCGTCTTTGAGTCAATCATGTTACCGATCTTGATAAAAAAAAAATTATCGTTAAACATTCGAAAATACACAACACGTTAGAAAAAAGGAAAAAAGGCGGATTGTTCGATGTAATTGCATTGCGTCAACGAATCATCACTCGTCTGGAATGAAAAATCGTCGTAGATGCGTTCGACGCAACGCGTAATCGATCTTTACTACCGATCTCCCGTATCTGTCCCCGCTCAGTGCCCCTCCGCGCCACGCAAATCCCGCGGTTTCGCGATAAAAACGCAATATTCTGTAGCCGACTGGCAGATAACGCGTTCCATATTGCAGGGAGCCGACGAGATAACAGCGCTCGCGTTATTTACGTACACGCACGGAGCATTGTGCTGCATCACCAGCTTTTTCTATGCCGATCGTGCCTCTTCTTCTCTCTATGATCGTCATATTTTTTTTTGTCTTTGTACATATACGTAAAACCAATAGTCACACGTCTATATTCAATCTTCCTTTATTTCGAGGAAAAAATATATACATATAAAGTGGTCTATGAAAGTATTCAAACGCTATTTCACAGAAGATTTATATCGGTATATCGGTATATTGTAAAACATTTCAAATTTCACTAGCGCTATAATAAGACACAACTGTGATTAACTATTGTAAGACAAATATTGAAAGTTATTGTCTGAGAATGAATATTTTGAATTAGAGTATTTTGGTTACTAATAATCATTATATATGAGCAAAAGTTTTTTCATTAGTGGTAATCGTTATCGATGACGGGAATTTTACTTTGGTTGCGAATAGCCATTATCGATGGCGGAAATCTAATTTTGGTTAACAGTAACCAATATAAATGACAGGAATTTTTTTTGGTTACGAGTAACCATTATTGACGACTCGTATTTTATGTTGATCACCGCTAACTATTATCGATGGCAAAACTATCTTTTGGTTATATTTGACTACTGACAGTCGTTGTTAACATTACTTATAATCAGTCTATATTTATTGACACAAAAACATGGATTGTGAAACTTATGCATATTTTGTTGAGCAAAAAAAGATAAAAGACGGTATGAAAATATATGAAGCAAAGAATAAAATAAAAGATATTGTGCAAAATTTTGTATGCGTTTGTATTAATTAATTAGCGCTTGTATTGCTATGCTAATAGTCAGTAATGTAAAATGACAATTCTCAAATCGAATGTAATCAGATAAAATGTTCATAGTCGATATCAGTTATCGGTAGCCAAAATAAAATTCGGACTATTGATAATGGTTACTAGTAATCAAAATTCAATTTTTGTGATCTAGAATAATTATTCGTAAACAAAATAAAATACCCATCATCGCTAATGATTATTTGTAATGAAAAAAATTTTTAATCTTTTATTATGATTATTCGTAATCAGAACAAGTAAAGCTTAATATTTTTTTAACATTTTATTCTTTGAGAAGCTTCTTTAGGATTTACTGTAATAGTCCTTTTTTTCTTAAGTAAAAATGAATTTATATTCAATGAGATTTTTCCACAAAATGTTTGAAATATCTGTTATTCTGGATCCTTGGATTATATCGGTGAAATTTGAAACGGCTCCGCAAATGTATATACAAGTTACAAGATATTTACTACAAACAGTAAAATTAGTCTACGTCACAAATAGCTACCTTAAACATATAATCAATGTTAAGTATGGTTACATTGAATACTAGGTCTTGTTAATATAATATAGTTATATAATATAGTTATGTAATACAGTTATAATATTAGTTAGTTGACTGTTTAAATATTTTTGTTACCTTTGCAAAAGATGTATTTGCATTAAATATCTTGTAGCTCATATATACATTTTCAGATTTCTTTCAAATTTTTCCAATATGATTACGACAGTTGTCTCATCGCAGTGTTAATAAATATCAAAATATTTCGTATAGCTCAGATAATAAATTCATGAGAGGTTTCTATAAGTGTTCGGTTACTTCCGTGAATCACTGTATCTATTTTGTGATTGTTTCGTTTGGAATTTTGTGTTTCATTTATCTTTGACGAGTTTCGTTCGTCATGTTCGTGTTCCAAGAACTAAATAACCATCAAACGTTAACTTTGTAGAGAAAAGAGATAGAAATATGGTCAATTTGAACGACGAAGACGCACAGACCTTTCGGTACGAAGATCTCATTAACGCGTCGATTGCTAAATGCTTCCTACTTGGATGGTTCGAAATCCACGATCGCTGCGAGAACACGCTTGGTTATCAAAGGGTCGTCAACCTGGCGTTTCGTAGAGAACGATCAAAGAAATACCTGTAAATACGACACAGTCAGGTAGATATAGTCTGAACCGCCGCGACTCTTTGAGTGGATGGAAGTCTGCTGATAAGTATGATCACGCAATCTCTAATTTGCGGCGCGAGTGTGGAAAAGTCCACGATGAACAGGAAATTAGAAAAACACGCGTATGATTAACTTTTTAACGCTCGCTTGTCTGTCTCATTGCGTTATTCATTGATTTTCGTGAATCGAAATTGTATCTTACATGGAAGATGTCGCTTTGCTATATGTATATACTAAATATTAATACACAAAGCGGAATGATCTGTCTCTTTATTTTGGTAAAAAAAGCTTCGCTTTCTTCATAGTGGTAAAAATATTTCGTATACCTTGTATATACATTGACAATATAGAAAATGTATTACTATATTTAGAAGGTATGAATTTATGTATGAAGGCTTGCACATTCTTGGATGAAAAATTTGAAATTGAATGCGATATGATTTACGTTATACTCCATCTTTCGCTTTTTTTTTCTTTATCTTGATAAAGGTATTTCGTACACTATTGTGAACGTAGAAAACATTGTTACAATTTTTACAAGAAGGCGTAAGAAATCTCAGTCGGTTCGTGCTCGGATATAAAATTGAAAAGAAATCTGACCGTTAAAAGTTTAAGGACCACTACGTGTTAAATTTCTCCCCTCCGATATCTTCGAATTAAACGTAATTACCAAGCAGAACGACATAGCTTCGCTCTCGAAAAGAGAAGTCTAATATATTCGTCGCGTTTCCAAACTGACAGGCGAAAGTAATTTTGCGACGCAAAATGGTTGTACATGTAGAAAGTACAAGGTTCGCCAGGAGAAGAAAGTGTCATCGAGCTGACTAAATGGCGGGTTTCGGTTCGTGTACGCGCCGGTTTGAACATTAACCGAGTAGTACACGCCCCGTGTTCCAGGCGTCGCGTCGCCATGGAGTCCGGCGCGTGGTGAAAGTCATTTTGGTTGGCGATGGGCTGATTATTATGCTATCCGAGCAATCGTCATTCAATTATTACACCCAGTGACCCTCGTCTTCGTTCGGCGTAATTACGTTGCACGCGTGAAATATTGCCGCCCGCCTACTGCGTTGCGCGAAATTCAACGCATATGCAAATCATCGACGTTCAACACTTTTTCAAATTCAATTTACGTTCACGCGCTCGTCGTGTTAATGGGAGTGGTGCACTTCTGTTGTCCACCTTGAGTTAGGAAAGGTAGTATCATTGGTAATTGCGTGTTATTGTTCTCTTTGAAGATTAACAGAGAAAAGTTGCAATACCGCGAGTTGTTTACGCGAACGATCGTGTCTGACCGGTGACAAGAATTATCTACTGCCGCCGCATATTTCTTATCTTGCGCTCCGTCGATTAAATTTAGGTAAGTGCAAGAAAACTTTGTATCTTAAGTTTGTTATCTGTTGTCTTCTTTCTTCTTTTTGTCTTTTCACCGATTTGTATTGCTTTGAAACCGTTCGTTGGGACCGGGAAGGGATACTTGTTTTTTTATCTTTTTGGGAAAAATAACACACGTATATGTGACTATGGCAAACTGAATCTATTTGTCAAACGAATTCGTGTACTCAAGAACGTGCATTTTGAATATATTATATCTTTTGGTGGCATATTTAAGCTGAAGAATGATCAAACGACACATATGGGTTTGTTATCTTCCAAGCAATTAATTTCGAAATTAATTAGATTGTACTAGTTCAAATATGGTAAAAATTATATATCGATACAAATGGAGATATCTTTGCAGATGCCTGTGTTAATAATTATATTACATCAATCATATTACAATCATATTACAGTACGACATCCGAATATCGAACGTTACTTAACGGTATTTAATTTTTAATCTATTATATATATATTTTATATATATATCTGAAAGAAATGGATAATTAAAAAGATTCAATTTGACTCTTGAAATTGTATAAGTGATCGAAGCTATTACCGTTTTTAAGGATTAGTAAATGTCTTATAACATATTTCAAATATTCGAAAAGGAATAATACAAAAAATACTTGAGAAGAAAAAAAGGATATTCCATAAACAGTAACGCGATAAGGTTTATTGACTTGTAATTACACTGCATCACATTAAATCGACTGCATATGCAAATGATCCAAAGGTGTTGCAAACAGTTTGCAATTTCACATCGCATTTGCATACGTTAACGCAGGAACAATACGTGTCTAGAAGTTTTTCAATTTAAAAATCGTAACTTGTCGGCGGCATAAAACAAGACGAGATTTTTAATTGCATCCTCGTCGCATATAATCAAGATCACCAAAGGAATAGGATAATAACGTAGAAGAGATATTCTTCCTTTATCGATGAATGAAAAAAGATTCCCGGAAACTCGCGAGGGAGGAGGCGTGCTCTCGTGCGTGGCAACGAGAAATGTAATAAAGTATTGAAAAAGTACTGTGCGTGGTCGTGGCGAGTAATGCGATAGGCGTTGTTGACTCGCGATTATAAACGCGTTGCGCCGCACTGCAATGAGCTTTACGATCGCCCCGTGGAATAATAAAACGAACCGCGGTTTCGAGGAAGTTACGCGCCCGACGTCCTTGATTCGGTTCGGCGAAATTTTTTTCTCTCCGCGAATAAAATATTTAAACGTTGTATCTTTTGATTTATCGCCCGCGCGTATCGCGTCTTGTCCGTGCAAACACTTTAGATAAAAAAGAGAAGAAATAAACCAAACGAGAAATAAAGAGACAAAAAGTCGTCGCGGTGTATAACAACGACTGTGCGCAACGGTGGTGGAAGTTTAACGCTTCGTATTGACATGTTTTAATTCGATGGTAATGCTGTTTTTCTTTGAAAGATATTTCACTAGATTTTCATTATCGGATATTTTATTTTCATTTGTTTATTCTATATTTCAGAATGTTTTTTTACATATGAAAAAAAAAGAATCTTTTATGTACTTTAATTTAAAATGTAGGAATTAAAAATTTCTACAAATAAGTTAAATAGCGTCACTAATGAAATGATAGGTGAGTAAGTATGAATGATCATTATCACCTAATGACAAAATCCGCAATCTTTAGTTGCCAATTCAATAAATACTCATCTATTATTACTGTTGTATTTTTATAGATGTGTGTCTCTACCTCCAGCAAAACCATCACTCTGTGCCTGGAACGTTTCAAAACGTCACAGAGCGCGAATTATTTATGATTCGTTCGATCGATAATTATGATTATGATTCGTTTCTTCTAATTAAAACAGGCAACGGTCTGGATCCGGTAATCGCGGATGTATCGTAAAAAGATCGAAGTATTCCAGCCGCGGGCGCTAAGTAACGACCGCTAATGATGCCGAGTTTCAAGTCTCTGCCTGTCGAGACGGGTTCAGTCGGTCGATCTCGTGTCAGTAGCTTCATAAATCAATTGCCGCGTCAGACGTATGCAGATCGACGTGTTTTTACGTCAAAATAAGTCTCCTTTTGTCTGTGTGCATTCTGAATTACAAAATGGTCCTGCCACTCGGCTAGATTTGGCTCCAATTCTCGAACTTCGATCGATCGAAGACGAGTAATTAACGTGTTCGTTTGGAGTCCGCGAATCGAACATCTGGGCCCTTAATTATCTCATTCAATATTTACCGCGTCGGAAACGCGGCGGAATTTTCAGTAAAGCCGCACGAGGCTTTTACACCGTTTGCAGAATCGTGTAACAGCGGGAAGCGAGGAGGGAACGGCTTAAGCGCCAACACCAGACGAACCCGATCGATCGGTTGAAATGTATTCAGGGACGCGCGATTCATTCATACGATATAATGGAATATGTTGGATGACGCACACGTGGAACGCAGCGCGCGATTTTGCACGCGCGAAACATCTGATCCAAAGACATCGAGTGTTTTGAAATGGACGATGAAGATGAAAATTTCAATACTCGTGCGCAGTTCGTAAACGTTCGTACGAAGAAGCCTGAGAATCGTTTCTGATTTAAAGGTGTTAATTGAGATGGTCGAAGCAGTTTCTTCAAATAACATCAGCGAGGATTTCGAATTTTCCATTACTGCTCGTGGTGAATATGTGACTTATATCGTTCGTATGTTACGCGTAATTTTATCTTATCGAGCGTTTTAGGTCGATGTTGGAAATGAAAATTTCGATACTCACCGCATTATTGATAATAATGCATTCTAGAAACACAACATTGTAGAATCGGTATTATAAGAAATGATGTATGGAAATTAAGTATTCCTAAAAAAAAAAAAAAAACCAACTTTAGCTATTGGATATAATTCTTCTGCAATTTTGTTGCTAAATTTACAAAAGTTGTATAATATCATGAATATTTTATTAAAGAAATCGAAATGTACTAAGTCGAAATTAAAGATGCTGAAATTTATCGCTTCGCTCATGAAAACGAACATGAACAGAGTCGCGTCATTGATAATAATGCATTCTAGAAATACAGTATTGTAGAATCGGTATTATGAAAAATGATGTATGGAAATTAAGTATTCCTAAAAAAAAAAAACAACTTTAGCTATTGGATATAATTCTTCTGCAATGTAAATACTGATAAATTTATAAAAGTTGTATAATATCATGAATATTTTATTAAAGAAATCGAAATGTACTAAGTCGAAATTAAAGATGCTGGAATTTATCGCTTCGCTCATGAAAACAAACATGAACAGAGTCGGTTTGTTTAAAGAGGTAATTGAAGTGATTGAACAAGCTCCTTCAAATAAGACTAATCGGTATTTCCTTTGTAATTTTCCATCGTATTACTCATAGTACATCATTTGCATCGGTTTTATGTTACATTTAATTCTAAGAAATTTTCTTCCATTCGTTTTGTACGAAACCTCGTTAGCTTACTCTTTTAAAAATATCTCGGCAAGTGTAACCCGCGTAGTTATTAATAGCATATAATACTATGCGGTATAGATACCAGTGGAACTATATCGTACGAAAGTTTAGTGTATCAACACGCGTTGCATGATCTAGAGTAATGTGGTGTGTTGTTGTGGATTAATTTCGAGTTTTTTCTCAATATTCAAAACAGAAGCAACGCGCAACAAATGAATGCTTAGTATCGAACTAAAAACTATATAGATACTACTTTAACATAACGAAATATTTTTAATTATTATAAATCATACAAAATCAATACAAATTAGAATGTTATTAGAATCTGGACCTTTGCCATTGATTCTCGACTTAATATTGGTCTCAGCCTCGACAATTTTTCTCATACTTAGAACATTTTCTACGGATAGGAAAACACGAGTCGTCGAATATTATTTAAGGAACGTATCAAGATTGAACGTTTCCACTGGTAAATTCCAACTACGTTACATTCACGTTATTTCTACTAATATGCTATGACAATTGCAATTAGTCGATATTTTCATTACAGTCCTCTCGAACGAATTATAAAATTCCAACACACCTTATAGGTCGATCAGCTGATCTGCTTAAATAGTTTCGAATCCGTGCTCGGGGTGGCAATCTGCTCGTAGGAAAATGCGTATTTAATATGAATATCGTAATTGAGATAACGCAGAGCTCGCGTACTCCACGCCTCGTAACGCTTTCTAGGTATGTGCTTGCGAAATCCTCCTCTGGTCATTATGTTAGTTTCATAATGCGCGAGTGCTCGAAGGCGTATGTACTTACGTTTTTGATTCCTGTCGCGTTGCTTACTTATCGTTTGCAGCCTGAATTGCATCGGTCTCGTTTTTTCTTTTTCTTTTTTTTTCCTTTTCACATTTATTTCCAGATTCAACCGCGCGTACACGCCTCTGAAATCCGCCTCGAGAAACGGAATTCTAACCGTGGGGCTATTAGCGGATAAAAATTACGCGAATACCGCGCTGTACGATTCTGCGTGTTCCCAATCGTTTAGAAAGTATTTCAACCGGGTCGTATATTTTATTTGATTTCCTGAAACCGTTGCAGCCACAGATCGAGCTTTGATTTCTTTGTAATCCTCGTAATTCGTATCTTCGCATGTTTCTGATCAGCGCTGGCACACTTGCTACACGCTTCTGTAATTTAAAAGAGATCGGCGTCGGACTCGAGAAATACATACAATTCGACTGCTTGGACTGTTTATAGAGCGTTAATCTTACGGTGATACGAGTAATCGAATCTCTATCAGTGAAATCTCGTCCTTTTTTTTTTGTAATTAAAGGTGGAAAAGTAATTATAGAGTCTGGTCGTTTGGTTGTTCCATTATGTCGGTCGATACCTGGCACATATCTCGGCCGTTTTCTAATATTTGTCGAGCCTGTTATAAAGTAAATTCACGGAATCGTAAATATCACCGATAGTCGTGTTATCGTTTTGCGATATTACAGCGGTCTCAATTTTCTTTTACCTTTGTTATTAATATTCTATTCGAAGAGGTTGTTCGTTGATACGTTGGATATCAGTCATTTACCCGGATAATGGGAAATCGTTAACTTCGTAAAAAGGGGAGTTCGATTATAACGTTTCTATATTTACAAAATCAATACAAATTTGATATTCAACTATTATTTCTTTTTATTTATTTATTTATTTATTTTTTTACTTAATCTCGTCTTCATTCTTATTATTTATTTTTCATACCTTCGTAAATTTATTCCCGATAATCATCTAAAGGTTTTAAGGTTATATATAATTTTGAATGACAACAGGAGAGATTTCAGGAGAAATCTGTATACGCCTGTCGGATCGACTGTTTGTTACTGGACCGATAAATTATTCGGTGGTGGAAAATCGCGATGGTATCAGCTCAGTTGAAGAGACGCATCGTGATACAATGTACAAAAGAATTGACAAGCCTCGTATGCGTGCAAAGCGTATGCGACACGTTGACGCGTCGAAAGGAACCGGATACGATGCTCTCGAATACTTTTGCCGTCCATTCATTCTGTCAGACAGATGCAGGAGTATCCACTTATCGTTTCGATCGACAAAGAGAAGAGCCTGATAAAACGAGAGAAAAAGCAACGATTCTCCGTGCAAAAAAAGGAACGCGCCAAATTGATCTGCAAGTACAACGTTTGAGACAACGAAAGTAACCTTTCAATGATATTCTGCTGATAATACATCGTACTATAGGGACGTATGACAAAGAACAGTTTCTCAAAGCTGACCAGCATAATACTGTACGTGCATTGGGAAAATTACGATTAGTCACTGCTTGTTCAGTAATGGAATTATGCTTTATCGTTCCTTCATTGGTCATTCTGAATAAAATGCAACTGGAGCTTTGGAACCGATCTTACGATGATTTGTTGTTATTTCTTCTTATGCTCGATTATATATGCTCGATAGCTAGTCTATAATTCCTTCATGTATATACTAACTTCGTTCATAGAACCTGGACTGACTGAATATTAATAATCTTCTCGAATCGAGGCACTGCGTTTTCTCAAGTGTGCGAGGAATAAATAAACGAGCGAAATTGTTGCTCGATTAATTTATCCTCATGTTCGTAGCTGCTCCGACTAATTTTATATTGAATTACGTTAACCAGAGTTTCGTTTCATGTATTTTGTAGAATTGGAGAGATCAAGGCGGTTAAAGAAAGAAACACCAAAAACAGCGACAGCGGAGGTGAAGGGGCATGATAAGCAAGGACACTAGTGTTTCGCGAGAATCAGGTGATCTGGTAGACTATAATCAAGCGTTTAGCATCCAAAGGACGAGGGAGTACCGACAGATGTGTCGTCGCGTTTCTCGACAACGAATATCGGAATGACGCGTCGATCAAGTCGTGGCTGGGCAGAGGGCGCAAGGACTTCATTAAACGGAAAAAAGTAATACACGTCGTGTTTGGAGCTTGTTGGAGAAGTCTTGGAGTGGAAGAAGGAAGATCGTCGAACTTATCAAATACAAGATTAAGGTACATCATTTTTCAATTTCTATGTTTCCTCTCTTCTAAGATAGAGAGAAACCAGTAAGATTTAGCAAATACATTTGTAGACACTCGGAATAATTAGAGGTTCTTTATTATGAATGATCATTATTGTATCAGGCAAGAGAATAGAAGCGTAAAAGTGTCTTATAGGAATCATAGATTATGTTAGTTGTGTGATATTGTGATAGAGATTAACTTTAAAGACAATCGCAGATACAACAAGTGGATATAAAAATCAATGTGACGCGGGAAACGATCCTTTGATTGTTTCAACTAGTGTAGAAAGGCGACACAATTTTGGGTAGAAATATCCTGTTATAAATTCCTTTTGCAAATTCGCATCACTTCTGTGACGGTTTTTTAATAGAAATTTAGTCTTTAATGGTCTTCAGTCGCCATCTCGTTTCAAACGATAGTTCGGAAGGTAGTATTTAAAGCGAAAGAAATGGAAATTTCCCAGCGAGCTAGATTTAATATACAAAATGAATCTTGTGGCATTTATCGATCGATATTAAAAAAATGGCCGATAGAGCGCGTCACATGGCAAGGATCAAGCATTCACAATAGACGCCGCATTGTTTTCAGAAGCGATCGTGGGTTTATTGTCTCGTCTCTCCGCAGCAACAGCGATGGATAACGTCCTCCCGTCCCTATCACGATGTCGTTACTATGAGATCCTTCGTGCTGTTATACCCGACTTTTCCTTACATCAGACAGCTTCCAGAAGAACACCGTTCGAATACTTCGACGTTTTCTATTAGTAATAAATCTTACATCTTGTTCGTCACGCAAAGAAAGAAGTTACAAACAAAACGAAACAAAACAGAAGAGAAAGTTCGGGTCGGTCAAAGAAGAAATTAAACAAACACAGAAAAATTGAAGAACCATAGAATTTAATACAAGGACGTTTCATGAAGAAGATCAAACTTAACAAAAGGGAGAAAACCAGAAGACAACAGTGATCTCGTTTAACCTCGAGTGGAGATCACTAAATCGCAGAATCGCTCGCGTTTGATTAACGTAATTGCACAAGGACAGCCGACGACTGTCCCTGTGGGTGGTGTGTGGAAGAAGCAGAAGGGCGTCGATAAAGAATAGAGGGGTGCGTGGTGAAACGCGACGAGAGGGTGAAGTGAAGGTGTCCTCGTGGGGTGCCAGAGTGAGCACGATAGCACCTCTGGTGCCCTCGGCCGTGGGTCCCGAGGGGACGGACGCCATGGCGGCCTCTTCGTCCTCGTCGAGCGGCGAGCAACAGTACTCACTCAGGTGGAACGACTTCCACTCGAGCATCCTCAGTTCATTTCGTCATCTGAGGGACGAGGAGGATTTCGTGGATGTGACCCTGGCATGCGACAGTAGCAGCTTCACCGCGCACAAGGTCGTCCTCTCTGCGTGCAGTCCTTACTTCCGACGGCTCCTCAAGGTCAGTGTTTCTCTCTTCAAATTTTCCTTTCTTTTTTTCTTCTTTCTGTTACAGACATACGATTTTTTCTTTCTTCTTTTTTTTCTTATTGTCAAATTGTAAATGAAATACACGCGCACTACTGTTCACAAGTACCTGGATATTTGTTTATTTTTATAGGCGATAATAAAATCGCTGCGTGTAATTATCAAAGCTTGTAGGACCATTTCGTTACTTGACAAACCATTTATCTTCAGATTTTTTAATTTTCGTATTATAAGTTACATTGAAAGAAGTCTTATAAGACCGATTGAAATTGCTTTCGTTGTTAACGCAATCATTGATATTTAAATACTACGTATATGCAGAAGTATGCAGTAAATGGCAAAATATATTATTGCTATGTTTTTATAGTTTCTAGCTAGTAATTCATCATTCACTTGTAAACTTTGTTTCACTTGTAAATTCACATACCGTTATTACAAATCGATCAAAGTGTCCAGTTACTTATGAACGGCGGCGTATTTCGATAGGAATATTTCAAATGACAAGGTAAATGTACGATGCTGGAGTATTTTTAGGGAGGAGCGTCATTTTTCAATTTAGAATGAAATCGGCCGGGCGCAATTTTGACGTGCAAAATATCGCGCGCCGTTAATTAAAACATCGCGCTGTTAAATTACCGCGCGAATGCCATTTCCTTCGTACAATTTTATCGACGAGCGTATATCCTATCTCTCTTTCTCTTCGATTCAAACAAAAGTGAAATCGATCGTTCTCCAACGTGAAAACGTTAGACTGGGTAATTGTACATATTGCGAAAAAGGGACGTTCTCGGTGGAATTCGACGAACATGTTACGTTTCGATATCCTGATTTTAGTAAATTACCGCGAAGCGAAACCACTTTCGAGGAAAAAATTCGTTGGCGATTTGCCGTGCGTGGAAACAATCGTATGATTGTATTTTAATTTGCTTGAATAATATTTGATATTCTTCCGCGATATATTATATTCACGGCTAAAATAAACCAACGTGGAAGTTGCGAGGATATATTTTCGAATAATATTTTCAACGTTAAGGTGGGGAAAACACATTCCACTCTTTATGTGGGCGTTTCCAGGCAAATTATCGACGGTAGGAAGGGAAAGGGCTTTTTTTCCAACGAGGGAAGTAGATAGAGGGTAGATAGGACGCCGATTTCTTTGGTCACCACAATTTCTTCTAAAGTCACATAAATTGTCAGTCACATAAATTGCGTGTACAACACTGTTGCATGATTTAGAACCGCACCGTGTTATTTTCTTAATCAACGTAAGTCTAATTGCGATCGTTTCCATTGTCGTGCCTATAAAAAAAAAATATAACTAGTAACAAGTTCAACATCCGTTCGATGAACGTTGATGGACGAACTTTAAATATGCTTAGTTTTCAACCTGTCAATTATTAGGAATTTCCTTGGAATTACTCGAGGAATCGAGGATGAAGAGGCCAATTTACACTGTGCCACGTTCTCGTGCGCATAATGCAGTCGATGCAAGTATAAAATTCGGACGAGCCATCCCCCGTGCAATTTTCGAGGCCGGAAGAGAGTAATTACGGGCCCGTGGCGGCGGAGGAAGAATCCAGGAAGAACATCCGGTTGGATTTACATAATAACGCGGCGTCAAAGTGGACCGGCGTCGAGGAGATCGAAACGTTCTAGCCGGCCAAACGACTATCGATCACGTGGTTGTGTCGTCGCGATGTCGTCGACGACGACCATCTCCCCGAGAACCTGTTTCCTCGAATTTTACCCTTACCTCTCGTCGCTTCCTTTTCGAGGAACTTTCTTCTATAAATCGTCCATCTGAGTGAGGCGTTCCGGTCTAGGGGATGAAGAAAGGCGTATAAAAGTTGGAAATTTAATCGGTCGTACTTGATATGCAAATTATTTTATGGAGTACGGTATTTTAATTTCATCGTGGGAGTACGAGGTTTAACGCGAAGGGGAACAAATTTTAAGAGACTGGATACGTGTGGATATCTGAAGAATTTCAAGTAACGTTGGGTATTTATGCGTAATAGGCTTGGATGAATTCTTTCTCCGTAGTATAAGTTTAGTAGCTTACATAACTGTCACGATATGGTTGAATTTCAATAATTTTGTTTTGTCCAGACTGCTATCTATCGATAAATTCGTATATTAAAACACGTACATCTAGGTAATTTTAAAACCCGTTGGACATTGCACGAGTAATTGAAATCCAAGACAGCGAAGAATCTTTATTTACTTTTCATAGTGAAAACGAAGAACAATTGTGAATAAATGCCGATATTAGTGTCAATATGAACTACATACAGCTAAAAGATATCGAAAGGAGGGTTAAGAAGCAGAACGATTATTCCACGCTCCAAAGCTCAGCTACTAAGAAATTGACATCGAGGAGAGGCCAGTCGACTTTCTAATTGACGCGTACCGCTAATTGATTTTAAGTGTCAGCCACGGTACTACTTGCTCTCGAGTCCCGTCGAGTTAATAACGCGACAATTCGTCCTCGCGTTTGCGTCACTACGTCATATAGACTACAGATGAGAGAGTATAGTGTAACAGCGTCGCCTCGTTTAAATATAAGTCACGCGGACGATGTAATAAAAAGCATGCATTGCGTGGCCACGAAGGTGGAGTCTTTTGTACTCATTAATATCCTCACTATTATACTTTCACTGGCGTCCTAGTGGCGCTGGAACGTTTGTTTAATGTTCGTCGACACGTCCGCGTCGCGTTTATTATTACCCTGTTTGCTATGTGAAATTGCAAGACAAAAAAGCTTGAAGGAGAAAAAAAAAGTTGGAAGGGATAAATTATCGTCGGTACAATTAGCCAGGATTAATCGTATCAGTGAACTAACGTTAGCATTGGTCCAGCGTACGTATTTTCTCTCGAATATTTTCGCATATACTCGATATCACGCGCGTGACGTAACGATAACGAGACTGCCTGAAACACCTGACAGCCGTGTGTGTTTTGATTTATGCGTTAGTGCACACTGGTGCAACGATTTACGACAGCCCGTTCATTTGACTATCGGCCGGCAGTCGATGACGAATCACTGAGTTATCGACTACGTCCGCAATGATATTTGCCAAAATACGATCGCCGTTCTCTATGTTACGCGGTCCCCATGCTATCCATAATAAATTTCTATCTGTCCCGGGTCGATAATATATTGGACTTGGCCAGTGACCTGTCTGGATTAGCCTGGGATTCGTGGAAAAGGAATTCCATCGATGGAAGTTACTTGGTCGCTTCTACGGAAATAAATATGCCGCGGATATCTCCAATTATGCACGTCTCTAGGTTTCGAATTGTTAGCACTTTAAATTTTTTAATTCTTAGATTTCAATTTCGAAACATTGGAATATTCAAATCTGGAAATTTTTTATTTCCGCATTTCCAGAGCTTTGAATTTATATATTTTTAAATTATCAAAGTTTTGAATGTTTTAACATTCGAGTCTGTTCTTAAATTTCAGCATTTGCCCGAATAGATTCTCCCTTTTATTATTTACCACAAAATTTATCTTCTTTACAGCTATTTATACATATACATTAGAATATTTCTTCGTTTTCGAAGATTGTATGTGTTCTCCTGCTTCTTCCATCTTTCTACTCCTGCGTATCTTCTCTTTCGCATTATCAGCAATCGCAAGTTCGGCTATGTTGTAAGTTATAACGATGATCGTCAGTGTAGATAATTGCGACGCAGGAGCCACGTCCGGCACAGATATTACGATGGGATTAAAACACGCGTGTAATCACGTGTCACTCCCATCTGCGTGAAATAAGTAAGTACAAGCTACATCGGAAGTTACGGTAATTCGAATGAAACTTCGCGAAGATTAAATCCTCCCGACTGGTCATCATCGTTACTGAAACATTAATGCAGTTATCTCGTTGCGTGACAGCCTTTGAAAGGCGTGTCTCTCTGTGGATCGCCGTGGCTGATACAAGGAGAAGGGAAGAAAAGGATATCATAGAAAACAGGCCTAACTAGTTTTCGTAGTTTATAGTCAAGTTTTGCTTCGATCGTACCAATCCCAGAGGTAAATTCATTGATACAAGAAAACCAGCTGAATACGTATAACCAAGACGAATACTACTATCGATATAAATTGCACGGATCTTTCCCTCGTGACAGCGATTCGCAATCTAGAAACGAAATTGCTAAAAAATGCCACGGTACCGATCGTAATTTATAAACAACCGGAGATATTGCGTGGCTTAATTGGTTCAACCGAATCGATAAGTCAAGTCTTTTACTAGGAGCGATTCTAATTGCGTCCATTTTATATTTCAATGAAGAAACTGGCCCAGCGTATGTATGTTCTTATTGACCAAGGAAACGAGAGAAACTCGAATCTTTTACGGAGGAAGATGACGACAATGGGCAGCGCTGAATCGAGTTTTATAGTGTGTTGATGTTGCATGGTGACTTTACAAGATACAATAAATATTTTAAAGCGTCTCTCCGAGGGCTAAGAAACGTTGTTTAGAATCGGAGGAAGAAGCCCGTGACTCGTTATCGCGTTCACGGAATCGTCGGCTTACACGCGCCACGGCTATATTAATCGCGAGGGATTGGTCGTGTACGTATCGCAAGAAGAACAGCCCACGCGTGTTCCGTGAAAATAAGAATATGAAGGAACGAAAATGGAGCGACGACAGCGTTATTTCGACGTCCGTAAAGCAATATCGCCGCGATGGTAAATTACAACGAGGAGGCGTTCTGCTGAGATGCGTTATAATTGGAGAATCGATGAACGCTGAAATTCAATCGATTTGATCGAAATTGATATGATATCGAGTATGAAAGATGTTTTAAAATTGACCAACCAAATAAAAGGAATATGACAATTTTTTTGCATAGATATCTATAACCATAATTTACGAGCAAGCACTAACTGTCGCGCAATTTTTATTCTACAACTCATATTGACGTAGTTATATTTATGAAGTCATCGCGATACCACCCATGACGAGTGTTTTAAAGTTGACCAATTAAATACGAAGTTTATAATAACTTGTTGATATCTGTGGCTTCGTTTATGAAGGCTAGTTATCTCGCAACGTATACAGTAGTTATGTATATGAAGTACAGTTCTTCGTGATACCAACGTGAAATGTGTTTTATGTATTTAGCAATCTAATTCTAAGCCTATATTAATGATTTCGATATCTATGGTTTATATGGTACGGCTGGTTATCGTATAATTTTTGCTCTGTACGCATATTGAAGTTAGCTACGTATATAGATATGTTATGAAATGTGATTCTTCGTGATACCACCATAGACGGTGTTTCAAATTGAGTAATCGAATATAGGAGTTTACAAGCGATAGTTTTTGAGGTAAGTCTGGTTATCGTGCAATTTTTTTATTCTATATTATTTTAATGGTAGCCACGTATAAAGATACGTTTGCGAAATCTTTTTTCGTGTAAATTTCTCGTGTAACTTCTCTCATGCTTCGCAATCCATGGACTTCCCAACCAACGTTCTACATATAATCCCGCTACATTTTCAATTAAAGATCGGATCATGTATATTACAAATAGATTTAGATCTGACTGCACAGTTTCAAACATTCCGTGAGTTCTTCGAAAGAACTAAGAAAGAAAAAGATATTGCTTTTAAATAAATTGAATCCTGGATGAGATAGCTTTTAACTTTTCATGAGAATGTGCTTTGAGAAATGTACGTGGTGACTAAGTAGATTTTAACCAGAAGCTTGCGCTCGATCTCTTAACAATATTGAATATCTCGAGCAAAGTTGGAATACATAAAAGTTGCAAGTAATATCGAAGATACATAGTTCATTGTTCTTCACTCGAGAACCTTCGATTTTTTCTAATATCGAAACACTTTTAAGCACATATATTCTCGAGCGCTACTTATTCTGCGGTTTTAAACCAATTCTAAAATACTCATACCTTTTGTATCTACAAACAACTTGTTACGATTATTAATCCAACTTTTTGAATTAAAATGGCTATTTATGTATTTGTCGAGCTAATAGATGTATGCCCATTTAGTATTCTTCATAAATATTGACCGAGCAGAATACAAAGGCATTACAATTTACATGACAACGTCCTATTACATATTTTCCATATAACAATATGGAAACAAAAAATTTTTACGATGAGAATTTGCATACTTTCGCGACTCAGTGTAGGATTCAAACACAAAATAGAGGCTAACGATCGAAATTGAAACTTAAACTAACCCAAATCCTATTCTCCGCTCGAATCTCGTATTCGCGGCCCGCCAATGAGGGTCTGTTTCGAAAGAAAATACGGAGCAGCCGATGGAAGAAGACCGCGGGGAAAATGGTGCGGACACGTGGTGAGTGCAGGGAACAGAAAGTTACGCTTGCACAATCCCATCGCGTCGCGGTGGCGGGCAAGGTGCTCCATATTCTATATTTAAAAGGCGCACGCAGGCCACAGCCTCTCTCAGCTGAACACGTGCGTGTGCGTGAGTACGCACGCGCTCGTGCTCTCTCACCCTCACGTACTCGCGAGGTACTTGCGCTTCTCTCGTCTCGTGACCGGTCGCATTTAAATTTACCAGCGATGCGCGTCGTCAGGGCGCGTTTCTCGATGTGTTCCGCGCTCATGATACCGAGCTACCAGAAGGAAGACAGAAACAGGATAGAACGTGCACGAGGAAAGAGAAGGAGAGAACGAGTAAAGAGGAAGAGAAGGAGAGAACGAGTAAAGAGGAAGAGAAGGAGCAACGAGAGAGCACGCCTCTGGAAATATACGGGACGATGGTCGATCTCGTTTGTTTCCGGCTGCTCTACTGCGGTGATTCGAAACGCGGCTGTAACGAGAACCTTAACACGTCATGGAGGGGCAAGAGGATTGCCGAGGAGATCATCTTGGTTTCTATTTTCTACCCGAAGAGCCTCGAAATCGTTCGCATCGACGACGAGGTGATACGACCCCGTGGTGATTTCGGAAAGAGAATCACTCTCGAATCCAACGTTGTAATTTACGAGCGTGTAAAGGAGACACCGCGAAGATCCCGCAAGGAAATCTCCGCCTCTCTTTGTGAACCGATGCCATATGCCATGTACCAAACATTATTCACGAGAATCACTTTGATACTTCTAAAAATCCTTTAGAGTTTAAAGTATCTTATATATATATATACAGTAGATATACAGAGATATACAATATCTTATATATATATAGTAGTAAATTGAAGTTTAGGTATATGATTTAAGAGATATTGTTATCGTATACCGTTTAACAAATAGAAATAAAAATAGAAATAGAAGTTACGAAGAAATGTGTAAGTAATCTGGATGTAAAATCATTACTCTCTCTCATTTCTTTTACGTTTTATAATTAAAGGTAGAGTATTACTACTTTATAGAGTACATGTAGTATAATGAGATTTAAGAGATTCGATGCAATGTCTCGCTCGATGATCCGATTTGAATCTTCAGGATTCCTTCTCATGAAACACTTAAAGACTTCAATAAATAATTTAGTACGCGCTACAGAGAATACACGTAATGCGAGACATCGATCCATGATTATCGAAGATCAGTTTCGTATTGAAATAAATATTTTCGTGTCTTTCAACGAAAGGATCGGGTCTAGAGAATCCATGTTGATTATTTATCTGATATTGTATGATTTATATAATATTTTTGCTCCTCTCAGCGGCCACTATAAGTTCAGATTAAGTTACTACGAGACTCAGGCTTTTGTTTGCAGCATCCTACGTGCTCCACGAGGAGGAAACATCGTTGTATGCTATTCGAAATAAAGATTCCAGTTACATAGGTTATTATTAACTAGATATATTATGAAAATATTTAGATCAACTAGTCTACCGATAATATTGATATCGATCTCGTCAATAGCACAATTAGCTCAAGGACCGAATAAGATACTCGTATCCCCTCGATACGTAGTCGAAACCCGTCTAGGTTCGCTGTCTTGTGTTATTCTCGAAATCGTGGAAGATAAGCGAGTCGAGCCAGTGTCCAATCAAAGCTTCTTGCTTCTTCCGCCTCGCAACGTCACGGCTGTTTACGATTATGTGCGTCATGGCTAGCACACCCACGTAAGCACCGGGCAAAAAGCGAGTCGCATAATGGCAGGCGAGTAATGATTCTCACCAGCCGGCGAGTAACGATCCGATGGAAACTTACGACCGCACCGGGGATCCCCACCTAACCAAACGAACGTAACCGCATAATTGTACGGTTCAACGTTTCTCGACGAATGCCATCTGTTGTCGGCCAGAAAAACGTCTCGTTACTTATTACGATCAATGTTTCTTTGATTCGTCGTGGATGTTATCCTGTTTTACGTCGTTTTTGCGCTTTAAATTTTCCTTAAAACCTTCTGCATAGGGATTCTAGTGGTTGAAAGCATCTGACGACGTTGCATGAGTAAGAAATCGCGATCGATTCCGTTAGATGTTTGTTAAACAGCGTAATCAACAGAGGAAGCTATATGACGTAGAATACATAATTGGCTATTGATAGCGTAAATTTATTTATAGACAGCTACGACGTTACGAATTGTGAATTTTTATGACAAATGTCATTTGTCGGGCAGAAAAACGTCTCATTACGATTATCCCGTTCTAGGCCGTTTCTTCGCGTACTATTTCCTACAAAACCTTCTGCGTAGAGATAACTCCAGTGTTTGAAAGTGTTTGACGATGTTGGATGAACAAGGAATTGGTGTAATTAACAGCGGAAATTTTTTGGAGAAGAATAATTGCTTGTTAATGGTGTAAATTTTTTTATTCGATTATTATATAATGATATTTGAATTTCAATGGTAGTGTCGATCACAATTTTGATCGGCTCATAATGGATTTATTGTTTCATAATCGACACGTTTCTAGTGTTTACGCATAGCACATTGGCTCCACAAATACGGGATAATTACACAAACGATATAGAATCGCGTAAATTGACGTCTACACGGAATGTTTGTTTTCCCGTATTAGATAATGCCGCCCTGCTACTCCGATATTTGATCAATCGCTGTTCGGTAATCAAACATTTGGCTAATATTTCTGACTGAGTTCAAATCGCAATTGATCGGGTAGCCGCGGCGGTAATTCTGTCACTTTACAGAGTCAATAATTTCATAATATAATATTAGTCTAAAGAAATAACGTTCTAACTCGATACCCTTATTATCTTAACCCTTTCAGAGTGAAATGTTCTTCAAGCTGAAGAAAAAGAGGCTCAATTTTTCATTCGTCAATTATTACTGACAATGAAGACACATGTTTCTAATCTTTTTGAAAGAAGATCGATTTTTCTTTTGTTAGTAAAATGTACATTATATTCGTTATAATATTTGGTAGATAAAACATATATCTGTTCAGATCGCGGTACAGTAATAAGATTTTAAAGCACAATATCGGGCGTGAAAGAGTTAAATTGTAAATGTTTTCATTTTTACAATCAAGCTAGTTCTCTAAATTTAACTCTGCACGACGCCGTCTGAGTCATCGGATAAAACGATTCTGTTTTTTAAACGTTCATAAAATATTTTTCATGAAAGGAAAACGATGTCAATAATTCGTATGCAGACGATGAAATGTCTGCCAACCTCAGTCACAGAACAAGAACGATGAGCTCAACTTGTTCTGGCGTAATGTTGGAAAAACGTTGGAATCGATATTAGCCTATCCGAGCGTAAATGGTGTTCCATTGGCTGGAGCAGTAAGAAACGCAAATGCGGTACGCATTAAGAGGCCTGGGGCAGCGCGTGCTTTAATGTACGCGAGTACGCACGCCGTAAGTGGTTCCATAGGAACAGCCGTAAAGGAAAAACAAGCCACGATTTCATGACGTTGTCTCGGATATACGGCATCATTTAACCCCTCTAACCCGCGGTACATCCTTCGACGAGGAGGTTCCATTAATGGGCCGCGCCTATAACTCGAACGACGTTCGGATTAGAAAGACGATAGGTCTCTTCCCTCGTCCTAATTTCTTCCATTTCTTTTTATATATTTTCGTTTTTAGATTCTATGTTGTATCGTTTCCTTGTTCTTTTTTTATTTCGCTTTACTTGAAAAGAGATATCGCTCGGAGCGAGGTCTGTCGCGATGTCGTGACGCTTGACGTATGGTCTGGCACGAAGATATACCGTTGCTGGAATTAATTAGAAATACGTGTAATCCAGTAACGAAGCGTTTCTTTTTCCACTTAGTCCTCTTTTCTTTTTCTCTTTTTTTTTTATCCTTCCTCATCGTGATCGACCTGTACGCGAGTAACTGGTATCGCTGTGAGTTCGTTAAAATGTCTACGGTTGCATCGCAATGACAAATAACTAGAATTTCTGTGTTGTTTCTCTCCGACGGTAATCGATGGCATTTAATGATTGTAAATTTTATGCGCGACCTTTGCTTAGCCGTCGCGGTTCTGCATTAAAAATAAATTAAGTTGGAAGATACCAAATATGATATTGGATACTGAGCCTTTCTATTCCGTTCCAACGAAACGAACGCTCGAAAATATCCGCAGATTTCGGTAAGTAAACAACGGATTTTCGTATACCCTTCTCAGTTAAAATTTCTTAATCAGTATTTTTCCATTTTTCAAGATATATCGAAATACTTAATATTTCTTTATTTTTTAAGTAAAGTCATATATTCTATAGACTGTTAGAAAATACAAAGAAAATAATATTTCAGTTTTCTTCAACTTTCAAAGGTGATAAATAAGAGATTTCAATCAAAGAATACTCGAAAGAATTATCGACGTTTTTTTTCTTTCGTCGAAAATATTTTATGTAACAATTGGATATTCAACAAACAAAATCGTTTTGTCTGATGACTCAGACAATGTCGCGCTCGAGTCAAATTTAGAGAACAATAATATTTCAGACAAGCAAATACCGTCGTCATTAGCACATAGTAATACGACGAATTATTGTTATAACCGTGATGCAACGCGCGTTCCATGGTACCAGTTTACATACAAAACACCGCGACGTATTTACCAGGCTGCGTAAAAACGATATAATGAATTATTCTTTTAATTAACTTATTTTTGTCCAAGCAATCACCTCCGTCTGTATTCTGAAAATCATGCACAATTACTACATGAAATTCTTATCCCACTTCCTACGATTGAATATTCCGGTACACGCGAATCCTCTCTACCGTAGTAGGTCGATAAATTATCCGTACTGACTCATTTCTATCGCCAACGCATCGAATCAGCCTCTGTGGTCCATTTCACAACTTTCTATACGCTTACGCTACGTTCTAGCTACACGCATATGACATTGTGTATCAAATAATTCGATCGATCCCTGAAATCAAACTGCCATTTAATAACAAGCCCCTCTTGCATAATTAACCAATTTTAATGAGATCTTGCAAATCGTAAATTATCAATAGGCACTAATAAATTTTCTTATATAACTGCAACAAGTTCGGTGATAAATCCAATAGAATTTACAATCAAATTCTATAAATTACAGCTGCTCGCGCGATTTTGTAAAATTACAAAAGAAAAGTCTATCCACCACTTAGAAATAGTAATTTGTCAATATATTTATTTATTATTAACATATTAGTAATATATTGTTAATTAGTAAATGCAGAAGGATCCAGATCGAACGATTCAGAAAAACGAATGGAAAAAAGAATTTTTCGAACCGTAGCCGTGACGGTGTCAAATTTAGACAGCCGTAGTATGTACATCTGTCGACTATAATATCCATTGACTCGTCCCCGTAAGTAAGTACCCCGTGAACACAAACAGAAGCACAGAGGCGTCAAGAAGACGCGCGTGTAACCCGCATACACCCGTGTGTGCGTGCACACGCATCACACACGGAATATGCGTGTTGTTGGTCGCTAGTCTTAAAATAAGACCGGCCACCGCACCGTAATAAATTCTGCGTGCCTCCTCCTCTCGCGTATCGTGCGTACGTGTCTACTTCTCGAAGTGTCAGCCGGAGAAACAGAGAGGGAAAGAGGGTGGCAAAGAAGGGATGGAGGGAGCGGAGTATAAAAGAGAAAAAAGAAGAAAGAAGAAAAAAGGGAGCTGCGAAAGAGAGAAAAGAA
Source organism: Bombus huntii (assembly GCF_024542735.1). Taxonomy (NCBI): domain Eukaryota; kingdom Metazoa; phylum Arthropoda; class Insecta; order Hymenoptera; family Apidae; genus Bombus; species Bombus huntii. Next base: position 6,872,235 of record NC_066250.1, on the reverse strand, counting down.
TAAAGTGAGTCACACATTGGAGGGATCGAAAAGACGGCGGACACCCGCCCCTCCCTCCTCCAACCCTATCTTTTCGAGTGCGCACCAGAAGCACGCGCGTTACTTTATAAATGTGCTCGCCAGAAGATGTTGCTATATATGTTAGCGTGTAATTCAAGAATTCGAACGGCGACACACGCTGTTGCTCACGACTCACGACACACGAAATCCGGAGAAAGCTGGCGAAGAAACACGGACGCGAGGATCGTTTTTTAATTTAGATCCGATGCCATATGTCACGAGGATGTGGCTTTGCTTCCCTCCGTTGTGAGATAGTATTACGAGAAATTAGGATAGTTTTTGTTTCGTATGCATCAAGATCACGGATTCGGATTAGATTGCTTTTGCTGTCTGCAATTTATTCGCCGACCGGCTCTCCCGATAGGGAGGTTTTGATAAGGTATACGCGCATCAGACAATCGCTTTACGCTGCCGCCAAATATCCTCCAATATTGTCGTGCAATTATCGTCGACGAGCACACAACAGTCCCTTTGTTCCCGGTTTCCTTTACCACTGAGTCACACCGGTTCAACAAAACGCGGCTTTTTCTGCCGGCTGACATCCACACCGGTCGTCACGCTGAAATTTCTGGAACATTTTATCCCCGTCGTCGCTTTTGCGACAATGCATTAACATTCTTTTATTCAGCCGTTTCCAGGGAACACACTTGTCGAGTTTCGACTCGAACAGAGAGCTCATCCCTCGATTCTTTCTTCGTTTACCGTGCTATTACTTGCTGGAAATACTGAGCTGAATCACCTTCGGTGGCAACGGACTCTTAAGTCCGTCCCAATTTTTCTTTTCCTCGTTCAGTTTAGCTGGTCGTCGAAACAAATACCGGTATCATGGTTTCGTTAATCTCACGGTCGTTACTCATCGTTTTTAATTTCGAGAATTTTACCTGAGTCACTTTCACGCAGCATCCACCCACGGTATGTAACAGTACACGTATACAAGTGCACGTTACACGGTCGTTCTCTCTTTTACCCACTTTGTTCCTCCAGCGAAATGAATTGATCATTGAACTGGTCACGGTGTTTTTCGTTCCAACTCGGTTATTCATTCCCGAACGTAATTCCGCGCCATTGCATCATACGTCGTTCCTAGAACACCTGGTCGGCACATCTTATCAGGAAATCTTATCGAAATCGTACACGTTAAATTTAACCGCGGTAGATTAACCCGTTCGTTTCGTGATCGCTACGGGAATAAATCAGAGACTCGTATCCGCGGTTGCCCGACCGCGTGTTCAACTATCATAAAGAGAAGCAGAGTCTTTTGTAACACGGCTGTTTGTATATTAAATATAAGATTTTTTCTTCCCCTGCACTAAATCTCAATTTCCGCCATGGAAAGCGAGAACAACAGTTACATGAAACGATAGGGAGTCGCGAGCGTGAAATAGACGCGTGCACGTATAATTACGCTGGCGTACACCTACGTCGCGTGGACATCGTGTAACGATCCGTTAATAACGTTACCGTTAACCACGCATTAGTGGTCACCTCGGCTATTTGCATATCGGATCGGTAATTTCCATCTGACGCCAAGAGAAACGAGAGAGGAGGACGCGTGTTGTGTACCAGTTTGCGTGTAACGTACAGCAGCTAGCAAAAGTATTTACACACACGCCATAAGAAATTTGTATCTGTATATTGTGTGTTTACATTAAAGATTTTTAAATTTCATTAGTATTGTGATAGGATTACATGTCTACTGTTATGATTATATCGGTAAAACTTAAATCTAATCTGAAAATATATAATAAATATGTATTTAGTAAAAAGAAAAAGATACTAGAATACAGCATGAATAACTGAACTATGCCATAAGTGTATATAAGTGTATGTATAAGTGGATAATAGTTTGTTTAAATATTTTTGCACTTATTGCTATGTACTTGCATTACCAGATTTGTCTCGAAATTTACCAATGTAATAATGACACTCGAATGTCATTACAGTGCTAATGAAATATAAAAACGTTTCGTTTAACACACGCAATATATTCATAAAATGTTTCTACAAGTGTTCGAATACTTTCGTGAGCAACTGTAGGCGAAACACACACGGCTGTATTAAACGTGTGGCCCGTCTACTAGATACCCCTTGCTACGGCATCTATGTGCGCCATTACGGAGAACCCGTGTGGCAGTGATTTATCCGGCGCGGTCGAATCGAAAACGTCCTCTTGATCCGAAATGAATATACACATACACGTAGGTACGTAGTCGTGGCGTGAATTTAAAATGCGCGGAAGATCAATCTGACCGATAACTGAAATAACAGTACGTTCCTCTAATAACTATCAATTACCAGTTTGCTATGGATGCTGCTGTGGGAACGTTCGAGGATTAGACATTCGAAATATGTATCTCTCATTTTTTTCTCTTTTCATGCTCTTTCCTTGTCTTACGAGTAGTGGTATCTACTCTTGAGAGGCTTGTGATATTTCGGGATATTACGAGATGAAAAGGATAACTTCTGGTTACACGTTGCTGAATATGACCAATGGTAAGAATTATGGAGATTTTTAGAAAAAGACTCTAGGAGGATATACATATATATATATTATGCCTATTATGCCTAGAGTATATATATATTTAGATAGAGATATATATATATATAGATATGTAATTTCATTTTGCAGAAAGTTCTTAGTGTATCGACGAATCGATACAATTTTATTTCCAGTTCGGTGTCTCGACGCGGATTGCATCTTCTACCGAGTGTCTTCATATTTTAAAATATCTTGCCTCCCACCGACTGGCCGGCACATCTAAATATATACATACGGTTGGTGCTCGTGTCAATTTGCGGGAACACGGAATGCACGGAGACCAGGGAGCGGAGAAACGGAAAGCTGGACGCGCGCTTTCCTGTGTGCATGTCCTCACCGGGTCTCTCTTCTCACGCGCGTATTTAATTTCCAGGCGCGGCTCATCGTCGTCAACGTCGACGAGGGTCGTTCTTCGCCCGTAAACGTGCTCTCTACGCCTCTAATAAGCCTTCGTATTCTCGTTTTTCGTTAATGCGGCGTCTATGCACACGGTGCACTCGCATTACGCTTAATGTCGCACGGCCACAGCAGTCGTGCACATGCGGCCAGCAAATTATCGCCGGTATATTATTGTGCTGCGTGTGCGTATAACGTGTTCGTCCCGTCCTCTTTCGACGTTCGTCATTTTTTTCCCTTTCTTTTCTTTCATTCTGCTCCTTGTTCGGTTCACTGTTCGTCTCTATCTGTATTTCGTCGTACTCTGTCTCTTCCTTGACATGTCTCCCTTCCTTCCTTCATTTTTTTCTCTGTTTCTGTGTTTGCTCTCTTTCCAACTGTGTAACGTGGAGTACAAGCCAAGCGAAATGACGATGGCCGCGCGTGTACCGAGAGACACATTATACCTCCGTGTATTTTTATCAACGGAAGTGCGTAGTTGTACGTGCGCGCATTCCTGCACAGCCTGCGCCTGGAAAAGCGACGCTGAAGAAGGAGGGAGCGTGAAACGCGCCGCGTGTACAATGTACATGCGTGTATTTCTTGTTCCCGCCATTGTCGTCGGCACACGCGTCTCCCTCCATGCATCCGCTTCGTTCATTCCGGTCTTTCTTTGTCTTGCTACGTACGATTCTAGACATTTGGAATGATTAGATTCCGTTACTAGGAAGTCACGCAGTTCAGAATTACTCTGAGTGAACATCAGAACTCTGTTTATACGGATCTGTCAAGGAGTAATAGCAATTCAGCAATTCTTCTCACCACGCGTCTCTCTTGATGCGTCCACTTTGTAGATTCCAGTGTTTCTGCGTTTTACGTTTATTTTACGTTCAGTCTTGGTGTTGGAGCGATTTGGATATAATTTGGGATTACCCTAAACTACAACTCTATACGAATCCGGCAAAGATTAAAAGGAATTTGCCAATTCCTTCCACTGTCCATGATTTTTCTCCGAGCAATAAAGACTTTAGATAAGCGAATCCAATCGGCAGGAAAGAGATCGGTTAAACGAGAACTAATTAAAATTTCATTCCAATAAATGCAGTTCGGACAAACGAAGTGTCTATAGACAACGGACGTACAAAGAAGTTTATTGAATGCATTCAAGTATCGTTCGAATATCAATAGTCGGAGATCTTCCATCGTCCTCCAACGATTTCTTTCACAGGAATATCCAACGAATCACCCTGAGAAACCTATAATTGCGAGATAATAGTTTATCTAATTTCAATGAATATGATACAATTAAATGAAAACTGCCTTAATTTTCAAAATAAAAATATTCACGCGATATAGATCCAGTAGCAGTTCTGTGATACGTTCACTGGAAAGTACAAAAATTCTGGAAAAATGTATAAAAATATGGACTACCGCACAGAATTAAACAATGTATTTTCAAACGTTAAGGTCCCCGTTAGTATGAAAAATCCTCTTCGTTGGCACGACATCGCCTGACGAGTTAACGAAAAATTGAAAGTGGATTCGTTTAGGGGTGGCAAAGAGAAAGAGGGTAAACGCGTGGCGAAGTTTGATCGATACTCTGGCTACCCTCGAAGTTGCCTCGCGATTTGACTGGTTAACGCCAGGAAAGCTTAAAACATGCGTCAGTAAAACTCCAACTACCCAGATAAGAAGATAACGAAGAGTTGTGTGCACGCGTGAACTACTTGTCCGTGTATTCGTCTGTACAACGAAACTATATGCGTGGCCGGGGGACTGTAACGGCGAACGGACATGTTTCGTGAAGCCATGACGGCTGCGCGTTCACTGCATAACCGGATCAGAAACCATGCAATCGTATCTACTTTTCTGCTTACGCTTTAGTTGGGGTGCTTCGCCTACATGCGATCAAGATACAGCACCGACGCACGATTACAAGAACTTTTTTTTTTCTTCAAACGCTCAACGGTACAAACTCTCGCCACCTTTTTCCTTCATCCCTCGACAAGGCGTCTTCGAGCCGTGAACGAGTAAGTTCACGAGCATCGAAATCGGTCTAATCTCTGCTTTAAATGACTAATATACGCAGGAAAAATATTCTAAGTTTGGAATAATTTGTACCTATTTAATTGGTAACCGAATATATTTACGTAGAAAAGATCGTGTAAGATTGGTAAATACGAAATACGAAAGGTAGTTAAAGAAATTTAGTAGCCGCCTATCTATGCGCATACTAATTCGACAAGTAAATGTATTCGAAAAACAATGGAATTTACATTTTTACTTGTAGGAGCATACATTTTTAATTGGATTGAAATTACTTAACGAATCACATTACACTTACGAAGTTTGCGTTAATATAATAAATGTGTACGTTTCCTAGATAAGTATATTTATTACGAATAATGTACATCTTTGTATATACACATATTTATTTGATTTTATAGTCTTGCACTTTCGCTAAAATCCTGCATAAATACATACATTAACCAGCAACATTCACTTTTTATCTTTAACTGTGACACATATAAATATAAACGATTTCACATGGACAAGGTACAAGTGAGACGTTAGAGTTTCGAGGCAGATATAAATTTAGCGTTGAATCGTTAAGAGATCGGAGACCGTTGATCACGAAACGTAGTGGCACGACGAAGAGGAATTTAATGATAGTCCCCCCCCCCCTTCCCTCGTCGTAATAATTCCTCTCATTTTTCCGCGTTAATTCTCATCAGCCGACGTTTTCTACGGATTCGCGTTAAAAGCACGATGCGAGATACCGCGAAACGTGGGAAACCTCTCGCCCGGTTTATTACGATGCTTTTGTAGTCACGCTCGCGGCGGTCAAAGAAATTTTCTTCGAATAGGTTTGCACAGGCTGTGCGACTCGGGTTTCCCGTGTGTATATCACATCGGTCGCGACTGCTACGGCCATAATTTTCTAGCCACCTGTGTGTGCAAGCGATCACGCTGGAATCCAGAGCGTCCGCTTTCTAAAAACCGTAAGTAATGCAAGAGCACGGAAGATCGTTCGATCGATTAAAGCGGTCGAACGAGAAGGTGCCGGGGAAGCTTCGTGTTTCTTTGCTTCGTGGATCGCTTCGTGATCGCGAGCTCGCGCGCGCGTATTGCCTTCGATAATTGATTAATGGAAATAAAGGAGAATGTATGAGACACAATGAAGGTGAACTAGAAGGAATAAACGGTTAGCTCCGGAATGCGCGGCATAATGTAAGCAATTACATCGTTTCTTCGTTTTTAGATCGCGACTGCCGATACCCAGGCCTACCGAGGAACTTGATGTGTTTTTAACGAGAATAAAATGGTAGCGAGATAGCGTAATAATTAATTGTTCGGTTATCTCGAATTTTATACGACACTGTCTTCGTTTCACTCGTCGAATATCGTCTTTAATGGATCGGAATACGATGGTAATTACTGCGTGGCATCCTTTTCTCTATTATTTGAACTTCAACTTGGATCTTTAATGCCTGGGAAAACGTACAATATTGATATTCGATGGAAATAGTGGCACATTAAAATAACATATCCCGGTCTGTTTTTAGATCACTATTGGTGAAACGTCGCTGAAAGTTATCGATCGAATCCGGCCCTCATTTTTACCCTCACTTTACGGTACTATTATGAAAAAGGAAATACGATGTTGAACTTTTCTTTTCTACCAGTTTTGTAATCGTGGGCATTCGGTACGAGTAGAAACTCGAAGCTTGAGCGATAATAAAAGGCTAAATGGCGTTGCAACGTGCGGAAGACTCGCCTTTAATCATTCATCGACGCGCTTGCAAACGTACTTTTCCCTGGTTGTTGACGGAATGCGTGCGCGAAATATAATTCCCGGCTCGAGGTGGCACGTCGCACGCGTATTATTACGTGTACGGCATCGACGTGTCTAATTACCTTCGATTCAATTTCGAAATTACGTTTCGATGGGAATTAATCTGCCTACATTCTTCCCTCACGAAAACACATTAGGAAAGCATTTAAAAAGAAAAAATTAGATACACACAATGGAATCTCTATTATCAGAACATCGATTAGTAATCGATTAATGGGAAATTTACGAATAATCTACCTTGTACTTTACATCTAACGAGGAGAAAACAAATATAAGAAACTAGTAGATTATTCGAATAATTCAATGGTAGAATTCATTATCCTCATCGAGTACGATCGTACGTACACATTATAATACCTAATAAAATAAACAAGAAAATAATTCCTAGGAACGAATCTTATTCTTAGTTACGTTCACAAAAAGTATGAGTTTGTCACCTAGTCATGATTAGTTTGAATAGTCCATTGTACGGAATTCCATTGTACATGAACTAAAGTATATGTATTTTACAACGATCGCGAAATATATTTTGGAAGGATGGCCTCTGTTTCGCTCATGTACGACGCACGAACATCCGTACAATTAATTATTGACCCGTTTTAATCGCGTTAGGTCTAATTAGTGGGGAGAGGGAGTCTCAAAGTTGTTAATTAAATTGGTTAATGCGATAAAGGAGACCATAGCGGAGTTCTCTTCGTTCCCTTTCTCTTCTCGTCTCTTTCGTTCCCCTTCTATTTCATGTCGGACTCCGTTCGTGTCTTTGTGTACCGCCCGCGCTATACTGCACCGCGAAGCGGAGAGAGATACTTTCAGCCACGGCGATTATTTCAATTATAGCGTGCAGCCTCAGGATCGCGAAACCCTTCTTCGTTGGTGTGTATATTCACGGTTTTGGAGCGAATAGCCGGCGTGACGAGTAAATGGACGCTCGCTTTTGCGAATGTTTATACCGCCCGATACGCTGTATCGTAATCCCATTCAGCACAGGCAGCTATAATAAGAGTTTTTCAATCGAACGTGGATTGTCAGGGTGTTCTATAATTCTCTTATATCCGTATCTTTTATTATCTGACGCGAATTTCGTGAAATTTCTGACCGTTTCTAGATAGTACTCTGGGAGTAATTGCTTTTAAAATAGAATTTTCTCTAATGACTAACTGCGTGCGTTTATTGGCAAGCTTCTGTTTACGAAAGTCGCGTTATGACTAAGTCTCTGTCGTGTTTAGATATTTCTGGCCTGTGTTTATGCTTTAATAACGATATTATCCGTTTATCATAGGTTTAATTATTTTCTACTTGGCATAAATAAAAAAGGCGTAGCTGTATCAAAGTTCGATTTTAATTCTGAATTTAACTTTAAATTATGAGAGTGTAGATGGTTGAATTTAAATTGAACAGAATATTTCAATATTCTTCTTCAGACGTAATGTCAAGATAATAGTAAACAGCTAAGTACACTATAGTAAAGTAACACTATAACTACCGATGATTATAGTATACAATGTGTATTTTAATAAAAATCATTACAATAAAAAATCATTCAAATTCACAAAAGTGGAGTGTTGTATATTTATAAAAGATAGTCTCAGAATTAACATCTCTCCAAGTTTCGCAAACTTAGATCCGCATCACTTTACGGCCTATAAAACATCCTCGAACTTCGAGAAACCTGCAGTCGAAAAATATCTCAGAAATCGATACGGCACAATTTTTCGGGGCAAATCAGTCTCGTCAGCCGGTCGCGGTTACTCCTTTCACGCGGCGAAATATTCGAAAGTAAAGAGAGAAAGAGAACGAGAAAAAAAAAGAAGAAAATTCAACAGCGTCGAGTTTCAACCGGTCAACACACCGGTCGATATTACAAAACCTGGAACGATTATAACTCGCAACGGGTAAATCGATAGTGGCGATCGACAATAATAAATATTCTCGTGGTTCCCCCCTGCGCTTTTAGCGTATCACTGATTCGAAACGCTTCGTGTCTCGATAATCGAACCGGTGAGATATTCCAGTTTATGCATACCGGCCATTCTCGTTCATTCCTCTCGCGTTCTTGCGAATCCGTCGTTGTACGACACCTTTGGCCGCGAATCGTGTCGCCTCGAAATAACCGATGGTGGCGTTAGCGTTGGCAAGCTCTGGTAGTCATTAATTATAATTAATATCGATGCCGATAATGGCAAGCGCACCGTCGCCTCGCCGATCCGTATATTGCCGGGACATAGATCGGCGAGAACGCCTCTAACGTGTAAGTGCGCGCTATATATGTCCATATAAATTTCCATCTTCCATCGAGAATGATCGTTCCTGTTATACAGCCACGTTTATACAAGTGGTCAATTTGTAGGTTAGTTTGCTTGTTGGCTGCGACTATTAAAAAACAGAAGAATATAAACGACGAAGATGCACCACATAACGATAGAGGAAGAGAAAGAGAGAGCTAATGTGCACGATATAGCCCATCCGAGTCGTTAAAAGCTACACGAAAGGTATCGTCGACGTGGATTAAATGTTGCTCGTTATACGTGTCGTGGTTGTAAATCGTCGTTGTAAATCAATTGACCAGACTTGGTCGGACTGAACGACCTGATAAATAGGATTAACTGATTTACATGAACGAGATTCGTCCGGGCAGCATCGATCATAATCAACGCTCTCGATAGCGTAATCTAGAATTCATTTTCGTCAGCCATATAAGATTTCTTCCGACTCAACGGTCTTTTTTCTTTTTCTTTTTTTTTTTTTTGTTTTCTTCTTTTCCTCACTTGTTCGCTCTATAGGCGAATCCATGTCAGCATCCGATTGTGATCCTGAGGGACGTTGCCTCGTCCGATATGGAGTCGTTGCTGCGCTTCATGTACCACGGCGAGGTTCACGTGGGACAGGAGCAGCTGGCTGCCTTCCTCAAAACGGCGCAGATGCTTCAGGTTCGGGGGTTGGCCGATGTGAACAGCGGTGCTGCCACAGCGAAAATTCCACCTCCTTCGTCGTCTGGTGGAAACAACGGTAGTGCACCGGTAAATATGAATTTTAATCTTTGAAATATTAAACTTAGTTTTAAATCGACTATCTAGTGTAATAACTGAGGGATATTTGATTTTCTCAGGCGACACCACGCAATCCGTGGCAAGATAACGGCAGGGGAGAATTGAACGAGGGTGCTTTGAGTCCTCCACCAGAGAAGAGACCTAGAAGTTATAGTCCACCGTTGGGTAACCACGTGGAGCAGAAAACTGACCTGCAGGAATCACTTCTGGGGCAGGCCCTGGAAGGAGGACCCACGATACACACGACACCTACGAATAATGTACAGGTAGGAAGGAATTGTAGCGGTACAAGAGTTAGAATTTGCTTCAAACCATGTTGTTGTTTTACTTCGGAGTATCAAGACCGTTAAGTCACAGGTATTGTTATGAACTCCGGGCAAAATAATGGTGCCGCTACAGGTAACCGTTAAACGATACGAATTTGGATCTTTTAACCTTCTTTTGACGATTATAAATAAACGAACGTGATCGCAAGCGATTTAGTAAAAACTGTATAGATATCGTTTCGCGACAAGATAAATACACTAACGAATACACATATTGGTAATCTCATTATTCGATCCCCTACAGAATGTTACCTTGATTGGATCAATCCTTTTACAGTTTTACAGTGTTTAAAAATCTGCGAGTTAAGTTTTTTGAAAATATGTAGTCTGTAAATTACAAAATACGTAATTTGTTCTTTTCGATTTGTTAGTGCAATTTTCACGTATTTGTATATGATCCAATAATACAACCGTGTTTGTGATACCACTTTATTATACTGTCAGAAGATTAATAGTCTTAAATGAGATTTATGAAGACTGGATAAGAAAAGTGGAATTATTATTGGTTACAGACGCAGTCTACAGGCGATGAATCAAATTCAATGTCAGATGAAGAGGAGATGTCGAATAACGACAGTATCCTGAATTCCGTGAAGACGGAACCAAGCGACATTTTAAATGATTCTATAGAACACCATCGTAACTCGTTTCCTACGGCGCTCTTGGGAATACCAGGTAATTCAACCGAAATCAATTCAACTTTTTTTGCTCTTTATAATGATTTCTAATTAACGGCCAAAGAATAATAGCGCTGTAAGTCGAGATTTTGAAAATTCAAATTCAATGACGTTTCAATTTTTAAATGTAATCGTCCCTCTATCTCCGTAATTAGTTAAGTTGTAATTTTATTCTCTGTCTGTGCGTTTTAACGACGTGAAAAAGCATAAGTAATTTTTTATGGTAGTAAACGCAGAACATTATTTTATGAAAACTTGCAGTAGACTGACTTACACAACTACGACTCTCAGTCAACTAATCGAGATAGAAATGAAATGACGCCGAGTCGATTGACATTAATTTCCTGCTTAGAGTTGACGGATGGTGTAAGACAATTGTGTGATTATGATCGTAATTGATAATTACAGGACTGATACCAGGGCCATCCGGGATCCACGCGGCGAATCAGGATCCGAATTACGGTAAGTGATCAGAGTCAACGATTCGATTTTACAGTTTATTACGATTTCGTAGCCCAAGACTATAGTATCCTCCCGTCGATTCCCTCAAGACTCTGGTCTCTCGTTGTTGCGTTGAATGCATGGAACTCTCGTACCTCTCACAACCCTGCATCCCCTTGCCCAACTTAACCCTTTTTGAAAAAAGAAAAAAATATAATAAGAAAGAATAATAATAACGATAAAAGAATAATACAGAAACATGGCGAGTAACAGCGTTATCGTGGAGCTACGTCTCCGACGGCTCTTCGAGTTCGTTTACCGGAATAATATCGATTTTCCTCCGCAAAAAATGGTCTGCGGTCGTTAGAAACGGAATTGTTAGGGTTGCCATGCAAAGTCAAGCTCGACACTTTTTAATCTCGAATTCTTTAAAACGACCCTTCTTCGAGGCTTACTAAAGCTAATTGGTCGGTCGAGGCGAGGTATGAATTCAATCGACTGTTAAAACTGTTTATGGATAAAAGAGAGGGTGGAGGTGTGGAAATGGCAATGAAGAAGGACAAAGTACACACGTTACCACATTCAGCAAACAGATAAAAATCTGATCGAAATAAAATTGATACCTGTGATATCTTGAGATTAAAAGAGTGAAAAATACATTTACAAAAAAAAAGTAGAATGTAATCTACGATTGGATCATAGATATTCAGGGAAGTAAAAAAAACACACACACGGATTCGGGGGCGGGAAACAGTGTGACAGGAATGACAAAAAAAAAAAAAAAAAAAAAAAAAAAAATAAACGGAAGTAAAACAAAAAATGTTAAAAAAAAAAGAGATAAATGAACGGAACGGGAAACGAAGGGCTGTGGGAGAACGGAAAAAAATTGAATAGTGTTTAAGGGATCGTACGAGGTTGGCTGAGGACTGACATTGGCTGGTGGTTCCAGGGCGATGGCAGCCCTCTGGAGGAGACGGTTCAAGCTCGAGTTCCGGTTGGTTGCCGGGTACGTCCTCCGCGAGGAACGACCACACCGGGTCTGGAACTTACCAGAGCGGAGTGCACAACTCGAAAGGTCAGGACCTGTCGTCTCTGCTCCAGCAGCATCATCATCACCATCAGCTCCACGCCACCAGCCAAGCGTCGCAGCAACACGCCCTAAATGCCTTGAACTCGCTCAACTCCCTGAACAGTCTGAATACCGAGCAGCTGACGATGATGCATCAGAAGCTGCAGAACAATCTTCAAACGTTGCAGCAACAGCAACAAACGGCCAGCGCGAAAAACGAGCTCAATCTGATGCTTCAATCGTGCACCAAGGAGAAGATTCAAGAGAGCATGGCGTTGTTCCATCAACAGACTCATCGTCGGTTTCACCAGCAACAGCATCATCAAACCGACAACACGAGCCAATCTGGCAAACCAAAGTGTCCGGAGTGCGGGAAGATCTATTCGAACAATTCGAACCTCAAGCAACACATCGTGAACGTGCACACAGTTCAAACCGAGTACGTCTCCTGTCACGTGTGCAACAAGCAGTTCAAGACGAAACAATACCTCCAGATACACCTTCTGTCGATGCATGGTATCCGGAAACGGAAAAGTTACCCGTTGTATCAGATGCAGACGCAGATACAACAGCAACAATCGTCGGGTGGCCAAGTGTCTGGCGGCCAGCAATCGCAGCAACAATATGCGGCACCAGAAAGATGGTCGAACGAGGACAAACAGTGATCGGAACGCGTGTCTTGCGTATCGTTGATCGATCAAAGAATTGACGAGACACGCGTGTTTCCCTTGGACGATGTTTAGGGCTGAAAAGAGAGGGGTCGATGAGAGTGGATGCTGGCAATCTGTATGGTTGACCCTAAGGAACTTTGACGAATAGCTGGGAATATTCCCGAGTAAGACAACTATGACCTCGCAATAATACTCGTAGTAGATGTACATATACACTATTGTAAAACTGCATAGGGAAGTTAAGTGTTTGTTCTTCGCGTAGAACATCCGTAGATAGATAGTTTTTCTCTTTTCTCTCTTTCATTTTTTTTTTTTTTTTTTTTTTATTCATTTCTACCGATAGTTAGAACAAAAGAACGGAGGTGGCGATAGGCAGAAGGAGGGCGAAAGAGGGTGCTGATACGAGGATTGGCCGACCTATTTTCGTATTGTACCGCAGTGCGCAGCCAATCCTTCCAGGCAGCGATAAGTAAGCGCCCGCGATTGGCCGACAGAGACTTCTTGAAATTCTCGCCCGTATTCTTATCGGCATAAATAGTAGCGGACGAAGAAAGAAGGATGCGTCAGCCTCGTTTCGCGAAAAGAGAGAGAGTCATTCACGGGAAAAACGTCGATAGAACTGTATTCACCACTTTTGAGGATTCACGGCCTTTAAGAGGAACCGAGCGAATAGAGAATTCTAAAGAAATAGCTGAACCGGTGAAAATAACGTTTCTAATAGAACCGAATCTTATCGTGAATATTTCTCTTCTTTCGTCTCCCTTTTTTTTTATTTGTTTTTCTTTTGAAACGAATCACATTTTTTTCTCTCTTTTTAACCGCTGATAAATTCTTTCGCTTGTGTCAGTGTGCAATTAGATTGACCGAATTACGACGGTGTATCTTTATAGGAAAAGAAAAGAAGAAATGGAGCGAATTATTTCCGACCGTGGCGTTAAAACGAACCGAATTCAGGGCGTAATATTCGCTTGTCTTTTAACGTATGTCTCTGCACAGGGTGCTTTTAAAATATTGACACGCGTGGCTAAAACCGGTAGCCAGAAATGCAGCGTCCCATTTACTCTCTGTCGCTTCCTCATCTTGACGCGTCACAGTTCGCCCTGCAATCGTATGTAAATGTGTGTCCGCTTGTGTACGTCTCTCCCTGTGTGCATTTTCAGAGGCACGAACGAAACGAGGCTCGGTACCACACATACGTACACACGTCGAATGCCCGCGCACATTTAGGCTCACGGAATTACGAGGCAGAAAGAGATAGACTGGCTTGTATTGATCTCGAGGATTCAACAAACAGCACCTACTGCCTCCCGCTCCTTCCTCTCTAACTTTACCTTACTCTTCACCCTCGACCTCACCCTATCTCTCGTTTCGTTTTCCACGTGTTCCATAGGATTCAACTTGTCTCTCGGACAGAGTTTGATGAGCCCCTCCTTCTCGATAGTTTCTGAGCCAGCTTGTTAGCAGACGTTTGCTTCAATTCTCCTCATTTTCCACGCGAATTAGATCTGACACGGTGAATTTCAAGTTCGTTTATTCAAATTGCATTTTTACGATCGGTCACTTTCAGTTCTACTCGAGATAGCAGATAGCAGATATGTATATAAGAGTTTATTTTGTATTTTCTAAACTTAAACTGCAATATCACGCGAAAAAGGCTTTGCATTACGGTATATGTGATATCAGGCCGATCTATACCATTCACGGATCGAATCGTTAACAGTGTGAGTGCGTTGTCAGCGTCGAGCCATTGGATCAGGGTTTTTCGAGGGTGAGGAGAAGAAAGTTGCACAGGACACGCGATACAAGACCCTAGTGAACGTGGGCCACGCGATGCTAGTACACGATCAGCCTATCACCCCTATTGCGAACCCCTGGCAAAACAAACCCTGCCGGCTTATCCAATTCCACGGCATTTCCACGAATCTCTTCCATCTCCTGTCTGTGCTACCCAACCCTGACGCTCGTAGTTCCGACGTAAATGGAGGAGGAGACTCGCATTTGTTCCAGCCACCCTCTCGCTTTCTCTCTTCGTTCATTCTAACCCTTCCTCCCACCCTTCGTTTTTGCCTGCGCCTTCTCCGTTTTTACCTTCAACCCGCAATCCCTGCCATTCAAGCGGTCGGTTAGATCGTCTTGTTCTTATTTCTTGGAGTGAAACTACGTCACCTTTGAGAGCCAGTGAGCATCTAAAAGCATTCGCCGCTTTGGTTTCAACCGACACCACGAGGAAATGGTTCTACTTCCTGCTGTCGTTAAAGATGATGGCTCGCTAGCATATGTCTTTCTTCCATTTTTGCTTGTTTCTTCGTTTTTTTTTCTTTTTAATCTTACGTGCAATTAGTTTCGAGTGTCATCATCATCCTAAGTTTAACGATTGTCCTAGGTCAGGGGTATTTTGGATTTCAAACAAGTGGGTTCAGGAAGAGTTTTTTTTTTAATTTTTGCATCTGTTGCTACTTTTTGGAATATTTAGAGTCCAACAATTTGTAGATTTAACAAATTTGAATTCCTAGACATTCGGGTGAACATCGCAATTCCATCGAACAGAAATTTTTTTACATTGTTCACAAGTTTCTTAATGCTAGAATCACCGAAGGTGGAAGTATAACATTGATAGCATAGAAATGAAAATAGAAGCTTTGAAGCAAAGCTTTATTCATATTCATTATCCAAAAACTCATTGAAATGCCCAAAAGTGCATCGTTATAAATCCACAGGTCTATAGAATTAGTTTGGTGATTTTACTGTTAAATAAATAATACTTTTCCCAATCCTCAATCACCACTCGAAACGCTCGAAAGGCTTTTTTCCGCTTTTTCTCCAATTTTCTCGCCATTACACGGGAAATCTCCACGTAAGCTGGTGAAATCGGCTCTCCATTCGCCGCTTCACAGATTACAGTCATCTATCACCCGGATTCGATCCGGATAACCTAACCGTCCGTTTCGGACTTCGCTAGATTCTTATCAACTTGATAAGTTTGTCTGATAAAAGCGGCGTGTCTCTTCTATCGTCTAACCGACGTTCCACGCCGTGTACGTAATATCTTTCGACATACATTGGGAAGAACAACTGTGAGAGAAACTGCAGGGAAAGTATGAAAGTGATCGCGTGATTATCGTAAAGAATGAACGAAAGATCGGTTGTGTTACGCGCGTCACGTAGTTGAGGAGGACCACGAAAAAAAATAAGTTTTCCCGTCTTTAATTCCACACGCCTGCGTCTCGCATCTTACTTCTCCCTTGCTCGCTTGACGCAGAATACTGATTCTTCTCTTGGCCGAGAACTAAGGGTGGCATTAAAAGTTTCGTGGAAAAGAAGTCGAGCAAATAACACGCGAACGTATGATCGATTGCGTTCCCTAGGAAAGTGTAATCTGCCTTGGAAAGTGGTTGGGGAGAAGGGCAGAGCGGAGAGACAAAGAAGAGAGGAAGAACAGGAAATGAGATGGGATATAAGGATATTGTGGCCCACTTTGCCGTCGACGATCAGATACATAGAGGCTTTGGGGCTGGTAGAAAAAAGATGGCCACTCATAGAGGGCAGGGTAAGATCGGTAGAAGAATAAAAATGGGATTTCGTGCGATAAGCGAAACGTAGACCGTTGAGTTCAAATGTTTGCTCGTTGGATTCGCTTCTCCTTTTACCTCGTGGTTGCGTATTTTTTGGTCTCTGCTACTCTTTTTTTTTTTTTTACTCCCTCTTACCAAGGTTCACCTTATCCCGATTTCATCCTGCTGGTTCTTCTCGTTTCTTGTCTCCTTAATGTTCTGGAATCCCCTTTTTCCTCGCTTTTACCCCTCGTGGCATCCACGTGTTGGCGGAACGTGCGCGGGGAAAGGGGATGATCGACCAAGCCGAAGGGCGGTTCATCCTATATTGCGTCGTCTGGACAAATGACAATTGCAATTCCCTTTTGGTATCTATCGCATTAGTCTGCTGTCCGGACGCAAAGTCGTTAGATCGCTGCGTAAAACTGTCTGTTCCTATCTTTTCTCCTTCTAATTTCGTTAACAAAGAGGGACAACGATAGAAACGCGGTGAAATTAAAGGATAGGATAAGGTAGAGTTATTTAGGTTAGAAGTATCTCTGAGTCCTGCTATATTGCCTCGAAAAGAAGGAAAAGAAGTTGAACGTACACGAGTTTCAACTTGGTAATATTATTTTAGCTAAATTTATCGTAACTATATTTAGTTACTTAGCGATGGTATTGCGTCAGTTATTCCGGATTGACTAATTTCCACGCGTGTTTTCGTCGTGGAGAGTCATTAACAGAATTGACAGGAGGCTCCATTAACGTAAAGAATAGCAACGAAACTAGAGTAAAGAGTCACGAACGCCTTGACAGTGATATTCGTCTAGCTCTAACTTTTCCACGAGTTATGCGTCGCAGACGTTGCCACTCGAAATTACGAAAGTTTGGCGCGCCATCAAGAAAAATGACGAACGGAGAGTGCGCGCGGTTGGAGCGCGCGTGTCACATGGCGCCTTGTCCCTTTTGTTATTCTACTCGTGCACAATCCAGGTATCGCTCTTAGTCCCATCTTATCGATTCTTCCCTTTCAAAACCGAATAAAAAATAGAGGTAGGGGAAACTTGTCCGGCTCCCGTAGAGATTTCGTAACGCACGAAGAAAGAGGACACGATACGGTGGAATTAATTAAAGAAACTAAATCCCACCTCTTTTATGAACGGAGCGAGCATCTTAATTAAATTTCTCTCTAATTGATAACGGTGGTGGTCCTACTCTTCATGCACTTGGATACGTATATCAGAGTTCATGTTATATAAATTTTCTAATTTCTGACCAGCACAGAATGCATAGGTCTCTCTCTCTCTCTCTTTTTCTCTCTCTCTATGTGCAGGCATCGCGTACACCAGGCTTATTCCGCCTAGAGCGTATCGATTGTTCCGCGTCGAACGTAGAGGAACGATAGAATGAGATTGGATTTCACGGTTGCAGCAACGACGGATGGGGTGGTGGTGCAGCACACTTTAGCAGGAAGATTGATTAAGCTGCCGCAGCCACCGCCGCCCACGCGAGGTATATTAAAGACGTGACCCGACATAAAGGAACCCCCTTCGTCTTCAGCTACCATCCGTCTCTTTCTCTCGCTACATCCACCCCTATCTTCTCTCTGACCACATTGATTTTCCACGCCACTCTCCATCTTCTTCCTCGCTTCAACTTCCTTCTTCACCCAGTGATTTTCTCCACTGTAAACTCTCTTATCCTTCTCTTACTTCTCAGTTTTCTCGAAGAAGTACAAACAAGTACGATGGAAGAAACGTTCCTTTCGCGTTCTCCTTCTCCTCGTCGTTGTTATCGTCTCGAGGTCTGCGGTCCTCTATCTATCGGGGACTCGTTGTTTACTTTAGCCGTAAGCTCGGCTACCCGAAGAAGAAGAAGAAGAAGAAGAAAGTGAGAGAGAGAGAGAGAGAGAGTTCTCTGGTCCTTGGAAAGCTTTGCAAGTTTGATTGAATTCCAACGAGTGGCCGGTATCAGGAAATGGACAAGTTGCTTCGAGATCTGTTTCACCTTACCCGTCTCCGTCTCCTCACCCTCTTCTCTCTACTTTTCACCCCTCTTTCCCCACATCTTCGTTTTTTTCCCCTCTCTCCAACACGCCGCTGTCTGCTAGAAAGCTTTTAGCCTTTCCTATCCGAGTTTCGAGTCCAGACTGCGAGCGTTATTTTCGGTTCTCACGTTCGCCAGGAGGGATTAGAGAGGACGCGAGAGATTATAGAGTTTCGTTATTGCCGCGCTAAATGTTCGTTCCCGGTGTAGTTTCTGAATTAAAGGCGACCTGGACGCGCGTATAGTGCTTTTATTAAAAGCTCGCGCGCCGCTTCAATTTTAAAACAGTCTCGCGGACAGACGTATTTGAAATTAAAATAGAGCTTGAAATTAAAGCGGCGAGGAAAGAAAGGAAGGGAGGAGGTCGAGGATAGCGAGGGAGAGAGAATAGATATTTTATTCTGTCAGAGATATTTATGTCGAACGACCCTTTTTGTTCTATGCCGCTAATGTTCTATTTCTCATTTGAGCTCGTTTTTTTCTTCTTCCACCTTGTCCTAGATTGCATTTTTCATGAAGATCCCGTTAGGTTAGGTTCGTCCTGGCCATTGTCACGAATTTTCGACGCTGCGTAGATCCCAGGGAATCCAAGGACCTTCCACTTTTCTCTAGAGCAACTCCTCATCAATTTCACCGAAGGTAACACCCCAGGGCCGTGTTCTGTCTCATTCTTCGTTGCTTCGCTATATCGCTATCTAACGTGTTAGGCTTTTGTCGACTCGGGATATCAGTTTTCCTTGGATCCCCCGCTGGGAGGGTTTCCCGAATAGATTCTATACGATTTCGAACGGTTGGTCGTTTCCAGATTTTTCACCGATGTTAAACAGTCAGTGTAATTCCATTTATTTCCCCGTGATTTACGACGCACGTCAATCGTACAATTAATCTTAAGAAACTTAATTACACGCCGCTCGTTATCATCGTGTGACGTGGCTCATCCCTTTCGATTAAAGGACGCACGAGCTACTTCCGAGAAAGAAAGCTCGTATCTCTTCTCGTCGGTAAATACGTTCGAATTAGCCGGCCCCTATCCGCGGAGACGACGCAACAAATGTCCTCTAAAAATAAGGGAAGAAACGGGAACAGAGGAGCGTTCCAGGCGAAGTTGGTTGAGCGACGCGCAAAAGCCATCGGACGTTTTCATGAACGAGGAAGAGAGGGACGAGTTGTGAGAAGGCGAGAGACGGTTACGAGGGCAGCAGCAGAGCGAGATGGGGGAGGAGGGGCTAAAGTGAGAGACAGAGCAAAGAGAGAGAGAGAGAGAGAAAGAGTGAGAGGCCGTGCTTCCCCCGAGGGTCCCGGGATCGATCCCTGTGCAATTTCCCGCACATGTCCGCATTGATCTGCCCTCACTTGCCCCCGGCGCCCACCCTTGCCACACTGAACCACCGCCACCCCCGCTGACGCCGTCACTGACGCCACTGCCGCCACCGCCAACCAACCACCCTTAGCTTCCTCAGGATCCCCACGATCGTCCAAACACCCGTCTCTCACGCCGTTTCACTGTCCAAAGTCGTTCGAACTACTCTTCCAACCATCCCCGCGGATTCAACCCCTTATATAGTTTTCCCTCTATAGTAGCGTGCCTTAGAAAGAGGAACGGCGCTTGACACGCGGGTCTTGTCACGCGTCACACACGCGATACGCCCTGAGGCATACACGATTTTTCAATTTAAGGAAAAAGAAAGAAGGAAAGGGAGACACAGATACTATGTATTGGGTTTCGTGATTGGCAGGTTCTTCCGGTCTCCCAGGGGATTGTACGTCTCTCGACAAACGTGTCGCTTTGGAATTTCGTATATCCTCGCGACGTCAGGGTTAATTAAGAGAACGACGGAAGGGAGGAATTACCGGTGTAGATGTAACAAAGAACGCGCGAAAACGAGTCGACGAGCGAAAGGACGAAAGTTATTCGCCCGAGCACCGCGACGCTCTTCACTTTTTCTCGCCGATTTTTTTTCGCCTTTTCTCTCTCTCTCTCTCTCTCTCTCTCTCTCTCTCTCTCGCTCGCTCTTCGTGGAGCTTCACGAGAAGGCTCGTAAAAACTTGGTTCTGACAAGGGGCGTCGCGGTGGAAGTGGATGCGCACGAGGGCCACGAGTTCGTAGGCAACAACGTGGGCCACCTAAATTAAACTTTTCTCTCCCGGTTCTCTCGCGCCACGTCCCTCCCCACCTCTCTGTCCGTTCACCGAGCCCCCATACATCAGCCTGTCATAAACCTAAGCCGTGCCGAGCCGCGTTCGATGTAACCGATCGTTAAAGAAACTTCGCTACCGGAAACCAGGTGTACCTTCCGACGGGAATAACCGTTCGAAGGAACTCGACGCGCGGCACGCGGGACGGATAAAGAGCGAGGTTATTGATCGCTTCGAAATTACTCGACTTCCCGAGGAAACGCTAAACTGGGCCTATTGAAAAGCTGAAGCTTTGCTCGAACTTTCGCGTCGATCTTATTTGAATTTACAACGCGATAAAAGGAGAAAGAAGACAGAAGGAATTTTAATATCGAAAGAATCTTTTATTGGATAAAAGGAATATTGGTAATAATCTTTGCATCCTTGCAGTTAAGAACAAGATCGTCTTCGTGAACTTTCCATAAAAGAATTCTTCCTTCAAAAAATATGATTTTCCTATAGAGATTGTTAGAAAATTTTATAGCCAGTTGAAAGTTCGATCGATCAAGGAAGATTATCTTTCTAGAATTTTCATAAAAAAAATCTTTCCTCGAGATACAAAATTTTCGTGCGAAGGGAGAATACAAATAATTAGAGAAATTTATAGCCGGTTGCGAGTTTGATTGACCGAGAACCAATGAAAAGGATCCTCCGCGAAAGGAAGGCTACAGTGATTTTCCCCTGATTAGTCCCCCAGGGAGAGTCAATGGCCGACATGATTGAAAGGATCTAAAGTTTCGCCCGCGTTAGAGAGCCGACTAGTCTCGATGTATTCGTTGGTATAGAGAATTATCCGGCAGTTTCATGACGATACCCACGCGGTCGTTCGCGGGATCGACGTTCCCAAGACATTTCGTTGCGTAAGAGGAGACAGACAGCGAAGAACTTTAGCGGAAAGCCGAAGACATCGATCTTCGACTTCCCTTCGGCCAATCAGCGTGCTGACTGCTTCTTGAGAAGCGGCTCCTCGTTAATGCAGCGCAATTCGTCGGAGCGACGCCGCTAATGGAATGGCGCAATCATCCCAGCCTCACTACTGAAGTTCCTTCCTCGTCAACACCGTTCCTTCCTCTCTCGTCTGTCGCTTATTAGTTTCTTCCTTTCATTGCTTTCGTTCTTTTTTTTCTCTTTCTTCGTGTTGGACTTCTAACCTCTTCGTTGTTTCTCAGTTTTCTCAATTTACATCTGGTTCTTTTTTTCGAAGTAGAACGTTGTTCTTGTTCGTTCTACTTCCATTCCTCCTGTTGCTTTCTTCCATCTTTTTTTCTTTGGAATTCTTTTGTTTCTTGATGTAATCCATCCGGATCTATAGCTCTTAGGCGAGAGTAAAATGTTTCAATTTTTGAGATATTTTTACGATATCGATGAATAAACATTTTCTGCATTTTTGAATAGTCGCTACTATAGATACATCCTGTACTTCTCATCGTCTGTCTATATTTCATAGCGCTTCTGTGGTCCTTCTGTCACAGGGCCACCATTCCATTTCTACCCTCGTGCTTTCTCTTCCGGTTCGACGTCCCTCCCCATCCCCCGTCATTCCCGACGTTCTATCACTCTCTTCCGACCGATCGGCTCGAAGGTCCGTTGTAATCAAGCGCGCACGTACATTTCCCACCCTAATCGATCGAACTCGCTGGTACAATTACTCAGCCGACTGTCTTACGTGATTCTATCTCGCGTAGAAAAAGTTTCCTCATAATTATTCGAATTTTACTCGGTTCTTTACTTTCACGGTTACTTTTACGGTTCCACGTGGCCTTTCTATATTTATTCTATACAGTAAAACGAAATTCTTGTAAGCAAAGCGAACGTATTGCGCTAACTGTATTTTGTATACAGAGTATGTGGTAACTGGTGACATAATCGGGCAAGGGACGAATCCTCATGAAAAATACGTCAAAAATATAAATACTTGAGTAGAAACTTACAGTTAGTCTATCGAATTTTCGAATTTTCAGGCAGATTTTCATTTTTCTCGAAAGAAGTTTTTCCTGCGTTTTCGCGGTATTTTTTCATGAAAAATTACACCTTACACGGTCTTACTATCAGTTACCAGACACACTGTATCTAATGGTAATAAATTCGTGCTACCGGCAATAAAGTCTCAATTCAAATGAAAAAGACAGAAAACGAAGGAATTGGATGGTTGAGAAAACCTTCCACGCGATTCTAGCGCAGGTGTCATTTTTACCACTCGTTAGCGCGTTTACTTTCATCATAGATAACAACCGGTATTTCAAAACCGATTCGTGGCTGGAACGTGCAGCGTGACCTTAATTCCAAGCAGAACGCGGCAGAGCCGATACGTAAATCATCGTTGAATATGGTTTTCCGGGTGTATGTACCGTTCACGTAATTCTAATAAATCGGCTCGTCCCAGCGCTGTAAATCACAAGCTGCGCGCAAAACTCTCTCTGTGCGGTGACCGCGGATCGCTTTTTCCATCGTGTGAAGCTTCTTATCCCGGTCATATTTCACGAGGCCAAGATTAATCCTTATTCTCGCTGATTCGACTTGTAATAGACGATCGACGTTAGTACACAATCGTAAATTAAACGCGATTTCATCAGCCGTAAAGTTAATAACGTTTTCGAATAGTGGAGGTGGAGGATCGTCCTCTATGGTTCTCTAAACAAAGTGGCGGAATCCAGAGTGGCGGAATGAATCGGAGGGTGGCACAATACTTATGGAAGACAATTTCGAAGGCGGATACCTGTCACGTCGTGCCTGCACATTCTTGCCCTTTTACGTAATGAGACGTGCACGAAAGTGGGAGAGGCCTTTTGCTTAGAGATTCGTAGGAAAGATAGTCGTAACGAGGCGTAGAGGGTGGATCAATACGAGGGTTCTTACGTAGTTCGCACACTCTCTCTCTTTCTGACTGTCTCCTCCTTTCTTCGTACTCCTCCTTCCTCCTCTTACGACTCCACCCTGTCTTTCGTCTTCGCTTATCTTACTCTTACATCTGAAACTCCCTTTTGTCTGAGTTCTTCTCTATTTTTGTTTCTTTTTTTCTTTGCCTTTATATTCTGGCCTCTCCTTTTCTTATTCCCCTTCCCCCCTCCATTACTTTTCTCTCTCTTTCTCTCTCTCTCTCTCTCTCTCTTACTCTCTTACTCTCTTACTCTCTGGCATCGAGAGCTTGGAATGCACGAGGACGAAGGTGGCGACGTTGTGGAGGATCATATACATTTCTCTTCTATCTTCTGTCACCTACGATTTTGTCGACGAGGCGCGAGCAGAAGAGCACTTCCGGTGACAGTCTCCCGCGGCTGTCGCTGGACCCGATTGAAAAAGAACGTCTTACGATTAGAGAATAGTCGAGAAGAAAAGGGAACGATCCGACAAGACGGCTTCAGTTTCGATTAACAGGCTCTGAAACACAGTTTAAGGTCTCAAGGGATGGATCGAAGGAAGCGTGCGCAGGTAGCCCGAATTACGCACGAGTTCCGTGATCTATGCGCTGGTTTCGCCACGAATCGACGTAGAGTTAATTTGTTAAACGAGATCAACGTTGACAGCTACAACATCATCAACATCAACAACAACTACAACAACACACCAAACATCCTACAACCGGGCATGCCCTGAGAGTACGAGAGTAGCCTGCGTGCGTGTGTGTTCAGGTATGAGAGTGCGTGTGCATGAAGTGCAGCCTGTGTGCACGTGGCAGAGGAAGAGAGAGAGAGGAAAGATCGATCGGGTACGATATCGTGTGGCCCGAGGGTGCGGAACACGATCGAGAGAGAAAGTGAGAAAACGTTGAAGACACGAGAGGAAGAGAGAGAGAGAAAGAGAGAGAGAGAGAAAGAGAGAGAGAGAGAGAGAGAGAGAAAGAGAGAGGAAAGGAACACGTGTGAGAGACTGGTCACACGTGTGTGACTAGTGTGTGGGCGTATGTCGGTGAGAAGAGAGGCTTAATGTGTTTGCACGTATATGAGAAGGAGCAACTGCTGTATGATTGTATGTGTTGAGAAGAGCAAAAGAGAAGAACGGACGCTTGTGAGAAAAAGAACGAACGAAACGACAGAGAGAAATAAATCCTGAATGTAAAAGGGAGAGAGTGAGAAAGAAAGAAATGAAAGAGAATCAACTGACGGGCACGTCCTGGTTGTAGGATCGGTGATGCCGAAGAGGGAGGAAGCCGCGATGGCGGCGGTGGCTGCGGCCGCCAGCGAAACTACGCAAGCCGTGGAGAATTTCGCGAGACTCTACACGGCACTGCGCCACGACGATGCTAGGCCTCTCTGTCGTTACTGCGGCAGAAGCTACTCGTCGCCGAGCAACCTTCGGCAACACGTGAAAAATGTCCACTCGAATTGGCCGCCGCCGGAGACGTGGCCGCAGTGCAACGTGTGCGGGAAACGGTGCAAGACCAAGCATTACCTGATCAATCATCAGCTTCAGGCGCACGGAATACACCAACGGCCCAGTTTGAACAATCCTAATCAACAGCAGCATCAGTCACCCTCTTCGTCCTCCTCATTGCCATGAGTGCGGTCCTCGTCGTCTGCCGTCCCGTTCTCGTCGAACAGCATCCACAAAAAACGATCCGCGACCAGATGAAGTCGGGGGTTGTTCTTGCATGTCATTCGTCGATACAGGATGACCGTAATTGGTACAGAAACGAATCGAGATTTTCGATCGGATTATTTTAGAACTCGAAATGGTCGCTGTCATTGTATCCATGATAGATATTATCCGGTTTCGGTTCGATTTCAGTCGGTTTATCGTCGCGTTATTTTTACAAAAGAGAAGATATTCGAGAAAATCAGGTTACGTCCTGATTCGTATTTATACATAGAACGAGGGAGGTTAAAACGGTTAAAGCGTGACGTTCGAGGTGTGGTCGCCTGTATCAGCGAGGTCACATTCAGATTCCTATTTTCTACAGACTTTAAGCAGATGGCAGACGAAGTGATCAAGAATCCTTGCCATAGACAAGGAACTTTACCGTTTTACAGTGTAACGAGGTACGCTTAACGTTCCACGATCACGGATATCATACGTAGAAAAGACAGTATAATAGACACGGTACGGACGAAAGGTCCGTAATAAGATTTCCGGCAGGTTCGAAGATAGACGTGGCAAACATGGAAAATCTATCGAGTATAATATGCTCGATCGCTTACGTAAAGTAAAAGGGGTATTTTCTAAGTTAACACGTAATAAAGAACGCTTACACACCTCCGCCACCTTCGAGCCAAAATCCGCGTGGATCTGGTTTTGGAGTCGACGAACTATAATATCCGGGGAAGCGTGTTCAGCCACCCCACGCATACGCGCGCGTATATTCACAGAGAGAATCGAACGGTTTCCGTAATAATCTGGCACGTGAGATTCTGCCGGGACACGTTCAAGCGTCTCTACCGTCAGTATTCGATTTACGCGGTGATTGCGCGAATTCCGTGCAGTCCTCTGTCTGCCAATTGCGCGCGATATCGAGCAGAGAGAGAGAGAGAGAGAGAGCAATTAGCGATCCGCCAGATATACCAGTAACCGGTAACTATTTGCGGGAGACGTAACCTCTCTAGATATTCCGCATGAATCAATGGGGGGATACGGGTGGGTAAGGATTTACAGGGGAAATCCGGGGGGTCGGAAGGCGGTTTGAACACATATTCGCGCGCTTTGGTACTCTCTGTTTTTATTAGGGAGGGGCTTGGGTTTGAGTTTATG
The DNA here is from genome assembly GCF_024542735.1 of Bombus huntii. Taxonomy (NCBI): domain Eukaryota; kingdom Metazoa; phylum Arthropoda; class Insecta; order Hymenoptera; family Apidae; genus Bombus; species Bombus huntii. The sequence goes on along the minus strand of NC_066250.1, from coordinate 6,845,738 downwards.
ATGGTGGTGGCTGGTGGTAACGTTGGTGTGGTGGTGGTTGCAGATCACGGGCTCGATGAGGCAGAGGGCGCGGCTTACCACCACCACCACAGCCATCACCAGCAACATCATCGGCATCGTCATCATCATCCACTATCCGTTCCTCCTCCTCACCATCATCATCAGGCGCTACAGGAAGACGACCAGCAGCAACAGCAGCAAGACCAGTCGACCACCACCGCATCCACCACGAGCACCACTACGACCAAATATCAACGGAGCCAGGCGGACTACAGGCAGCAAAAGATGATACGCGATCATCATCAACAGCACGGTTACAGGTGTCCCCTTTGTTGTAGGATGTTGCTGGATATCAGTACAATGAGGGCTCACTTGGAGCATCATTATCCGCGAGACTCGCCCACATGTCCCGTTGCCTCTTGCGCGAAAACATTCTCTCACCCTAACAGTGTGAGGAACCACATGCGTTTGAAGCATCCGGTGCAATGGGATCAGATAAAGACGCTTAGATGGACTTACGTCTGATAAAGAGGCAACGAACGATCGCTGGCTATCTGTCTGGGTTACATTAAAATCTCGTAGTCATTTTATTTTTCTTGTCGCGCATATCCGATTTCGTATTTTTTAAATGTTTTCTTTTTTCTTCTCGGTTGAATATTGCTATCTGTTCTTCGTTTGTTTCTAGAAGTACCTTGTTCGGTATGCGAATTTGAACGCGGTTTTTTTATTCCCTTTGTCACATCGTTTCATCGATCCGAGCACACGTGTCTCGGTATCTGTTTCTTGGACACAGTGGAGGGTGCGTTTCTACGAAAAGGTCTTGCGTGCCAGAGTCTATAATCGTTCGAAGGGGTTGTATACGCGATTGTATGGATTGTATGGTAGGGGTTGTATGGTAGCAGCGGAGGAGGAGAGGAGGGTTGAGAACGATTTCGAGGCGAGTTACGTCTAGGATGACATTGTCCCTTTTTAGTGCTTTATTCTCGAGACGTCGCACAACCACCCACCTCTCTTCCTGACAATTAATGCCCACTGAGAAGCGCACACTTTGTAAATATATTCGGGAGATTATTATTATTATTATATATATAAATAAAAAGAGATGAAAAGAGAAGGAATATATTATATATAAATAAATAAATATAAATATAGAGATATATATATATATATATATATAAAGATTAAATCTATATATATATAGAAGAGAGAGAGAGAAAGAGTTGATTTTGTATAAAAAGAAAAAAAATGTACGAAACAGTATTTCTAGTAGAGCCTGATTAAAGAAAAAAAAGAAAAAAAGATAAAAAGGAAAAAACTGTAGTCACATCAATAGAGATCGTGTATTAATAAGGTCGACGTTGTTTGTAAGACTACGATGTTGACGATAATATAATTAATGATTAGGTTAACGTATCTTAAACAAGAGAAAACAATGTTCCTCTAAAGCTGAGTAAGCCAGCCTTACGTTAACGAGCGTAGTTTTTAAGGAAAAGCGTAAAACACGAGTCGGGAAAAGTTTTTAGTCTACGGGCGAAACATAGTCGAGTTTATAACAGTAGAAGAACGGAACGATAAAATATTGGGAAAGGAAAGAACGGCGCGTGGAAGAAAGAATGTTTGAACGCGTATCGGGACTAGTTGTGCGATGCTTCCGTAATCGTTATTCGATGAAACGCGCCGCAATACGAATATTAATACGTATATTTACACGTACACACACACGCGTAGAGAAACATAGAATATACGAATATATATTGAAATGACAGACGATATAACGCGTCAGCGAACGTTGGAGAAACGATCGACCAGCACACGATGAACAGTCGATTCAAGAACAGCGCCTAGCCTTATTTTTCTACAGTCTTGTGTTTTTTCGTCAGTATTCCCTAGGTAAAGAATATCCCCCGATCAGGTTAAGTTTTTTCGACACACCGATGTACGATAGTTACTAGAGGATACGCTGCGAATAAAATTACGAGGAAAATATATATAAATATAAATATATTATATATTCGCGTGCACGAGTTGTTGGTTGCGCAAGTGAAAAAGAAACGATCTCTATTCTTCGTAGATACGACGATGGTGGCTAGTCTCGAACATTCGTTACGATCGATCTTTTTATTTTCCGGTAAACTCGATATCCTATAATCTTTGATTTTTAATTTAACAAGTTGCTCGATGGAAATCCCTTTCACAAGCGACAGCTCGTGCCACGAACAATGTATAGAGCATCATACGCACTATTTTAGCAGATACTAGCGTACGTAAGATTATACATAAGACACACGAAATGAAGTATATACTATTTAAGTAATGCTTTGTACAATAAAAGGTATTCAAAGAAGCTGACGTGGCTCGTCAATCTTCGTTCCAATGGATCCACATTTGTTCAGTTTACCAAGCCAAGACTATATTATGAGTTCTACAACGGAACAACGTTTCTTTTTCCTTAAGTTCTCTCTGTCTTTCGTTTTCTATTCAACGTTTATTTTTTTTATTTCTTTCCATGCTGTTTAATTGGCTGGGGCTTGCGCTACCCTTAGCTGCAAGTTTCTCGGCAAAAAAAAAAAAAAAAAAAAAAAAAGAAAAAAACGACGACGACAGACGACTTTCACTCGGGAAACTCGCCTTCATCAGCCTTTTGTTTGTCTTCTTTTTTCAGTCGGTCGCCGCGGTTTGGACATGATGCGGGTCCGCGCCACAGATCCACGTCCCTGCCCGAAATGCGGTAAGATCTATCGATCTGCCCACACGTTGCGAACTCATCTGGAAGATAAGCACACGATCTGTCCTGGCTATCGTTGCGTTCTCTGCGGCACCGTGGCGAAATCAAGGAACTCTTTGCATTCGCACATGTCGCGGCAGCATCGTGGAATCAGCACTAAGGACCTACCAGTACTACCGATGCCGAGTCCGTTCGATCCTGAACTGGCGTCGCGTCTATTGGCCAAGGCGGGTGTCAAGGTGAGTCCCGCGGAATTACGAGCTCGTGCCAGTCCCACGGGACCCAGAAGGGGTGACATGAGACTGGAGATACCTCGAGGAGGCGCGCCATCCGAGGCCGGAAGCAGCATCTGCGGCGGGGACGACCCGGAAGACCTAACGCTGCCGCTCAGCCTGAGGTATGGATCGCCGACGCCAAACAATAACACTGTGATCACCAAAGTAAGCGGTAGCAACAGCGGCATTAACTCCAAAAATTCGACTGCGACGGCGATTGCGGCCAAGTCTTTAGACACCATGCACGGCAGCCGTGAGCCAAATACGGCTCCTCTTCATCCACCCGGACATCTTCATCCTAGCCATCATAACACCAGCGCCACTGGATCGGCGATCATCGATACGTATCTACAATTTATCGCGGAGAATTCCGGATTGACCACAATGGGACTTAGTGCAGAGCAAGCTGCTGCGGTAGCGGCTGCACACGCGGCTAAGATGGCTCACATGAGCGCGATGGATAAATTAGGCAGTCGTGGGATCGAAGATTATCCTATGATCGGCAGAGATGAGGGTCGAGGACCGGGAGTAGTGCACGAGGATCGTCAGGATACGTTGCAGGATAGGCACGTTGGACTTTTGGACGAAGGCGAGACGTCCGGCGGCGAAGAAGATGACTTTAGCGAGAACGAGGAGCCAGAGATCGTTAAAGCGGAATAGATGGCACGTTAGCGGAATCTTCCGAACAGATTTTGTGATACGTGACCCGATTAGGAAGTACTTCTGAAAAGAGGTGTCCTGTATCTTGGATCCAGCCACGTCCTCTTCCTTCGCGGTCAAATCCATCCACTACCTCAGTAGAGACTTACTCCTGTTTTCTTTTCGTTACGAGAGATGGAACGCTTTTGATTTTTTTCCAAAGAAGGAAGAAGGAAGAAGTTGAGAAAACGAAGTCACTGCAGAACACATACGTACCCATGTGTCTTTGGATTGGAGAACGAATCCCTCCTTCGTTACAGAGAAACAAACGGAATTTTTCGTTGCCCACAGACACACGTACGCCTTCCGGGAGGATATGCGTATGAACACATATACACATGTGTATATGCGCGTATACAGTTTTTAGCCTGTTTAAAATATTCCATCTGTCTACCTCAGTGAACACGATAAACGATAAGTAATGGGACAGACCAAGACGAATGAATCTCATGAATCATGAATTTAGGGGAAAGTAATATGATGAAACGATTGGAGATGAAGAGGTCTATCACCATGGCTATTCGACGATGTCAGTTGCGCTACAGCAAATGTTCAAGTGAAAAAGATATATTGCGATGAAAATATTGTTCATGGTATCAACGACTGTGTTTCTATAGGATCGCAGACGAAAGTCTCGGATCGAGAAGCAAGGCAACGCCAAGGCAACTGTTTGATCCTTTTTATTTTCTATAGGTAGAAAAGAAAAGAGAGAAAGACAAGTAAAGAACAGCGATCGTAGCGTGTACGCAATTGGCGCGATGATATTATTATTATATTATATCATATTATTATATATAAATGTTGAGGAAAAATATATATTGTCTAGATATATAGAGAAGTTAGTTTACAACGGCACGTACGTACGTACACGGATACACATAAAAAGAATGAATAATAATAATAATTGGAGGGGAAGAGAATATTAAAGTAATGGCTAGAGTGGATACGTGTAGCGCCAGGGTTAGCACCCTTTGTATTTTTTAGAAGAGCGCACTCACCTGCAAACATGCGTATACAAGGCACTACGTACATTAAATACACTCTCATACATACTACATTTTACTTTTTAACGTATTGTGGTAATACACATACACATATACACAAACGTATATACATGAAAAGTTATGTATTATCGCGTGATTTAAAATTACGTGCGGTCGTGTTTTCGCCGATTAAGAGTCGCTCTATAGAAGTGCGACGATTATTGCGATTGTTAATTGTCTATTCGCTTTATCGTAGGGAAAGAGGCGGAATATGAAACAGAACGATACCGGGTAGCTCAACATGTCAATCGGCAAACAAGAAATCTTAATGCTGGTTTATGTTTAGCGAAGTCGGCCAAACTTTCTTTAATAGCCTGGAGAGAATTCTTAGGACAACGTGATAAATGGTGTCAGGATTCGAGATAGAAAAAGAAGGAGATATTTCTTACACAATCCTCGAGATGATGCGTTTTGAAACTGGTCAGTTGAATTTGAAATTTTGCTCTGTTTTGAAATTAGAATTAGATAAAGTAGCGCGCGAACTAGGAAAAGAAGGCTTTGACTTAGGTGAATCATAAAATAATCAAGAACAGGCCCTTCTTGTCGTTCCTTTCGTCATGCGGAACTCCTCCCCCCCTCCCCCCTTCGTTCTTCTATTCAATCGAACCTGTCGATTAATCGAACTGGAAACAAAAATCCATCCCCCAGGGCTTGCCATGACCTTTCTAGTACTTAAGTTCTTTTTTTCGGCTTGGGCGATTTTCTTCTTTCTTGAGGGGAACGACACGATTCTTTCACCCGTGGACGAGATCTGCTCATAGACGATTAGTTGCTCGTGTACTTTTTTTTCCAAAAGAATAATGAGAGTGAAAGAAGGAAAAATGTGATGCAAGGGGACTGATAGTATAGAGTCACGAGTAGAACGAGAACCACGATCCATCTTTTCTTCATGTTCGTGTTGCTTTTGCTCCTGGAGCATCCATCGAAGTCTTTTCCGCATTCTTATATGTCTTTGACTCATCTCGATCAACGATTTTCCTCTCTCAACTCGCGTTATCTATAAACCGGTCGATATTTCTTTTCCAACGAATTTTCGTTTCACGATAGGTATATGTAGGATTTTTAATATTATCGTATCTCGTTTGAATCATGCTCCAGAATTTTACAAACGTGATTCTCGTTCTTCGAGTGATATGTAGGGTGGAGAGCGGAAGACGAAAAGAAAGATAGAGGAAGAGGCAGTTTCGAACTCGTAGATCGCAATTATGCGCGCGATTTCGTGTTTAGGCTCGAAATGTATAATACTAAAATGGTTCCTACTAATTGAATACATACACGAGCTACTTTGATTTTATGGTATACCTTGAGAATACATATTATATATATATATATATGTGTGTATATATATATATATACACATACATACACACACACGAATGCGCGCGCGCTCGCGCGCACATTTCACACACATACACATACACATACACAATTAGGCACGTTTAGCCAAAAAGAGAAACTTAGCAATACATACTGGCGCAACGCGATTTAAACGTTAGGATTCCTTCCGTTCCGAGTTGTCTAGTATAATGACTATTATCTTGTCTTTTCTTATTCTTTTTTATTGTTTTGGTTATATCTTTTTTTTGTTCGTTCGCATATGTGTGTGAAAGACAGAGAATGGTAACAAGTAAATGAGAGAATCGATTCTGTCTGATGACAAATTCTTTTTGTAGGTTTTAGCACCTACTTTCTTTTTTTTTTTCTTTTTGCCTAGGTTTAGTAGGTTGTACACAATACAATACTCGAAGTATACTTATCCTTTCTTAGCTTGTAAGAGAATTTTACCGATAAAACACAGGGATTCTCAGTGACTTTACCAGGCCACTGACGATAGGAATACATCGTTCACGAACGAAACCTGTGTATGTATCTCTGCGTGAAGTGATACGTCCAGAAAGAGAGAGAGAGAGAGAGAGAGAGACAGAGAGAGAGAGAGAGAGAGAGAAAGAGAAAGAGAAAAAGGTTAAACATTACATAGATTCGAAAAATCAAAAATGAAAATGTTCACCAATCGAACGTGGACGAGCGCGAAACGAGCAAACTTTTTGACGAGTAGCGTCGATCCTCACCCTTTCCGGTACGAATTCTCGAGAGTCATTTATTAGGGATTTAAGCTGTAAACCGCAGCTGTAAACGCGGTAAACCGAAGCTATAACATTTTATTCAAGACAATAATTACACGAACATGTGTTTGGAAGGAACGTGTTATCGGAATTATCAGGCCGTGAGATTTGCAACGAGTTTGGGCGAGTTCGACGCTGAGATTCTCGAATTTTTTAAACTTTATATTGTATATACTTACGAGGGTATCTGTATACGATCGAAATATTTGTATACGAACCACGCAAAGAGGCCATGTGAATCGTAAAATCGAAGTAAAATTTACTCGTTTACGGTGATTCGTCTATTATGAGTCCTCGAAACGTGATATTTTAATGCTTGTTGTGGACAGTGAAATTTTTAATCGCTCGTTTCCTGCCGACGAATCCACGAATTGACACGTCACGAGGTTACAACTGGAAGCTTCGTAGATAGACATGTTTTAGATCGAGGAAAAGAATACGGGAATGATCGATCGAGACGCGAATCCAGGTCTAATCGGTACAAAGAAACCACTTCTTGCCTTGAAAAAAGCTCTCTATAAATATTACGCATCAGGCGTGACCATATTGCGAGACAAAGGTTAAAATGGAAGAGAAAATAAGGGAGAAGAAGCTGGAAAAAATGGGGAAAAAAATAATAAAAAAAGAAAAAAAAATTCTTCGCAGAGTACAAATTTAATTCGCGGTGTTTTATCGAGGAGGAGAATCTTAAAAAGGAGAGGAAACAAGGAGACGGGAAAATAATGAATAACGAAAAAATAATAGACACCGATCGAAGGAGGAAGCTAAAAGGTTTTCTAGGTATCGTTGAACAAGTTAATGCTGATGGGGATAAAGAGAGGAAAATGGAAAGTCGGATTGATCGTTTTCTTCGTGCCATTGTGAATAATTAATCGAACGCGACGAGGTTTAAGACTTTCTTTACCATTTTTTTTTAAATCATTTTCGTTCAATGTTCTATTGTTTTTCATTATCGCTAAGAAATATAGGTTGCATAGAAAGTGTCCCCACATTGATTGCCAACCCTCTATGCCGATCATCGAATCGTACACGCGTTGATCAACCGCGTGCAAAGTTGGTGAATAATTCAGTGATCTCGTCTATAGACTTTCTTCTTCGTTTTTCTTCAATCTTTTGAAAAAGAAAGATTTTTTTTGTTTCTTTTTTACTGTGCGAATAGAGGCGGCGATTTTACCAATCGTCGCGGTAAATATACGTTATTATACGAACATGTACACAGCACAAACACGTACACATCGAAATATACACTCACACATGTACAGACTCGTTGAATGCTGCATAGGGTACACACACGTACACACACGTTATAAGGAAGCATTATAGTTAAAAAAGAAGAATTGGCGGGGTGCGTTCGTCTCCCTTATGAAGTGACA